>NC_133541.1:52614411-52930661 GCF_048773025.1 Camelus bactrianus | reverse complement strand
AGGAAGTCTTCATGAAGATGAGTGGGTCGTGAACAGGAAGAAGAGGAGACTGGGCTGGGAGAGGAATTTCCAGGCAGAGTGGACAACAGAAGCAAAGGCACGGAGGAAAGAATGCAAAGACGCTCACTGGGTAGAAGAGTCTAGAAAAGCTGGATTGCACAGCATGAAAGGGAGACTGGGCTGGGGTCATCCTTCTAGGATTCTGGAGGGGAAATCCCTTTAGATTCTGTAGGCACCAACCACGCTGCAGGTTTCTGAGCAGAGGATTAATAGGATCAGATTTATGACTTGGGGGAAAAAAAATCAAACATTTGGTCTCCCTATTTTCTGGATAGGCAAAAACAGAGATTTAGCAAAAATAAAACAAAGACACTGCTATGAGTAGGAACTACAGCAGTGAAAGCAAGTGCAGAAAATATATTGCACCCATCAAGAAAATAAATGACCCTCAACGCCCACACAGCTTGGCCTCATTTCAAACGAGCGGGAACGCCGAGACGAAGCCCAGCTGGCGCAGGTACACAGATGAAAGAGACTGCGTCTTGAGAGAAACCAAGGTGGTTCAGATGCTGGGTCACCCGAGATGCACCACGTGGCGGGGAGGGGCTGCCACAGCTCTCGGTAGTTTCAGGAATTGGGTTCAATGACCTGGACTCAAGTCTTAGCGCTTCACTTAAACAAGGAGGAGGGGAGAATTCAGGAGAATTCAGGAGAAGGGGTTGACCTTGAAAGGCCTTCCTCCCTCATCTGCTCAGCACAGCCTACTCACCCACAAGCGCCCCCCTCCCCGCCCCGCGGGCTGTTCAGGCCCAGCTGCACCCGGACAGGACTGAAAACTCTCCTCCAGGCTCCTCCTGCGCTTCCAAGGCTTTACTGTATTACTCATTTCAGTATCCTTCTCCCGGGCAAGGTTGTGAGAGTCTTGAGGACCCAGGTGTCTTTTTCATAACTGTATCCCAGCATCGAGAAGGTGCTCACTCGATGCCGATGCTCAGTAAATAGATGGAGTTGAATGAAACTTCCCAAGACCACAGATTTTAAGTCACAGAGTCAGCACTGGGACTTCATCTGTCCTGACGCCCAGTATGCTGCTGCTCGCTCTTTATGTGCCGAGGTGCAGAGCATTAGTTCTGACTGCACTGCCCATCTTTCTGTTGTGGGTTTTGGGACTTTATTCCAGTTTTGCAAATAGACCCAGCACCTGGCAATCCCTGCTCGCATCGTAGCAGTCTGTGCTACTGCTAACGGCAGCCGCCAGGGCTAAGAAGAAGGAAAAGGGGAGTCTGTCTGCGTGGGTGGGTAGGGAGCTTCCATAACTTCTACCTTCCAAAGATGAGCTCCGAGCCTGAATCTTCCCTGACTTTTACAACTCCATGGGAATCCCTTCCTCCCCACCATCTGCTGTACTGAGTGTTCACGCACAGGTGCTCACACACACAGCTCAGGGCAAAACCGACTTCACTTCATGAAAGGGGGACTCCATCGTAAAGATCATTTTTATGTTTAAATGCCATGAATCAGCTCTGCCTGCTGCCCTGGTGGCTCTGATTTTAAAATAATATTTACATCTCTCAAGGTGTCCCCTGTCTACCCTTGACTCCCAGGCCAAACTTCTTTCTTTTATTCCTTTGAGCTCTGGGTAAGCAACAGTTCTTTTTGACTTGTGCCTGTTAAATGGGCCCAGGCCTGCCCTCTGGCTTTGGGCAGAAGGCACCAGCATTGCAGCCTCCACATGCCCCACCCTGAGGCCGGGCATCCCTGCTCCAGACTGGGGACCCCTGGCTCACCCTGCCTCACCTTCCAGGCCCACTGTCCTCAGAACATCCAGAAGGCTTTCCTCCTCCTGTCTCTTCTCAGCCTCAGGCCCCAGTGGTCAGCTCTGCTCTCACACCAGTCTCCAGCCTCCACTTTGCTTTGACTCCAGCCACGCTCTACAGCCTCCTGGCAACTCTGCTGCCCTGGACCTGTCAGTGCCCAACAGGTGGTCCCTATCCACCCCTTATCTTCCTGCTTCCAATTCTCTGACCTACAAGTTCTCAACATGGCCTTCATAATAGAAATAACTGAAGAACTTTTTAAATCAATCAACACCTGGGACCTATTTCAAACCAAGAGAATCAGTATCTCTAAGGATGGGGCCCTGGCATCAGCATTTTAATCTTTTCAGGTACAACTAGGGTTGAGAACCACTCATTTATTCGTCCAAGCAGACATGTCTATTGTCAACTTTAGACTCTGTTACACATTCATTTATTCAACAGGTATCAATGGAGCACTTACTGTGGGGAAGGCACCAAAACCCACCCGGACTCGGCCATCACACCTGAACCCCAGACACCCAGTTTTTTGCAGATACACCCTCCAAAAACACAAGATTACCACTTAGGCAAGAGGAAAATACAGTCCTTTGCATTTGATGAATTATCCCCCCCAAACAGTATCCCTAAATTAGAATCAAAATAAGAAAATTTTTATAGTCTTTTTTGGTTACATACACACATATTATATATGGAAGATTACTCATAGTCATGAGATGCTCACAGTGGGTAGATCTACTAAATTTGTGTTTTATGCTCTGCTGTTTGGAACATTAATTTGGCAGCATGAGATTTTATCACATAAATACAAACATAAATATCTACTCATCAAAATATACAACCATAAAAGATTAATTACTTGACTTTAAAACTTCTGTTCACCAAAAGCAAAAAAACACTAATAAAAGAGAAAAAAAGATAGGTGGTAGCCTAGAAACGACATCAACATTACAAGAAACCAATGAGTATTAGTAACGGGAATGGAACAAAACCCTTAAAAACATCAGTAAAAAGACAACCAAAAAGAAAGCTGTTACATCCAGAAGGAACCCTACTCCAAAATGACACCTGCACCCCAGTGTTCACTGCAGCACTATTCACAACAGCCAAGACATGGAAACAGACTAAATGTCCATCAGCAGATGACTGGATAAAGATGTGGTACATTTATACAATGGAATACTACTCAGCCATAAAAACCGACAACATGATGCCATTTGCAGCAACATGGATGTCCCTGGACAATGCAATTCTAAGTGAAGCAAGCCAGAAAGAGAAAGAAAAATGCCATATGAGATTGCTCATATGTGGAATCTAAAATAAAAAATAAATAAATAAATACAAAACAGAAACAGACTCATAGACATAGAATACAAACTTGTGGTTGCCAAGGGGGAGGGTGATGGGAAGGGACAGACTGGGATTTCAAAATGTAGAATAGATAAGCAAGATTATACTGTATAGCACAGGGAAATATATACAAGATCTTATGGTAGCTCACAGAGAAAAAAATGTGACAATGAATATATGTATGTTTATGTATAACTGAAAAATTGTGCTCTACACTGGAATTTGACACAACATTGTAAAATGATTATAATTCAATAAAAAATGTTAAAAAAAAAAAAAAAGCTGGGCAAAAGATTTGAAAAAAGAAATTCACAGAAGAGAAAATACCAATATCAAGAGATGCTCAGTCTTCAGTAATCAGGAGAATAAAACTTTCCAATTACAATGAGTTGCTATGTCACAACCAGCTTTTCTTTGATCAGCAGGGTAGTAGAACCAGGAAGGCACACACTATCTGGCATGGGCAAGGAGGAGACCCCCATGAAGTCATACACCTTTGATGGAGATGTGAATTGGTTCAGCCACACTGCAGAACACTGGGGATTTCTACTAAAGACAAAGAAATGTACGTCCTACAATCCACCTCCAATGCGGCTTGATCTCTAGCATACATGAGGAGGCACTTACAAGAATATCTGGAGCATATTTATAACCAAAATTTGAAAACAGCTTAATTTACAGTCCATGGTGGGAGGGTATAGCTCAAGTCGGGGGAGGGTATAGCTCAGTGATAGAGTGCATGCTTAGCATACACAAGGTCCTGGGTTCAATCCCCAGTACCTCCTCTAAAACTAAATAAGTAAACCTAATTACTTCCCTCCACCAAAAAATTAAAAAAAAAAAAAGGTATGTCCACAATCCATTATTGTATACTACTAGAACAATTAATGTATCGAGAAATATCCATACAATGGAATCTTATACCACAATGAAAATAAACCCACTAACGCTATGCATTCAAAATGGATGACTCAAACATCAAGCAAAATAAGCCTTAGAAGAATACATACGTTAGAAAACCACCTATGGTTTTAAAATGTTTAAAACAATATTGAATACAGTTTAGGAATATATTATAATAGTACAAAGAAATGCTTATAAGTTCCCAGTTAAGTGGTCCTGCTGGTGAAGAAGGGGGTGTATTCAGGGAAGAAAATACCAGGGGCTTCGAGTATTGTTCATTATCCATTTTTTTTAAGCAGTGAATAGTGAGTACATAGATGCTTACAGAATTATATTTTCTGGTTGGTTGATATCTCAAATACCACAAAATAAATTTAAAATACAATTTTTTGGGAAAAGTCTATTTTGTATTTTGGGGTTAACATTCATTGAGCAGTAGTCACTATATAAATATTCTACATATGCTATTTCTTTCTAGTAAAGCCTTTATTGGGTAACATAAGATGCTGTATTTAAAATTCCTCAGAATATGGATAGAGTTTCCCTGAAACCTGGTAAAATGAAATCATAGGAAACGGGGCTGGGACTCAGGGGATCTTGTTCAAAATTGCTCTGTGCCTTGGTGAGAAGAGAGAACTGACAACCCACTCTCCACATGCACCATCCCATGTAACAGGCACAGCAGTCCCATTTCCTTAAAGCTAAAGAAGTTAAAGCTCCAGGGTTACACTACTCATTCGAGGGCTGGAGTTGAGATGCAAGCCCAGACCTGCCTTACTGGGATGGAGTGTCATGCATTTATATACTCACTTACGTCTCACTTGTTCCAGAAAGGGTTTAAGATGGTAGGTATACAAAGAGGCTTTAAGTAAAAGCTGTAAAACACTTATAAACAAGGTGTGGGGGATCTGGGCGAGCACGGGGGAGATGAAGCAAGCGGGGAGATCGGTACTCCTCGCGTCTGTCACAGCCAATGCAGTCAGTGCGCTGAGGGGGGACGTGGCCCGCAGGCGTCCCCAGGCGCTGGACCGGACACAGCAGTGCACTTTGCAGCACCGCGCCTCATGATGCCCCCGACCCCATGCCGTCCCCCAGTCCCCACTGTCACTGCTGGGGACAAGGCTGTTCTTTCTTAACATTCCATGAGCCTCACTGCATGAGCGGAGAAGAGGATGATGAATCCCACGGTGCTTGGACAGAGGCCATCCTCTGGTTAGCGCTGAAATGGTCATTAATGATACACGCAGATGTCATCCCCGAGGCCTTCAGATCCACACAGACAAGGTGGCCAGCAGAGTCTAACGGAGCAGCAGTCCTCCACAGAAATATCAGATGAAGGAGAAATTATCTAAGTAACATAGTCGTTTCATCTACAGCCATCAGAAAAAGAACTCAGCCTGCTGTCAACTATGTGTTAACAAGGGAAGAAAAAAAGGATCTAGTACACAATCCATGAAATGGTGAGCACCTGAAGGAGGCTGGCACAAGGAAGCCTCAGAGAGAATTAGCTGAGGGGGGAAACCCTCATGCACTATAGAATTATGATTATATCAAAAGGCTTTACATTAGGGGCCGTGCAAGACTCGCAGCATCAAGCATTATTAACCTAACAATTCAGCCACAGTGTCACCGGGCCGGGCGTGTGTGTAAACATAACACCGTTTCCAGATTCCAAAGGTCAATCCCAGAGCCTGACTTGGAGAACAGAGGAATTTAAAGGCAATCGCAAAATGTGACATCCTTCAACTAACTTCCTTCCTTTTATTAGGGATATTACTGATAATAGAAACAGCCGGATGACTTCAAGCCTTTAAAATTACATTGTGCAATAGAGGACGAGCAAAGAACGTCGATCTCTGATTATTCAGGAGGCAATTATCCGGACCATGGAAAAACCCAAGCACTTCTGATGCTGTTCCATCCTGCTATGCCTTCTCCTTAACATTATGAATTTGAGAGAAAGTGGGGAGGATGATACTCAACTCAGCCAGTTCTGCTACATGGTCAGCATTTCTGGTAAATAGATTTGATGGGCAAGGAAACAGAAACCATCTGCTGAAAATGAGTTTTAGAGATTTCCTGTGGATTTCAATTATCCATGCTGCCTCTGTTCTCAGTATTACCATTGCTAAGCTCGGACTGCCTTAGAGAACCAGCAGCCCAATATCTTCCCTGCTTGGCTCCGGGGGAATCTCACACTAGAGCCCCAGTGACCGTGAAGCGACTCTGAAGTTTCAGCCACATCTAGTACCACACCAGAATTCAACCACGCTTGCTTCCCTGACTCTGGCGTGGCAGGGCCACTCACACAGGGTGGACTGCCACCGTCAGACCCTGAGTCCACGGATTGCAGGGACGCCAAGGGTGAAGACTCCGCGTGGAGTGTTGACTCCCATTTAAAAGCTAATCCCATTTCAACAAATCCCATTTAAAAGTAAGAAACTGGTGAGAAGTCACCCACAAAATGCAAATGCCCACTTTTTTGAAAAGGAATTTTCAAAATGGCAAAAATGAACAGTCATTTGTAAAATGCACAGTGCACATCCTAAAGATGTAAAATCTAATGAGCTACTGTATTGTACAATTCGAACCGCAACACTTTTAGAAGCTTACCATCCAGACAGCTGCCCCTGAGACCAGCAGGCCGTACCCTGGAAGGCCCCAGGCCCTGCATCGCTCCCCGCCCCTCCACCGCTTATCTATCGAAGGTACTCATGGTGGGGGCTGGGGGGCAAGTCCTCACTGTGCTTGGCCCTCTGGGTCCACCGCAGCTTACATCAAAAGCCAAGATGCTCAATAAAAAAAATGTGAAAAAAAAAAGCTAAGGTGAATAAAAAAAAAGAAAAGAAAAAAAAAAAAAAAGCCAAGCCAAGGTGGTAACACCAGCACCCACAACCTTACTTCTTAAAAAAAAAAAAAAGGTATTTTTTAAGATTGAGGGAGGAAGACAGGGGAGCACTGTGAGGGTGGAAACTCTACGGGCGTGTGGCTGAGCTGAGGAAGGGTGCCCAGGGCAGCGCCCGCCCTTCTCCCAGAAACCCAGAGAGTCGGAAAAAGGCAGAGAAAGAAAACTCTCAAGCCCAGCAAAAGATTAGGTAAGTCCCCAAAGGTCATTTTCTATTCAACCGAAATACATTTTCTTACTTTTTATCCTATCTTGGACCCTCGCACAGCTTCCTCTTCTCTTGGCTGGACAACAGGCTGAGTGACGTGCTCTCATCTGACTGAGGAATGGAAGCAAAAGGCTCCTGTTTGCTTATTTGAAAGTTCTGCCCACGTGCTCCCTCTGATGAGCCTCAGGCTCTCACCTCTCCGTGCTCCCGTTAAATACCTTCACCTGAGAGCACAGCGCTCTGCAATCAATTCAACAACGGTGATAAGCAGCAAGCCCGAGGTACTTGCAGGGTGCCATGGAAACTCAGGCGAGATGCACGTAGCTCCCCGTGGGAATCCAGGCAAACTCCTAGGAAATCACACCGGAGTTCAGTGATGAAGGAGGCGTGAGGCTGCGGCAGGTGAAGGCTGGTGGAAGGGGCGATTCAGGCGTCAGAATACCACGAGGAACAGTAAAGAACAGAGTTGCTGTGGACAACCACAAGCAGTGTGGGTCTGTGGATGAGACGATGAGGCCGGAGAGGGAGGTAGGAGCCAGGTCACAGGTCACAGCCCTGTGTGGTGAGAAGCACGGGCTTATGAGGAAGACAAAGGGGCAGCCCTGTTGGATGAGTATTTGGTTGGATCATTCTGGTTGAAGTGTGGAGAGATTAAGGAGGTCCAGACTGGAAGACTAGAAACCGGAAAGGAGCTGCTGCCATGATCCAGCCCAGTGGGTCTCAAAGTGTGGTCCCTGAACCAGCAGCAGCAGCACCTAGGACTTACTAGCAACGGAAAAGCTCAGGCCCACCCCAGACTTGCTGAGTCAGGAACCTGGGGGTGGGCCCAGCAAGCGTGAACTGACTGGCTCTCCAGGTGACTGTGATGTTCGCTAACGTTTGAGAACCACTGGTGTAGACAAGAGGCGAGTGGTGCCTGCACTAGAAACAGTGGTGGGGTTAGAAGCGGATGAATTTGAGGCAGGTTTAGGTCATAAAATCAACTGAGATGTGTGGGCGAAGGAGGGGAAAGAGGGAAATTCAAGGATTTTGGTTTGAGGGACTAGGTGGAGCTGGCAAGAAGTCAAGCAGGCTTGCAGAGGGATGATGAGTTATGTGCTGTGTGTGGAGTTTGAGATGCCTCTGGGCCATCCGACTTGTCAGGCTGTGGGACAAATGAGAAGGAAGCTCAGGGAACAACACCACCAGCTCAGAGGAGAGGTGGTTAAAAACATGCCATCACTCAGCAGGAGACCAGAGGCAGAACTCTGGAGACATCAGTATCAGAGGGCCAAGGAGAGGCAGGGAGGCCTACAGAAGAACTAGAAAGAGGAAAAAGAGAAGAAAAAGGGAAACAAGCTGGCTGTCCCTCCAGTACCTCCACAGGGCAGAGCTAAGTAGGTTTTGTCCTCCTGACTTAATATTAGGGTATCTCTTTATATAACTCACCAGCATCAATTAGAGAAAACCAATACATCATTATCTCAAGAGACGCCAAGGTGGCATTTTGATAAAATTCAACATTTATTTAAAAAGTTCCTTTACTGACAGCCTCTCCAACATCCATTTCCCTCTTCTCTCTTCCCAGGGGTCCTGACTCCTGTTTGGGAATCTATGTGGTTCTAAAGAAAACATGTCAATTTATACGCCTATGGCTAAGTATTTGATTTCCCCGGCTACAGTGACTGGTGAGAGGTAGTCAAGTGAGTTAGGCCGGTCCAATCAAAGTTTTATCTCAGGAATTTTGCTAGTAATGCTGAGAAAAGGCTGTTTCTCTCCCCCTCTCTTTCTCTAATTCTCTCCCTGGTTCTCAAAAGGAACATTCCTTCAACAAATGTTGGCTGACAACCCACTATATTCTAGTCAACATGGGGGGGCAAACATTGCTCACTACTATACAAGCTAATAGTGTGATTTGGATTTGAACTCAGGCTCCCTGCCTTCAGAACCTGTGCTTTCACATATGACATCACACGCCAGACTACCTGAGTGTCATCAAAGAAGACTGACATAAATGGAATGATATGCTACTTCCCGGATGGGAAGCCAGGATTTAAAAAGTGTCAGGTCTCCCCTAAATCAAATAATATGTTAATTTCTATAAATATCTGGGCACAGCTTTTTTAATTTGTAAAATGATTCTCTAATCCACATGGAAGAATAACTGCCAGCACCTGGCTAACAACATTATGAAGGAAGAGTTACTTTGCTCTGCCAGAAATAACAATAGATTTCAAAGATAAACACCAAAACGGTGTTTATAAGTGTGGTCCTAGCAGAGAGTTTGATGAAAGATAACAGAAAGCTTAGGAACATGCACACAAACATGAACATATATGTGAATATATATACTTTTCAGTTCTTAGTTTTTTTGTTATCTTTCATTGATCCCTCTGTTAGTACCATGCTGTTCTAGAAGTATGATTTTAGTGAACAGTAGAAGTGTGATTTTATATTAGTGGGGAAGAAGTGAATAGATAATCCAATAATCTCAATAGTAATAGGATAAATGGTTAACATGTGAAAAAAATTAAGGTAGCTCCATGAATCATGGTATATATCCAAATTACTTCCAGATGAATTAAAATTTTAAATGAAAAAAATGAGAATGTTGAAAAAAATATGTAAGTGAACACATATCATTCAAGGGCCTAGAAGGCACTGCTAAGAATAATACCAAAGACATAAACACTGAAGGAATAATTGTCAGATTTTTAATAATAAAAATAAATATATAAAAAGCATAATAAATATAAAAATATAAAACAAAGAAATAATATTAGTAATATATGATGGAAAAGGAGTTAGCATCCTTACAAGAGTTTTTAAAAACTCTAATGAGACAATTAGAAAAAGGCAGGCATCCCAATTTAAAAATGCAACAGTATGAAAAAATGCTCAATATCACTAATTATCAGAGAAATACAAATCAAAACTACAATGAGGTATCACCTCACACCAGTCAGAATGGCCATCATTCAAAAGTCCACAAATGACAAATGCTGGAGAGGCTGTGGAGAAAAGGGAACCCTCCTACACTGCTGGTAGGAATGTAGTTTGGTGCAGCCACTGTGGAAAACAGTATGGAGATTCCTCAAAAGACTAGGAATAGACTTACCATATGACCCAGGAATCCCACTCCTGGGCATATATCCAGAAGGAACCCTACTTCAGGATGACACCTGCACCCCAATGTTCATAGCAGCACTATTTACAATAGCCAAGACATGGAAACAGCCTAAATGTCCATCAACAGATGACTGGATAAGGAAGTTGTGGTATATTTATACAATGGAATACTATTCAGCCATAAAAATGACAGCATAACACCATTTGCAGGAACATGGATGTCCCTGGAGAATGTTATTCTAAGTGAAGTAAGCCAGAAAGAGAAAGAAAAATACCATATGAAATCACTCATATGTGGAATCTAAAAAAAAAAAGAACATAAATACAAAACAGAAACAGACTCACAGACATAGAATACAAACTTGTAGGGAGGGCACTGGGAAGGGATAGACTGGGAGTTCAAAATTTGTAGATACTGACAGACATATGTAGAATAGATAAACAAGATTATACTGTATAACACAAGGAAATACATACAAGATCTTGTAGTAGCTCACAGCGAAAAAGAAAATGTGACAATGAATATATGTATGTTCATATATAACTGAAAAATTGTGCTCTACCCTGGAATTTGACACAACATTGTAAAACGACTATAACTCAATAAAAAAAAGTTTAAAAAAATGCAAAAGTAAAGGACAGGGAATTCACAAAACCAACGCACAAAAAAACAGGCTGTAAAAATTATGCAACAATGCTCAGCCTCTCTGTCAATCCAAAAATGCAAATCAAAACTAGATTCCACTTTTGCTCATCAAATTCCAAAAATTTTACAACAATAATCCTCAGTTGCTGTTAAAGGTCTGAGGAAATCAGTATTTTCCTTGTTGGAGGGAGAGAAAAACTGTCCCAGTGACTCTGGATCCCATAACAGACACCAAATGCCTTCCTGGGCCTGGGAAACTTAAGTGGTTAGAACCTTAAAATGTTTTGAGACTCTTTAAATTGCCGTGCCCTTTATTCTGTTGATATATCTACTATAATACAGGCATACCTCATTTTATTGCACTTTGCTTTACTGTGCTTCACAGATACTGTGTTGTTTTTTTTTTTTTTACAAATTGAAGGTTTGTACCAATCTTACATTGTCAGATAATGGTTAGTATTTTTTTTAAGCAATAAAGTATTTTTGATTAAAGTATGTAACTTTTTTTAAGACATAATGCTGTTGCACACTTAGTAGACTACAGCAGAGTACAAATGTAACTTCATTACGCACTGGGAAGCCAAAAAATCGGTGTGATTTGCTTTATTGCAATATTCACTTCATTGCAGTGGTCTGGAATCGAACCTACAACATCTCTGAGGTATGCCTGTATTTATCATGTAATAATTTTGTTGCCAGAATCACAAACTGTTGTGGGCAAGAGGACCCTAGGACACAGATGACAACTCTCTCCAACTGTAGCCAGAGAACCAGTAAATGATCAGCTGTGACAAGATGCAGCCAAGCACCCAACATCCAAATCCATCTGCTACAACCAAGACTCACAGATATTTGGTGAGTGGGTGTTTAATTTAATATATCATTAAAAAGCTAAAAAAGCCCTTGGTAAATGGGAGATTACTCTGCTCCCTGGCACAAAACACAGGCTGCTGGAGAACTAAAGTTGTCAATGTTGCTATTTGGTAAAAGGTTTTTAATGTAACATCAAATCTGGAACTCCTTTTCCCTACGTGTCACTGGGGGTTAATAACACATGCCCCTTGGAGAGGGCAGATAGATGCTGGGTCTGTATTTTCATGGATGCATCTCCAGTGCTTGGCACAGCAGGCAGCTGATAAATGATAGATATGATGATGATGATCACTCATTCATTCTTTTGGAAAATCCTTACTGAGCCACGCAGGGAGCCAGAAGCTGAACAGGGGCCTTACATTTGTAATCTAACTTAATAAGCTGGATCATCCTAACATAAGTTCCCTCTTTAGCTTGTATTAAAATGTAGTCCCAAAACATTTGACTTGCTCACATGAAAACACAAATGTCAACTTCTGGATTAGCTAACTTTACCACCCCCTCTCCCCCCAGTATCACAGGAAATCAAGTACTGCTCTACATCTTCACTTCACTATCACGACATCGTCTCCTAGACTCTGACCTCGTGGTGAAGGATGATTTCCAACAATGTGGGAACTGGAAGGCTCCCAAGGGGTCCTCATCTTTAACCCTTTCATTTTACAGATTACCAGACAAGGCTTAAGAGAGTATGTGGCACGTTCAAGGTTGTACACAAGTAAGATGTCGCAGTGGGATAAAGTTGAGGTCTCCAGGCGCCCAGGCCAATGATACTTCCACCCTGCCCCCACTGTTTCTTCCTAGTAACCACCAACAGGCTTTCCCTTCTGAAACAGAGGCAGAAAACACCACTTCTTCAGCCCGTTCAAAGAAAAGATATTGGAATAGATGAATTTATGGGCAGCTTCATTCACAGTTTCTAGCTCATGATTCTGCTTATAATTTAACATACAGACCTATAAATATATACCATGTGCTTGAGAGAATGGCAGGTAAAACACAAAAGTTAAAAGCCCTTTTGAGCAATTCTGAAAGAGATTATGAATTATTTTTAAATAAAGAGGATAATCATGAGTTTAGAAATTTTCTCAAATGCCTCATTTTATCATTTTCCTCTACATCTTATTCTCCAGAGCCTTCTGCAGAATCTGACATAATATACCCAGCCATAAAAGAAGGCAGATTAATTAAGCAGTCTATGAAGGCACTCTACTAGAACATATGTCTTTTGGTGTGGATTTACTTATTAGCCAAAGACAAGATATAAGTGGCAATGTAAAAATTGAGAGAAAAAAAGGAAAGCAATGAAGGAGGGAAGGGGAAAGCAAGTAATTCATTGCCCACAGATCTGTAGTCTAAGAAATGCTAAAATAATAATTTCAAGATCAAGGAAATGACGCTAGTAGAAACAACTATTACTGAGTGAATGGAGAATATCAGAAGTACTAAATATAAAAGTTTATTTTATCTGGGTTAATATAAAAGAATACATGTACAAGGTAAAACAAAAAGGCTTTTCAAAGATAATATAGGAGACTATCTTCATGATGCTGAGGTAGGGAAAGATTTCTTGGACTATCTTAAGCTTCTATTTATCAAAAGATATATTTTCCATTGTCCAAACTGGGATGATTCTTAGAATGAAAGGGAGCAAAATTAGTCATTACTCTGGAAGACTAGGCATCAACCGGGACAGTTAAGGCACAAATTGGGACAGTTAGGCACAAATTGGAAATATGATGACACTACTTATCTATCATAAGTAAATACCCAACAGGAATGCATCTTTGTATGCATCAAAAGATATGTATAAGAATGTTCATAGTAACATTTATAATAGTTGTAAATGGAAACATCCCAATGTCCATTAACAATAGAATAAACAGTGGTATAAGCATGCAATGGAATACTACACAGCAATGAAAATGTATTAAATACTGAAACACACAACATGGATTCATCTCTGAAATGTAATATTAAGCAAAAGAAGTCAGACACAAAATAACATATGCTTTATGATTTTACTTATAGAAGGCTCAAAAACAGGCAACACTACTGTATGACTTTACAAGTCAAAATAGTAAGAGGGAATAATGATTGAGAGGGGTTTCTGGAGGTACTGCTTCTATTTCTTAACCTGTGTGATAGTTACAAATATGTCTACTTTGTGATAATTCATCAAATAGTATATTTATGATTTTCAAACTTTTCTGTTTGCATACTGTTTTTCAATTTAAAAGCTTATAAAAAAGAAACCTAGACCTAAATGTAAAAATACAAAACTATAAAACTTCTAGAAGGTAACAGAGGAGAGAATCCAAATGACTTTTTAGAAAGAACATCAAAGTCACAACCCATAGAAGAAGTAACTGTTGCTATGTTGGGCTTCATTATAACAGAAAACATCCATCTGTTCTGCAGAAGACAACATCAAGAGAATGAAAAGAGAAGCCACAGACTGAGAGAAAGTACTTTCAAAGGACACATCTGATAAAGGACTGTTATCCAAACCATCCAAAGAACTCTTAAAACTCAACAATATGAAAAACTACCCAGTTAAAAAATGGGCAAAAGACATAAGCAGACATCTCACCAAAGTAGATACAGAGATGGCAAATAAGCAGATGAAAAAATGCTCCACATCATATGCCATTAGGGGATTTCAAGTTAAAACAATGACATACATACATCTATCAGAATGCTGAAAATACAAAATATGATCAATACCAAATGCTAGTGAGGATGCGGAACAACAGGAACTCTCATTTATTGCTGCTGAGAACACAAATGGTATAGTCATTCTGGAAGACAGTTTGGTGGTTACTTATAAAACTAATCAAACTTATACCATACAATTCAGCAATCATGGTTTCTGGTATTTACACCTAAAGGAGTTGAAAACTTATGTCCACACAAAAACATGCGCCTGAATGTTTAGAGCAGCTTTATTTATAACTACCAAAACTTGGAAGCAACCAAGATGTTCTTCAGTAAGTAAGTGGATAAATAAACTGTGGTACATCTAGACAATGAAATACTACTCAGTGGTAAAAGGATACATAGTCTCAAGCCATGAACATACATGGAAGAACTTTAAATGCATATTACTAACTGAAAGAAGCCAATCTGAAAAGGTTACATACTATATGTTTGCAATTATATGACCTTACGGAGAAGATAAAACCATGGAGACAGTAAAAAGATCCATGGTTGCTAGGGGTTGGTGGGGGAGGATGAATACACACAGAACTGAGGATTTTTAGGGCAATGAAACTATTCTGTATGATATTACAATGGTGGATACGTGTCATGATACATTTGTCAAAACTCTACAATGTACAAGAGCAAGAGTGAACCCTAATGTTCACTCTTGAAGCTGGAGGAATAAACCTCGCAGACTTCAGACAATACTACAGAGCTACAGTAATCAAAACAGCATGGTACTGGCACAAAAACAGATATATGGGATCAGTGGAACAGAACAGAGAGCCCAGAAATGAACCCACAGACTTACAGTCAATTAATCTTCGACAAAGGAGGCAAGAATATACAATGGAGTAAAGGAAGTCTTTTCAGCAAATAGTGGTGGGAAAACTGGACAACGGCATGTAAATCAATGAAGTTAGAATACTCCCTCATATCATACACAAAAACAAACGCAAAATGGCTTAAAGACCTAAACATAAGACAAGCACTATAAATCTCTTAGAAGAAAACATAGGCAAAACATTCTTTGACATAAATCTTAGCAATGTTCTCCTAGGGCAGTCTACTCAGGCAATAGAAATAAAAGCAAAACTAAATAAATGGGATCTAATTAAACTTATAAGCTTTTTCACAGCAAAGGAAACCATAACCAAAACAAAACAACAACATACAGAATGTGAGAAAATACTTGCAAAAGATGAGACTGACCAGGGCTTTATTTCCAGAATAAACAAACCGCTCATACAATCTAATAACAAAAAAAAAACAACCCAATCCAAAAATGGGCAGAAGACCTAACCAAGCAATTCTCCAATAAATACATACAAATGACTAATAGGCACATGAAAAAATGCTCAATATCGCTAATTATCTGAGAAATGCAAATCAAAACTTCAATGAGGTATCACCTCACAACAGTCAGAATGAATGACCATCACTAAAAAGTTCACCAATGATAAATGCTGGAGAGGGTGTGGAGAAAAGGGAACCCTCCTACACTGCTGGTGGGAATGTAATTTGGTGCAGCCATTTTGGAAAACAGTACGGAGATTCCTCAAAAAACTAAAAATAGACTTACCATATGAACCAGGAATCCCACTCCTAGACATATATCCAGGGGGAACCTTAAAAAGATACATGCACCCCACTGTTCATAGCAGCACTATTTACAATAGCCAAGATATGGAAACAACCTAAACATCCATTGACAGATGACTGGATAAAGAAACTGTGGTATATTTATACAATGGAATATTACTCAGCCATAAAAAATAATAAAATAATGCCATTTGCAGTGACATGGATGGACCTGGAGATTGTCATTCTAACTGAAGTAAGCCAGAAAGAGAAAGAAAAATACCGTATGATATCACTTACATTCAGAATCTTAAAAAAAAAAGACAAATGAACTTGTTTACAAAACAGAAACAGACTCACAGAAATGGAAAACTTATGGTTACTGGTGGGGAAAGGGGGTGGGAAGGGATAAATTGGGAGTTTGAGATTTGCAGACACTAACTACTATATATAAAATAGATAAACAAGTTTATACTGTATAGCACAGGGAACTGTATTCAATATCTTACAGTAACCTGTAATGAAAAAGAATATGAAAAAAAAATATGTTCATGTATGACTGAAGCATTATGCTATACACCAGAAACTGACACATTGTAAACTGACTATACTTCAATAAAAAATTTTTTTAAACTTAAAAAAGAAGAAAAAAGAGTGAACCCTAATGTAAACTGTGGACTTTGGGTGATAATGATGTGTCAATCTAGGTTCACCAACTGTAAAAAATGTACCCTCTGGTGGGACAGGGTGATAATGGGGAAGTCTGTGCACACGTAGGGATGGGGTGGGGTATATGGAAACTCTCTGACTTTCTATTCAGTTTTGTTGTAAATCTAAACTGCTCTAAAAAATAAGGTCTATTAAAAAATAAACCACTTCAGTGCTTACTTATATAATGTAAAAGACATGCAAAAAACTTGTATTCTCATCAATAATATATTTACACTTTTATTATTAAAATACATTTCAATTATGTGGAACTTATCAAACTTATCAAACTCCTAGTCTGAGGGGATGAAGTGTTTATCTCTGGCCCAGCTTGGACAGCTCTGGGGGAGGCACCTTCGCAAAGGAACCCGTAGCAAGCACTTTCTAAGGTCAGTGTCATAACACAACACTTTGCTTTTATGGTTCCATCAACTGGGGATTCAGAACAGGCTGAGCCTCAGCCTTCTGAGGAAGCCTGGCTCTCCTGCTACATCCGGCTACTGCCTCTGGCCACCAGGCAGAGTTCTTGATTTCTAGCTTTCCTGAGTCAGCTGGACATTGCTCCATTAGGACTCAGAATTTGCTGTCAGGGAATATGACTCACAGCTAACAGCCTTTCCCAAAACTCCAGCTGCAGCTCTACCAGCGAGCGTCATTGGCACTGCCTTCTGAATGGAAGCAGAAGGGCCCAGAGGGTCCCAGGGCCGCCAGGAGGGGCAGCTCCCAGGAGCACAGAGTGTGAGAACACCCTCCAGTACTCTTTCCCGTCTGACTTCCAGCCGAGGATGCGTAATGACAGCACGACTGGACCAGCAGACAAATTCAAACCCAGCTGGCACTGGCTGACTGCCAGCTCTATTCCTGTCCAAGGGGCAGCAGTGTGGGGGTGACACAAAGCCTGCCTAGAAGTGTCAGTACTCTTCACACAGTCAGTTGGTCACCTTGGGTCTGGAGCTCCGTGTGTTCTTCTGGGAGGGAGGGGAGAGTCCTTCGTGCTGTCCCTTCTTGGGAAGGTGCATCCCACAGGCCAGAGGGGAAAGGAGAGAGGCTGGGATCACAGGGCCAGGCTGGGGCACTAGCCCTGCTGCATGGCTGGTGCTTGGGGGGAAGAGACATGCTTGTGTCCCAAATCTCAGCGTCTGCCTCTGTCCCAAGGCAGTCTCGTGTGTGTGTGTGGGAGGGGTACTCCAACTCTGGAGCCAGACTGTCTGGGACTGCATATAGCTCTACTTGCCAAGGGACCTTGGGCAATTACCTAATCTCCTTAAGGTTCCATTTCTTCACCTCTAAGTTGGAAGCCACAGCACCTCTTGGGTTGTTGCAAGTATTAAATAGGCTACTCTGCAAAGTCCTTAGCAGAGTGTCTAAAATGCAAATTAACCAATAATTATCAGCTGCCACACCAGTACCCCCAGATTCTGACCACCTCAGACTCTACAAATGAGTCCGTCTGGCAGGTGGCAGCATGTATGTGTGTGTTGGGGGAGGCACTATACAACAAAAGCAAAAACTACAGTGGGTCAGATGACAATCAAATGAATCCCCAAATCTGGAGCTGGTGGCTGAATAACGTCCTCCAAAGAGATCCAGGTCCTAATCCCTGGAAACTGAAATTTACTTACACAGCAAAAGTAATCATCTTTTTGCAGAGGTGATTAAGTTAATGATCTAGAGATGGGGAGGTTATTCTGGATATCAGGGTGGGCCAGAAATGTAATCACAAGTGTTTTTGTAAGAGGGAGATTTGACCACAGAAAAGGAAAAGGCAATGTGAGATTAATGTGGCCACAAGCTAAAGAATGCTGGCAGTCACAGAAGCCAAAAGAGGCAAGAATGAATTCTCCCCTAGACCCTCCAGAAAGTACCAGCTCTGCCAACAACGTGACTTTACTCCGCATGACTAATTTCAGACTTCCGGCTTCCAGGACTCTAAGAGAACAAAGTTCTGTTGTTTTAAGCCACCAAATCTGTAGTAATTTGTTACAGCAGCAATAAGAAACTAATATGTTAGCTTGGAATCCTGCCATGACTGTACATCCAGCCAGCAGAATGGAGACCTGGGAGAAGAATGCTGGCAAGACCTTCTCAGGGCCACAGCCACATCAGTCAGGATTCAGGGCTGGGCTTGAGCATCAGGAAAAGCCAGAATGTGACCAGGAGCTCAGGCAGGGACCAAGTCTCAAGGGCAGAGCTATGATGGAGGACAGCAGGGGACTGGCTGTCTTCTACACCCAAGCATGCCACACACAGGCTGATGGCAGCAGGCACGAATCCAGACCTTGGCAGGAGGACCTGCACCTATACACGCACGGCCCCCCTCAGTCAGGATGGGCTCCAGGCCGGCTTCTCAAAGTGCACTCTGGTACAGGCCTGGGAACTGTTATCCAACAGCGATGAGACAGGACAGAAACTGAGAATAAATGCTTATAAACTTCGAGCAAGTTGGCATCACCTGCACATTTTTGGAAATCTAATTTTTTTGCTGTTGAATCTTCTAATAAAATATTTCTGCTTGTGTTCTGTGTGCCTTTTAAAAAAGTCACTTTTCTAATAATCCATCCTGATTGTATTTTATGAGTGCTTGTTTGCAATAAATTGGAAAACACACACACTCACAACACTGGTCCTTTACCACCGATAGGGCTCCGACAACCACAGAGCAGGTGTCTGCAGGTGGCAGGGAGGAGGCCTCCGGATGCACAGGTGTGATCCAGACAGCTGTTCCAGGGGAGGGCTTGCATATGACGGCCTGAAACACAAAGGCCAGATGCCTAGAGGGCAACAAGAAGTGCAGGCTCCAAGAGCTCTCAGTTCTTCAGTCCCCTGCTTAACACCCATCACCTGCCCTGCCCCAGCCTTGGAAGGGTCCCATCAATCAGGTGATAAAGAGTAAATATAAGGTTCTCAAGGCCATGCATTTTCTCACCTCGGCTTTCCTGCTTAATTAGGCGTTTCCGGTGTATCTGCACTTCCTTGGCGCACATGAACCCAGAGCTGCGGTGCGTGCTGGGTGGCAGGATGAAGTGCACCCAGTGGGAGACATTGCTACCCAGAACCCAGAAAGGGGAAAATGACTACTTGTGCTGTACAAGTCGTGCCCAGGCTGCTCAAGCTCAGTGCAGTAGGCTGTCCTGCATCCCTTTTCTCACTGGTGCCTCCAGATACGCCCATGAGACTAAGATTATCATTCTTGTTTTACCAAAAACCCAAAGCTGGCTCAGAGAGGGTACCGGGTAATAAATCAAAGTAAGTCTTCAACTCCCACCGTCATCATTAACCATCTGGGTAACTTTGGAGTTATTGAACCTTTCTGGGCTTGAGTTTGCATATTTGTAAAATGTGGACAGTAATACCTTCACCACAGGGTTCTTATAATTAAGTAATCAAAGCAATGTCTGGAAAACACTTGACACTTAGCACCTGGCCCGAAGTTCCCAATAAATACTGACTTTAAAAAGCAGGGGTGGGGGGTGGGGAGAGGGGAGCCACAGCTAAGGCGTGAAGAAGCTCTAAAGACAGAGATTAAAAGAACACAGCACTAAGAACATCCAGAAGGAAAAATACAGAATAAAATAAAAGTAACTGGCATAGGAATAGCAATTCTAGTTCATCATGCACTGCATTTTGTAAATGCAACAAGAAGAATTATCCTGTTTACAATCAAATCATCAAAGAATTGGAAATTTGGAATGAAGCAAGTTTATTTTTTTTGGTGGTGTCTCCCCAAATCTAAACTCCCTCTTCTCATTTTTATTACAAACACACACACACATAAGGGCTCCACATAATCAACAGTATTTAGTCCAATGTGATATTAAAATATAATTACGGATGGAACGAAAACAATTTAAGAAAGCAATTAAAATGATTTCACAAGCTAGAGTATATTTGTTTTACGTCAGAAGTTTACAGAAATTAAAGCATGAAACTGAGCACTGTCACAGTCAGGAGTAACAGGAGCCACAAATTTCGTATCTTCATAGTACTTATTTCAGGTAGGTACATTTCATTCCCTGTATAAACAGGGAATTTTTTGAAGTACCAACTTAAACAGGTGTTAATTGGAAAGAGAAATTTAAATGATGATTGATTCAGAACTAATATGCCAAACAATCCACTCAAATATTTGAAAAGCTTCTCTCTCTTTAAAATAATATGGAAGAGGCAGGAAAGGGCACAGGGTTTGAAATACAGCAGACGACGTGGACCAGCAACAAATCACCAACACCGCACAGGAGCCCTGGGACCTCACCAGGCTCAGCCTGGATGAGTGAATCTATGAAAACAGGAAATGACAGAGAGCTTCAAGGCAGGTTACATGCTTACGATCAACATTTAAATATGACGTTGGGAGATGAGGAAGGAACTGTGACAACTATAGAAACTGATGAAGAAACATATGAAGAAATACATAAATCAGCAAAAGGGAATATTCTGATGCTCTTGGTCTGGGGAGATGGGGTTGTGCTAGTTGACCTGTCATTGAGAGTTGGATAAAACAAAGAATTTACCCTGTGTGGAAGATAGGAGACTTTGTACGATTGCCTATTTAAATGCAGAAGATACTCAAAAGAGAAACCTGCAAAGATTCTGATACTAAGAAATGACCAAGAATTCTTCTGTTCCTGAAATAAGCTGATTTAGACAGAATTCACAAATTCTTAAGCTAAATGGCATTTTAATTTTTCTCCAACTCCTCTGATAAATGTGATCACCAAGATGCAGAACTTTTCCAGGAGTTGATTTGCTCTGTTGTTTTTTTTCAATTTCTGGGTTTTTTTTCCCTTTAAATTAAATTTGATGTTTCCTTTTTTGATTTTTAAAGCAAAAAATAAAATAAAATAACATGGAGTCTTGCCATGACCTCAAGGAGAAGTCTTTGAAGAGAACTGGACTCATGATTTCCATCTCATGGGAACACAAGAGATGAAAAGCTAAAATGGACAGTCCTGAGCAAGACCATCATTAAGGGCTAAAGGATATGTGATGACTTTGCCCAAAGTCAGCAAGGTCGGGTTCCTACTTACCAGAATCTCCCCGGAGCATGGAAGTGCAAGACAACGGCCCAAGTTCTGAACAGAGGGTCACAGGGAACTTTATCTATAGAAGAGGTGGTAAACTTGGGCCTTAATTCAGCCAACTGCATTTATGGATGAGGAAAAAATCAAAAGCCACAAAGCCCCAGTGATGGTCCCAGGCAATGGCAGCTGACAGCTGTAGGCTGAGACAGAGAGAAACGTAAGGATGTTTGGGGCCTAAGCGACAGCACTGGTGACCCCAACAGCCTCCAAATCATGGCTTTCCAGCCTCAGGCAGTGGTGGAGGTTCACCAGGCTGGCCCTGACTCAATAAGGACTAGAAACAAATGACGTGGAGGCTTGAGACAATCATTTAAGTAATTTGGGAAATTCATACCACAGTTACTATACTCATATTTTGAACTTCATTGTTTCACATAACTAATTCAGCCCAAAGGATAACATACACACGTACTCGCTTCAGTTCAGAGGATGACAGTATACATACTTACACATTTTATATCATTTTTAAGTACCCTTTGGTGTGTTCATAGGATAATAAGTACTTTTAACATTTCCCAGTCTTTTTTGTGGTTAGATTTTTTGTTTTTTGTTAAGATACTGAAACGAAATTTGACATTTTATAAAATATCTTGGAAGCACTGTGCATTTGGGACACAAAGAATTGCAATCCTCATAACAATTCTCACAACATGTCAAACCCGACGTTTACTGTGGGTGGGATTTTACAAGTTCACAAAGTAACTAAGGGGAATTGTGTAGCAATTAAAGCACTTAAAAGCAAATCCGTAGCTTTTTCTTGACAGTCGCTGGTAGTATTTCAGTTGAGTCAACATATTTCTATTTTACTCCCAGGCTTCACATACTGAAGAATGTTGCCCCCCAACTGACCGTAAGACCACCCTCCCAGCCTTTCCTACAATTTGCTGATAACCCAATGATGTTTGCATCCTTGTGGGAGAAACTGACAGATGTTCTCTTAAAAATTAAAGATAAGTTAATTCATGGGCCCAAAGTTACCTTAAGTTTAAAAAGGGCAAATGGCAGAAAAGTTAAAACAGAGTAATGGCCCTGTTTTTGTAAAAATAAAATAAAATAAAATAAAGATTGTATGTAGAAATTAAACTGGATCTGTCACTGTAGGTAAGGAGTAAGTAAGAGTCACTATTCAGGAGGGACAAATTCCAAATTGCTAACAGTGGTCACCTCTAGGGTGGGGCGGCAGGAGTAGGTTATCAGGGAAAGAGACTTCATATATATGTATGAATGGGACAAATGGACAAACAAGTATGGATATGCATACATATTTTTTTTTAACCTGGTGATAATTGGGTGATTTTTACTTTACTTCGTACATTTCTCAGTATTTTCAAAAGATTTTGTTTTAAAAGTAGGCCAGTAGATTAAATTCCTGACCACATAATTTCATTTGGTTGTCAACAAAATCTCTCTCTCCTTCTCTCTCCGAAACACTTGCAAGGACTTTAAACGGTATCACAATCTACATGGCTTGCTGAGGTGAGGTATGCTCTTGGGCACTCAGGTCTATCAACTGCAAAAATCCTAAACTACTGATGTTTTCATAAAATATTTAAGGTGGAGATCTTCTGACTATGACATCTAAATATGTGTTATTTTTCCACCTATTATTTCTCAGTGAGCACTATGCCTTTTCTAATTATTTGATGAGGGTAATAATTAAGATATTTGATGAAATCAGGAGAGCAAATTAATCTTCTGAATATACAAATTAATTGGAAACCTAAATGTCCCAGAAATGTCAAGCTGTGATTTGTTTCTCCATGTGCCCCATACATGTAGCAGGGACCATGGCACAGCACGGCTGCATTACCAGGAAGATGACAACTGAAGCTCATAGCTGTGTCCCCAGTGCTGAGCATGGCACCTGGGACATGTTAAATACTCAATAAATATTTGTGGAATGAATAAATGAATGATCGGCAATATGTGAACATGTCCACAGCAAGGCAGAAGGAAGCAGTGGAAAGAGTGTGAGCTTTAGAAGCAGATGTTTGAATTCTAGCCCTGCTACATGCACAGTAGTGCATGACCTTGAGCAAAATGATTAACTTCTTTGAACATCAGTTTCTTTACCTGTTAATGGGGATAACAATACCTCCCAACTTCCTCTGGTTTTTGTGAGGGTTGATTGAAATAATATACATGTACCTAAACATTAGCCTTCATTAAATGGCAGTTCCTTCCTTTTGTGGATACTGAAACTATTGTCTAGAAATGGAACCAGCTGGCATGACAATGTGTTCATGAAAATCAGAATTTATTATTTTATAATATTTTGCCCACCTAGAATGCCTTTTGCCCTGTTTCTTCCTATCAAACCCAGACCCAACCTCAAGGTCAAGCTGAACAACAACCTTTGCCTCAGAGCCAAAGTAGACTTCCATCCCTTACTCCCACCCCAGCCAAAAGCGAGTTACTCTCCTCCAGTGAGCGTAGTAGCCCCCCTCTCTTACAGCACGACTTATACTGCTGAGTTTATAATCGTTTCTACCTGTGATATCTCCCCTCTTAGGCTGTCAGCTCCCTGAAGGACAAGGGTAATTTCTGGTTCCTGACAGCATCTTCAAAAAGCATTGTTTGTAGTGTTTTCCAGATAATACATGTTTAGGAAATTTTTAAAAACTAAATTAAGACAAATGATCCTATTTTCCCACAGGAAGAATGATATAATAGGCTATCATGTAACTGTTCAAGAAATTGATTTGAAATAAACTACAGATTGAATTAATTCTACAGATAGAAGCAAAGATTCAATAACTATGAAAATAATTATACATTAATAAAACAAAATATCAAAAAAACAAGTTACACGAATGGTAAAATTCAGCTTCAGGTTCTATAAAACGTATGTTAAAATGGGAGCCATACATTTCAGTGATCACAAAGGCTTCAACATAGCACACAGACATGTCTGTGACCTAAAAAGAAAACGCTGCCATGTCATACATTTGTTTTAACTCCTATAACCAGCTGTAACAAAGACAAAGCTTTCTTAAAAGTCGAAGGATATGGATGAGCTAGTTTCCTTAAAATGATGTCTTCTTTCTTCCGCACCTTATCATCACCCTTGCAGCAAGCAGAGCCATTCAGAACCATGCCACGGCCCCTGCCTGGCCTTCTAGCCTTTCCCTTCCCAGCACAGAAAACTCTTAGTCACCACTTCAAGATGGCTCCTGCTGGGATCTTGGGTTACCTTTGCCCCCTTTATATGGCGCCACTCCCTCTCGACCACATGTTCTTCTACTCTCAGATACTTTTTCTCCTCCTCCTGGGCTAATTATAGACACTGGTGCCTATCGAGCACTTACTATGTGCCAGACACTATGCTAAGTCCTTTGCAGATTATGTTCCAGCCCCGGCCTTGCAGATGGCTGATGGGAGCACACAGAGAGTGGTGGCCCAAATCACAAGAGGGTTGGGGTGGTCAAGGAAGTCTTTTCAGAAGGAGGTTTTAAAGAATGAGACAAAGAAGAGAGAGGAGGCATGGCATGTGCCAGGGGCAGAGAGCTGTGAAGAAACAGGACCTGTTCAAGGCTGAGAAAAGATCAGTCAGCTGTGCTATGACACCCCCAGGAGACTAGGTAGCTGAGAATCTTAGAACAACCAGAGTCGACCGAGGTTACCCGGGCATTCTCTCTGGAGAGCACAATTATACAGACTTATCTGAAGCCATTACGCAGTCTAGCCTTAACCCGTGAATTAACAGGTATCATAACATTTTAGAAGTTTTCTATCAACACAGCCCATCATATTCCTATGACTGCTGTTCCAATCCACCCTCCAGCCTCTCCCGTCCAGCCCCCTGCTCCCCTGACCTCCCTCTCAGCAGGAAGCCAAGCAAACGTCCTACACCTGGGGATAGAAGGGGACCGAGGTTCAGACCAGGGTTCTCAACTTTTCTCATGTACACCCACCACTTGGGGATTTTGTTAAAATGCAGGGCGGTTTCAGCCGTTCTGAGGATGGGGCCCAAGAGGCAGCATTTCTAACAGGCTTTCAGGTGCTGCTGTTCCGAGGACCACACTTTGAGTAGCAAGACTCCACCTGAGCAGATTTTGCAAGTCACACTGACTGGAGTTACATCCCACCTCCCCCCAACCCATGTCCCCTGAATAACCAGTGCTGAGCCCCAAGCTGTCTTATCTTAAAATGTGACGTGACTGCTGTGAACATTAGGTGAGAATGTATAGGAAGCATCTGGCACTTGGTCAAACTTCAGGACATGGCAGCTCTTACTGGTGGAAGTGAGCACCTTTGGGGCTATCCAGCTGCCACCTTAGTGTCCTTTCCTTTCACTCCCTTCCACCTCTTCTCGATTCCACTCCTTCCGGCCTACTCCTGGGCCACACCCTCTCTAATATTCCCTTTTTCACTAATATTTCCACTTGCACTGAAAAATGTTTATCTTTCACGTCCTGAAAAATAAACTTCCCTGTGACCTTCAGTCACTATTTTCTTTGCTCCACAGTTCAACTTGAAATTTGAAAGATTCCTCTACCTGCCTCTGCCTCCCCATCTCCATCCCAGCCCACCACACTCTCCGCTGTCTACCACTGATCTCAGAACATGGCAACTCTATGGTCTCTTATGAATTGTCATTACACTATACTTTTCTTATTTTCTTGAATGACCTTCGGTTTTAGTTGAAGTAGAGTGAGTTTATAATGTCATGTCAATTTCTGGTGTACAGCATAATGTTTCAGTCATATATATGCATATATATTCCTTTTCATATTCTTTTTCATTATAGTTACTACAAGATATTGAATATAGTTTCCTGTGCTGTACAATAAAAACTTGCTGTTTATCTATTTTACATCTTTTTATTTTACATGTTTACATTATTTTTAATATCTCCAAATCCCAAACTCCTGATTTATCTCTTCCTGCCCCCTTTTCCCACTGGTAACCATGAGTTTTGTTTTCTATGTCTGAGTCTGCATTTGTGTCTTTTTTTTTTTTTTAAGATACCACATATAAGTGATATCATATGGTATTTTTCTTTCTCTTTCTGGCTTACTTCACTGAGTATGAAGATCTCCAGGTCAATCCATGTTGCTGCAAATGGCATTTTTATTCTTTTTTATGGATGAGTAGTATTCCATTGTATAAATATACCACCGCTTCTTTATCCAGTCATCTGTCAATGGACATTTAGGTTGTTTCCATGTCTTGACTACTGTAAATAGTGCTGCTGTGAACACTGGGGTACATATATCTTTTCAAGTTAGAGTTCCCTCTGGATATATGCCCAGGAGTGGCATTGGAGTCTATTTTTAGTTTTTTGAGGAATCTCCATACTGCTTTCCATAGTGGCTGCACCAATCTACATTCCCACCAGCAGTGTAGGAGGGTTCCCTTTTCTTTACATTCTCTCCAGCATTTATCATTTGTGGACTTTTGAATGATGGCCATTCATTCTGACTGGTGTGAAGTGATACCTCATTGCAGTTTTGATTTGCATTTCTCTGATAATTAGCGATATTGAGCATCTTTTCATATGCCTATTGGCCATTTGTATGTCTTCACTGGAGGCCCATCACTGGAGTGGTCTAGGAAGAGGCAAAGGCAGGGCCTGGTCATTTAAATGCAGTTACCGCACATTCCTTTACAGTTTGGAGTCTTTTCCACTGGGAGTTCGCCAATGTTCCCACAATGTCATTACCTCAGGGATTCCATGAACGGTGCTATCTCTCAGGGCTGACTTAATTCCTGAGCAAATGGTGGGGGGTGGGGGTGGGCAGTGAGCCTCCACTCTACATGGGGAAGGGCACAGTCTTCAGGAGATTTTTGACTTCCTGTGTGACTCCGAGCCTGCCTAACTCCCACCTGGCTGGTGAGGTATCCCAAGGCAACCGGAGCGGCTTGCAGAGAAAGCCTGGAGCTGCCAGCCTTGCCGCACACCTCAGAGAGAAGTCATGTCCCTGGTTGGCTCTTCCTTCTGCCTAAGGAGCTCTCCACATGGTCTGATGAAGGGAGCTCTCCTGGTCTCACGTTTGGATGTTTGTGGGGGTTGGGGCGGAAGGTTTAACAGCAAGAGTCATCAACAGTCACTATGCTCTATGCACAGGTATCCCCAAAGGACCACATCAAGCAAGGTGGCTAATTGAGGCTGAGGTTCAGGAGTGCTAGGAGCCCTCGACCAAATACCTCATCATGTCACCCGACTTCTTAGCAGGTGCTAGCACTGGGGCTAGGCACAAAGGAGAGGTGGGAGTGAAGGGTTAGGAGGAGCATGGGAGGAAATGAGATGCTGATAATACAAAGGCAAATGGAGCCACTCAGTGATCAGTGGCGGTCACTCTTCTTTAGCCAAAGCGCCTCTCCCCTTCCTAAGGCCCAGCCGTCCTTCTTCCACCAGGTTTTTTTTTTTTCGTTCTTAATATGGAAAATAAGGATAATCACTAAACTAATTTGGCGAGTAAATACACCCTGTTTGGTAAGGAGATCTCTTCAAGCAATCTGCTCACTGTTTATGTGTTTCAGGAAATCTCTTATTCTGATCTCAAATGAAACAAGCTCCCAATCCACCTGTGGACAATTCATTTGTTCACTAAAGACATTGCCCTCACCGGAACTCTTGTTTGACAGCTCTCATAAACAATCTCTTTGTAATCATTTCACATCATGTAAGAAGCCTTATGAAAGTTGGGTGAATTACAGCTCATTGTCTGGAGACTGGGTCACCATGAAGACTGATGAGGCATGTGAGAAACCCTGGTTAAGATCTTGATTAGGAGAAAGAACATGGATCAATGTAAGAGTAGGTGAGGGATGAGACACAGCGCAGTGGCTGTGAGGTCAGGTGGGCGCAGTGAGGGCCTCTGGGAGAGAGTCCTGTCTCACCACCCACAATATGCCAGGTGGGGGCTCACAGCAGGTCCCTTCAGCCCAGGGAGGGACAGCAGAGAGGGAGCCACAATTTCAAAAAAGAGGCAACGCTCTTACTTGAACCCACTGTGCAACATTTTCTTGCTATTTTTAATAGTGATGCTAAACCTCCAGGAAGTGGGAAGAGGTGAATGAATCACTCAATTGATCAACAAGCAAATCTGATGGCAAGAAAACGTATCAGGTGGGCTTAAGGGATATAGGATAAATCAAATTCAATAGTTACTTTCAAAAGCTCATGATGAGCATATACGTTTTAATGTTTTCTTTACCAAGGTTTTGCAGTAATTATTACTGAACGCCTACCAAACTAAATTATTACTGAACGCCTACCAAACTAAGAAAACAAGGACGAAGACTATAAATGGCCCTACAGAAATTTGTAGGTGGTCTCTCTTTTTCGGTCCATTCAAAGGTTTCTACATTGGCAACTGTACATCCCTACATTTACATTTATTCCAGTGAACACATTAAGGAGAGAAGCTTGAGGAAAGGCCGAGTTCTCCATTTGATTAAAGACTGGTTCAATGTGTAGAATAAAAACCTTACAGATGACTTTGACCAGGTTTTCAGAAGCTCAGTTCAACACTACACAACATTTATAATTTGCCAAGCAGAATTCTCCAGAGAGAACAAATTCAAGAAATAATAAGCAAGAATAAAGAAAGAAAGAAAAAGCCCCATGCTTCATCCGGAGGGCTGAAGGCAGGGTCCCACAGACTTGAAGGATTATGAGTTAGGAAGAGAGAAGGAGTCGATTCTCATTAGTTCCAGTGGTCCTGTTCTATAAAGTCACTGCAGACACCGAATTAATAAGTACTGAACCACTGCTTCTAGGGGAAAGGCAGTGTTAGGTTCCTACGAGCCTCTGGTCATATTTTTGTCAACCGATTGACACAGAACCTTGTTTTACGTGTTTCTGCTGAAAGATGTCTTGTTTAAAACGTTGTCCATTCATGACATCAAGCTCATGGTGAAGAGTACTGTGCTCGTGCCTGAGTGGAGCCCATCAAATGCACATCTTTCCTTCGGGAGGCACACCACAGCTTTCCTGCTCTTAGGGACACCAGACAGCACTTGAGCATGATGGCTGGGGGCCCACTCAACAGTGAAATCACCAATGAAGAGGACTAAAATGTGAAAACATGACACTGAGCAGACTGGGAGAAAAGGACACTTGTTTACAGTCTGGGAGCGGAAATAAGAAGGCAGAGCAGCCCCTCGTTCGACCTCAGCGGAGGACATGCATGTCAGATGACCCACATTTCTCACTGCTCTGCCCATGTCCACAAAGGCCCACAAAAGCACTGCAAGCATTGGTTTTGGGGGTTACAAAAATCTTGGTGGGAGAGTAGGCAAATACAGAGTGCATAGGTAGTGAGGATCGACTGTGCCCCTCGCCCACCTCAGGAACAGCGCCAAGTCGCAGGCTACTCAAAGGCACGAGCCCGCTCTGTGGCACCCCCCCCCCCCATGCTGAAGGGGACGTCCCCTTATTCCCTGAGCAGCCTGGTCAGGGCAGAGTTGGAGCTGAGCTCTCTGAAAGGCCTTAGGAGCAGAGAAGTTCTCACTCCAGTTTCCGAGAAGGTACTCTTACCTGCTCCCTAGAAAAGAAGGGGAAATGGACTATTCTCTGTCTACACATCTTAATCAAGGACAATTTGAATGATCTCAGAAGGGCCTGCAGTTGAAACTTCAGCCCATTTTCCCCGCAGGATATTTAATCTTGAGAGAAGTGCCTCTTTATCAAGCATTTTGCCTTTTCTAATTAAATTCTGGAAGAACACCCAAAGAGCTACTCTTCTTACACTTCCCGAGCATGAACAAACAAGGGATGACCCAGATGGAAGAGGTCTCTGCGAGAGAAGGCACCACTTAGAAGGGCCACTTAATGAAATCAAATCATGAGCTTTTCAAGAGGCCTACAGTTTTGGAGAGAAAAGACAGTGACATTTTGCAAGTGGGAGTTTTTAGAAATTCAGAGGTGACTGACAATGTTTTTAAAAAAAATAAGATTAGGATTAGAATTAAAAATACAATAAAAGAAAACATTTGACAGAGTACAGAAATTGTTACAGTAAAGACAATAAATTAGTTACTGTGGTTGAACAACAACAACAAAAAACTCAGTTCTGAGCTTTTTGGCAACAAATAAGAAAGGAAAACATTTTGACACATAAGTTTTCATCAACAGGTAAGTGTCAACATATCAGACTATCTCATCTAGAAAGGATACGTTTTGTGGGTGTCAGAATCCAGCAGGTACTTCCTGTGCCAGTATCAGAATTATTTGTGATGTCTTGGTTTCTGGGTCAGCTCGTGTTCTATATGGCATCACCCTGGCCAGACAACACGAGTGTCATGAGCTGTTGCTCACCAGATGAGTCAACTATCACAGTGGCTCCTACCTAAGGTGCAGAGCGAGAGGCTGCCTTGTGAGAGATCTTACAAAAACACTACCCACTGGTCACTAACAATATAAAAAAAAAAGAATCTGTTGACAACAACAATCTGTAAAACCGGAAGATCTACTGACTTGCACAAGCAACCAGGAGAGGTCCAGGAGGAAGATGCATTTCAATGTCAAAAGAATGTCCCTGGTAAGAAACAACAGTAAGCTAAAGGTATGATTAGATTCCCTGTTACATTTTTGCCCTGGGAGCCAATTTTGGACAAAACGGTTTATGGTTCACCTGAGTGAGTTGTTTCACCTACTGAACAAAGCTGCTCTATTATCCGTTCTGTCTTACGATTACGCATAACCTAATTGCACCTTGTGATAATGATTTTAAGGACCTTGATTCCTTTCAGAACAAATATAGGTTTAATGACTAAAAACAGTAATAATTACCCACAGGACATTATGATGAACCTGGTCACGTTCTCCTAGTTGAATATATCTAACTTCCAGGCACTAAACTCTACTCCCCTAAATGTCCCCCACCTGCCCCTCCTGCTAAGCTAAGCAGACCCCCATTTCCCAGGGTGCTACAGTAATCAAGCTTCCTAATCAGGGTATTTAAATCTGGTTCATACCTGATGTGGTTAATAAGTGCTCATTTTTACTCTCAAAATTGTCCCCACTATAATTAAAAAAAAAAAACACAGTAACAAGTGTTGACAAAAATGTGGAGCTATTGGAACCTCATAGACTGCTGATGGGAATGAAAATTTGTGCAGGTGCTCTGCAAAACAGTCTGGCATGTCCTCAAAAAGTTAAATGTATAGTTACCATATGACCCAGCTATTTCACTCCTAGGTGTATATATAAATATAAATATAAATATAAATATAAATATAAATATATATATATATATATATATATATTCAAGAAATTATGTCCATATAAGCTCATACATGAATGTTCATATCGCAGTATTCATAACAGCCAAAATGTGTAAACCTCCCAAATGTCCATAAACTGATGAATGGATAAATAAAATGTGTTACAGCCATACAATGAACTATTTTTCAGCAATAAAGAGGAATGAAGCTCTGATACATGTTACAATGTGACTGAGTCTTGAAATCATTATGCTAAACGAAAGAAGCCGGACACCAAAGGCCATACAGTGTATGAGTCCATTTATGTGAAATGTCCCAAATAGGCAAGTTTATGGAGACAGAAAGTAGATTTGTGCTTTTCTGGGGCCAGGGGTGGGGTGGAAGCGAGAGGAAGCAAGGCAGGGACTGCTAATGCATATCAGGTTCCTTTTTTGGAGTGATAGAAATGTTCTTAAATTGATGATGCTGATGACTGCACAACTTTGGGAATATACTAAAAACCACGGAGTCATGTACTTTAAATGAGTGAATCATACAGTACGTAATTTATATTTCAATAAAGCTTTTATAAAAAGTAATAAGAGATCAAATAATAATATAATAATAACAACAATAATAAACCACCCAGTAAGGAAGTTAGTTCTCTGGTTACTCTATACAGCACCAAACACAGGGTACTCAAGACACCAATGGGGGCTGGGGGCTGGGACACCTTTAGCAATGACCAAAAGTAGCGGAACCTCCTCAACTTTTAATAAGCCATGTGAATAAGCTAATCACCATATTCTCAAATCATCCTATTTTGATGGGCGGGGGAGGGACACAGGATGGTGGGTTTCTGTAATTTATTATTTCAGTATAGAAGAGTCAAATTTGTTCTCTGTGAAAAACTACTCACCAGCATCTACAGCAGCATTTCAGAAATGAAGTATAGAACATAAAGGTCTGAGCACTGAGAGGTAAAAACTTTTACTCACTTAAACGTGATCCAAGAAACAAAGGTTTTTATTGACTTAAGTATGTTCCAAGAAAGCACACTGAGAATTAGAATACATTATTTAACCCACTGCAAGATCAGCATTTGAATACAATTTCACCCTGATCTTAACTCACTAAAGACAAACATTTCCTATTCTCTGACCAAAAAGTATTCTGCCCTCAGCTCTCACTGAGTCTTTGCCCCCATTCTACTCACTACTAATCACTCAAAAATTCTCCTTGATACACTAACTATTTTGCTTTGTTTTCTCCATCTTGCTTCTATTTTGGTGAAAGCTTACAGCACTGTCTACGAAGCACATGTCTTAGAGTCCACTCGTCCGATTTCTATGAAATGACAACCATGCCCATTCCAATCAGTCTCCAGGAGAGCCTTTAAAAATTACCATTGTATCAGAAGAAAAAAGGAGTGAAGTCTTCTGTTGAGGATATTACATCACATGCCAAGTGAAATGAAAAACTCAAGAGGACTAATTCTTGTGAAATCAGTTGAAAAGTGCCTAAGTGGATGGAGCAGGCCCCTACTCCTCGACAGAGAGGAGTCTCAAGTCTTGTGGTTTGCAAAACAGATTCTGGGCAAGAAATCAAGTGGCTCCTTCAAGTCCATCTGGCCTCCTCTGTCACGATGGGGTCCTTTCACCAGTATGTGACAACAAGGGCAGTAAAGACAGAAGTAGAAAACCAGAGGGCACAACTAATTCTGCATATAGAATAAGAAAGGTAATACAAGGTACTGAATTAAATATAATCAGAGAAATGTATTTTGTACACAAACACTGCAGACAGACACACAAGGTAGGCATCTGATAGCAAGGTATAACTATAAAGTAAGGAAATCAATTCTGGTGTAAGAGGGACGCAATCAACCCTGCTATTTCCTCCTTTCACATAATCACGTGTTTTAAAAATGAACACCCGCATCATGCCTCCAGCAGAGATTAGTTCTTTGAAATTTCAGCAGGGGTTGAAAAGGAGAGGGACACCTATTTTTCTCTCTTGGTTCTGTTTTTACAAAGTGATACTGATTATGCTTAACAGCCACACAGGAAGACTGTGGACGAGCTAATCAATGACCACATTAATACTAAAGAACATGTTAAGGAAAACGTATGAAGGCTCCTGTCTCCCCTTCTCTCTGGTGTCCTTTGTTTCTTCTGTCCTCCTGCTTCTCTCCATTCTCCGTCAGTTTTGCTCTTTTCTTCTCACCAGATGCTTTCACTAGCCGCACCCCCATTTCCACATGCAGGATTTTCCATCTTAACTGGTCACAATATAGACATAAAGTATACTGTTACTATTTATACAGTATAAAGCAAAAAAAGACATGCATTTCCTGCTACTATTTTCAAGGCATAGGATTTTCACTTTTAAAAATGTTTTTCATGTACAAAAAATGTAGCCTAACTTATTTTATACACAGCAAAGATGGCGAGAGGAAAAATGGAAAACAGGAGGCTGTCAGCAACTTGCCATCAAACGTTACACAGGAGTAAAAACTATTCCACTGTGACCGTGAGACACTTCTCCGAATCCAGCATGGAAAATCCTCTTTGCTGCTGAGGCAAATTTGGGGTAAACTTCTAAAAGTTAGGTATAGGACCCAGCCAAACACCTGGATTTAGAGGACAAGAGGGCAGTCTCTCTCTCTCTCTCTCTCTCTCTCTCTCACACACACACACACATACCCTCGAAGGGACCTCACTGGAATCTCTCTCTCAGCCATCACCCTGCATGGCACAGGTGTAGTGTGTGGAGCAAACCCACTGGTCGACAGTCTGGGCAGCTCCCATGAGACAGAAAGGGTTTCAGGCAATGAACAGACAGACACCCTCTAAGGTGCGGAGAGGGAGGGCTGCAAGTCTAGTTGCTAACCATCAGTTACCCTATTTTGTTTAAATGCTAGTGATTAAGTCGAAACAAAATGGCATAAATGACAGCAAAACATAGAAAAACAAATGTGGTTCCCAGAGTCTGGCCAAGCTGTTATCAATCAATGCTTCATTTCATCTTGGTTTCCAATATGTACTAAAGAGAAATATTTAGCAATCTTTTCACTTCCACTTCTCGAAAGGCCTTGGGCTAACATGTAGAGCTGATCAGATCTATCCTTTCCCCACTCCATGGAGACAACATTCTCACCATCACATCTACATGCGCCGTACAGCAAGTTCCTGTCGTAAGGACTGCAGGCTGGTTTTAACCTTCCTGGGAGAATTCTAACAGAATGACTTCTGACTTTGTTAAGCTATTAGACTTCTCCTAAATTTTTGAAAGATGTCAGGCCACTTTTTATTTCTGGGCATTTAAAAGCAAAAGAATACAGCTATTTTTCAAACAGACTTAATCAGTGGTCTCTTCACCATCCTATAGAATTGAACGATGGTCTTGATCAGTTGTTCCTAATTTGTTTATCTACATTATCAGAACAGTCATGATTTTATTTTTTTTCCCCACTTTTCTGATGAAGAAACAAGATACTTTGGGAAAATGGACAAACGATTAAGAAGTGAGCCTCAGTGGAAATCATTAATAAAATGCCCAAGAATATATTTTTACTATGAAATTAATTAATATTCAAATCCTAGGAAACTGATGTCTATGGAGGTACTTAATATTTCCTAATTTACCAAATCATTAAATTGTATATCAAATTTTTCCAGAAGCATTCACATAAATGGTGGCTAATTTTTAAACATCACTTTTTAAAATGCTCCTTAGAGAAAGAGACCTCTTATTTTCCAAACCAGATGGTAAACAGATGAGCTAATTTCCAAGAAAAACTTAAAATTCAGCAAGATTTTAAACTTTTACAGCCACATTAGAGCTTTTCAAATGATTCTTGAACAAATTAGCTGGTTCTTTACATTTCAATAGTACCGTTAAGTGTAAATGAGAGCTTTATCTGTATACTGAAACTTTTTCCACATGTAACAGGATATTAAATGGCCAAAAGCTGAAATAAGAGTCACCACACTATAAACTCTCAACTACATAAGACTTGGCAGAGGGTAAGACAAAGAACCACCAAACTGCTCCATGAGAGGAGGTATTTAGTAACCAAGAAGTTAAAAAACCCTGAAAGGGCCAATGTCCCATCTTTTACTTCTTATCGTCTTTGCCCAGATCCTGAGAAAACTGCAGGAGGAGGTAGAGTAAGGAGAACCGAGATGAAGGAACACACAGCCTCTCTTGGCTGCAGGTTGTCAAGACAAGGGCAGCCTTGAACTGGAGGAAGAGCAGAAGCACTGAATTGGATGATGAGGGATGGGAGTTTTGATTTAGATCAGATTGGACTTTTTAATAACTGAAAGTGAGACTCAAAAGCTGTGACAGATCCCTGAGATATAATCCAGAGATGCAGCAGAAAGATCTAACAGAACAGGTTTGAAAGAGATGATGGGAGAGAAACAAATCTGTTTCCTGATGGCATCCTATCAGGTCCAGCCTGTTTTTAAAGTGTGGGGCTCTCTGTCATCTACTGTTTTCAGTTTTAGGCCATGGAGAAATCTAAGAACACCTAATGATTAAATATTAAATCAAAGGTACAGCATGAAGCAAACATGTTTGCTCTCGAATCCCATTGTGTGCTTTGTAAACCCCTTACCATTGTCCACAAGGTCTTATGTAATCTAGACCCTGCCTGTCTCTCTGGCCTACCATGGACCATGCCTCAACTCACTCTGCTTCAAACACACTGGACTGCTTTGCGTTCTTCCAACACTCAAACTCTTCCTGACCTCAGGACCTTTGCATGTACCTTTTCTTCTGCCTGGAACATTCTTTCCCAAACTATTGAGAAAAAGGTGTTGAAATCTCTGGATATAAATGTAGATTCATCTGTTTCTCTTTTCAATTCTACCAGTTTTTATTTCAATGTATTTTGAAGTCTTATTACTACATGCATAATTGTTTAGTTTTGTCATTGATTCACTGGCACCTTTTTGATTATGAAGTGATAATATTTATCACTGGTAATATTCTTAGCTCTGAAATTCATTTTGTTTGATATTAATGTAGCTGCTTCAGTTTTATTTTGATTAGTGTTAGCATGGTGTCTTTTTCTATCCTGTTACTTATAACCTATTTGTGTCTTTATATTTAAGGTGGGTTTCTTATTGACAGCATACAGTTGAGTCTCACCTTTTCTTTCATCCAATCTCATCATCTCTGCCTTTTGACTGAGGTGTTTAGACCACTGACATTTAATGTCATTATTGATATGGTTAGCTTTAAACTATCAACTTGCTCTTTGTTTTCTACTTGTCTCCTCTGTTCTTGGTTGATTTTTTTTCCTGCCTCCTTTTGGATTTAGTAAGTATTTTAAAAAATATACAATGCATTTTATCTTCTATGTTATTTTATTAGGTATATCTTTTTTTTGGTGGTTGACTTATCACATTCTTTGTTCATTATTGTTCAATTCATTTCTATTACCCTGGCACCTGGAAAAATGCCTCAAACCTAGATGAGGTTCAATAAAGTGCTGCTGAATAAATTGATAACAGAGCTAAGAAAAATACCAATTTTGGGCTCAAAACATGGAATATTTATTCTAGTTAACAGAATTTCTAATCAAATAAGTACTATTCCGAAAGCTATATACTTCAACTTTTTTATTGTTTTGAGAGTTTTTTCTTCAAATGCAATAGTTGGCTCTTCATGCCTTCCAAGTTTAGTGTATTAGAAATAACTTTGTGGTAGGTACCTCATTCTTATTATTCTGAACATCTGTGATGTTGATGTCTCAACACAGAAATGGCAGAGAAGGTATAGAACGGAATAAACCTGTACAGAGCTCAGGATGCACCCTAGATGTTATTTATTTAGTTTTTCTCTTTTTTTGAAGAAAATCTTAGTGTGGCATGCTTTCTCTGTAATCTGCCTTTGTCCTTAACATAGACAGGAAAAAATTCTTCCAGCTGTTGAAGACTAACGGGGCATACTTACTATACGGTGAAATAGCGTTAAGATGGAAAAACCACTTCTATGTCAGGCTGATAGAAACCAGTATAGAATTTAAAAAATGAAATTGAATCAAATGAGATTACAATAAGAATAGTAATGTACTAGTAAATGTTGAAGGCATAATGAAATTGCCCACACACTTAGATGTAGTCAGGACACGATAAGTAGACCACACAATGCATTAGAACAGGTCCCACAAGGGTTACACTTCTTTGTGGTACAAAAAAATATGACCCCATCCCTGCCTTCATGTATTATTTCCAGTTTACGATTCTCTAGGGCAAAACTATTCTGAAGACGTGAAAACAGATTACTGTAACTAATAATTAAATGATGATAAATGGCAAATAACTGTAAATAACCCTTCCTGCAGAGATAAAGGACACTCACACAATTAAATTATACCTTGTCTGAACCAAAGCTTTTAAACAGTGATTAATAACAAATACAGTATGGAGATTCCTCAAAAGACTAGGAATAGACTTACCATATGACCCAGGAATCCCACTCCTGGGCATATCTCCAGAAGGAACCCTACTTCAAAATGACACCTGCACCCCAAGTTTCATAGCAGCATTATTTACAATAGCCAAGACATGGAAACAGCCTAAATGTCCATCAACAGATGACAGGATAAAGATGTGGTATATTTATACAATGGAATACTACTCAGCCATAAAAACCGACAACATAACGCCATTTGCAGCAACATGGATGCTCCTGGAGAATGTCATTCTAAGTGAAGTAAGCCAGAAAGAGAAAGAAAAATACCATATGAGATCGCTCATATGTGGAATCTAAAAAACAAACAAACAAAGCATAAATACAAAACATAAATAGACTCACAGACATAGAATACAAACTTGTGGTTGCCAAGGGAGCAGGGGGTGGGAAGAGATAGATTGGGATTTCAAAATTGTAGAATAGATAAACAAGATTATACTGTATAGCACAGGGAAATATATACAAGATTTTATGGTAGCTCACAGAGAAAAAAATGTGACAATGAATATACATATGTTCATGTATAACTGAAAAATTGTGCTCTACATTGGAATTTGACACATTGTAAAATGATTATAAATCAATAAAAAATGTTTAAAAAAATAACAAATACAGATCACCTTCTAAATCTGCAAATCCCTGCTACAAAGAGAACCCTCTATAAACTTCAAAAGTTCAAGGAATCAGTTCAACTAGTATTTTCTCTGTAAACCACAGCAATGATGAACACCCATTAGCCAGCAGGTATTCTCATGGAACTTCTAGAAGAGGGGATAAAGTGGGCTCAGACAGGGTCCATAAGCGTTGGCCTCTTTGGGGCTTATTTCTCCTTCATGATGGGACCCTGCTGGTGTGATGGTATGCAGTGCTTGTATCGTAACATTTAGGTCACAATCAACATTGAGTCTGTGTATGCGTGTGTGTGAGGGGGTACAGATGTGCATATGTGTATGCATACATAGATGTATGGAGGAAAATAAACATGAGTGTAGTCCTTCATTTACTGATGGGAACACAGAACCTCTCCAGATACCACTAAACTCCTAACTAAACACATGCCAGGTCCCAAGCTGATCTGTACTACAACCACCTCTACCACCTATTCCTTCCCAGCACAGTCAGACAGGCAAAAGGAAAAAGTAAATACTCATATTAGGAATCAACAAGGAGGTCCCCGACTTCCCATCTCTGATTTCACTAAATGACTCTAAAATCTGGAAAGCAAGAATCAACCTTCTGCTGAGGCAGCTGAGGTGTAGCGTTCTTCAGAGGCTGGAACAGGTCCTGGCTTTGTGCCCTGTGATACAGGGCATCCCTTCCAGGGACCAGGAAGGCAGATGACGTGCATCCACACATGCACGTGCACATGTGCTCCGGGAAGGGGTGCTGCATCCCCCAGTTTACTGTGAAAAGCCCACAATCCTGCTGGACCTGGAGAATGGAAGGCTGGCTCCCCCACTCATGGGTGTCAAGGCTGGAGAATAAAGGCCTTCCTCAGTCATCACTGAAACATGTACAGTTCCTTCTCCTTTTTTGACCAAGGGCGGTCCTCAGCAAGGACGGCCGGGTCTTCCATCCTCTCCAAGTCTGACACTGCCTGAGAGCCTTCACAGCCTCAGTGAAATGGTGCTGAGGGCATCCGCCCTAGGAACAGGCAGAGAAAACCTACCATCCCTGAAAGGTGACTCAGCCCCTAAAGGGAAGTGAACAAACTGACATCAGGTGGGTGTCACTAACAGGAGAGATGAAAGAAAACATTAAAGAAAAAAAGAATGCAAATTCGACAAATGATGTAATTAACATCATGTAATTTTTGTATTAAACAAAAATATTTCCTGAAGCTAAAATTAAAAAAAAATTTTTTTCACTTTAAATTAACTTTTATTCATTTTATTTTATTTTGCTTTTGTTTTTTCCTTCTACTTTTACTGATATATAATTAAGTTTTCTTAAACTTTTAAAGTTGAATAACCTAACTAAGAATATTCTCTCCCAGGAACAAAATAAGTAGGCTGGAACAGGAGTTGGCAAACTTTCTGTAAAGGTCAAGTTAGTAAATACTTTGGACTTTGTGGGCCATATGGTCTCTGTTGAAGTTGCCCAACTTTGCCATTGTAGCATGAAGGCAGCCATAGATAATACATACATAAATGAGTTTGGCTGTGTTCCCATGAAAATTTATTTATAGAAACAGGTAGCAGGATGGTTTTGGCAAGCAATCTGTAGATCCCTGGTCTAGAAGGTCAAATAAAAAATCTATCACAACACAGGAAAAAAAGGAAAAAAAAATAGATCAGATACAAAAACTAATAGTCTTGCCTGCACTAACGTTACTCTTTAAACAAACAGAAAACCAATCCATACATGATAGCAACAACAGTTATAAAACTCAGAAAGGAAATTGATAAATATTAAGAAAATTATACACTTAAAAAATTAATATTTAAAGTTGAATTAATATAAAAAATTCCAATCCAAATCCCAACAGCGTTTATAGGGGAAACAAGAGAAATTACTTCAAAGTTCTTACGGAACATTACTTCAGATTTGCCAAGAGAATTTTGCAAAATAAAGAATAGTGCAGGGAGATTTTCTCCACCAGATATAACCATATTATAAAGCCATGGAGGGATAGGTATGGCTCAGTGGTAGAGTGCGTGCTTAGCATGCACAAGGTCCGGGGTTCAATCCCTAGTACCTCCATTAAAAAAAAAAAAAGGCATGCAGTAGTGGCACGTCCGTGAAGCCTGCCCTGCCTATAGCATAACCAGAGACAGAGTGCACTGAAAACTTCAATTAACTCACACGGAGGGAAACGAACATCTGAAAACAGCAGAAATCTTGCCAGAGAAGACAGTCAGGTGGCCACTCCTGGTTCTGGTAGCAGAACAGATGAAAATCACCTCCAGAGTGGAAATACTGAAAAAAGTCTGATGCTTGGACACCAGGGAAATGAAAGGAAGGGCTGGAAAGTTAGTGGGACCAAAGACGGAGGTTTTGGGAGACATCACTTCTGGAGGGAGGGAGATGACTTGGAGGATCACATCCCTTGGATGCTTGATGGTGAGGGGAAAAAAAGGAAGAAGCAAGCAATAGAAATTAAGGGTCCTTTGAAAAGAAAAGAGATTCACAAAATCAAAAGACATATCCCGCGCTGTCCTCTCCCCAAAAGGCACCATTTATTAAACCGACAGTTCCCTGTACTGAGAGAAGATGCACACAAGCTAAGAAACCTAGTGGGCTCTCATCTCTGCCCGCACAGAATCATCAGCTATTGCTGGTCCAGCCATGAAAACATAAGACACTTCAAGATGAACAGAAAACTGCAGGCACACGTGAAATCAGCCAATGTTGAAGAATTTATTGTGATGAAAAGAAATTAATTCCAATTATGACTCTTTTCATTTCAAGTTATAACTAATGTTCCATTATTCACCTGTATTTTAGAAGTAGAAATTAGATACAAAAGAAAAACAAAACAAAACCCAAAAGCTCAAAAAGAAAAAAAAAAAAAAAAAGGAAGATCAGCTCCTTTCTGAGAAAGGCAGAAGGAAACGAAGTGCGTCATTACACACCTGGCTCTGGGGGTTGCTGTAACAATACAGTGACTAGAGAAAAGAGGCGGTGAAAAAGCCCATTAGAGACGGGAATCTTAAAAGAGAGCGCCAACCTATCATTCTTCTGAGCAATTATTTCAATTTTTTAAATGACTGAATTTTCTAAATTGGAAAGCATTTATTCAAATAGTTCTGAGATCTTTTCTGTCTACTTTTGAGGCAGTTGTTCACTGTGATTCTTTTCTGGGCATAATTCATATTTACTTTTTAACTTAAGACTTTCACAATGTCCAAGGTATCTTTCTATTTCTCAAGACTTAACACTTACAGTTCTTTCAAGGAGTTCCATCATATATAATCTGGTTGCTAAGCAACAGGGTTCTTTTGATGAACTGTCATCACAATAGAGGAGGACTGGATCTGAAAGGTACAGTGTAAAATCTTTCAAGTAAAGATACAGTCGTATAGATTATTCTACTTACTGATTCCACAAAACTTCCCACTGCCTTATTTCTTTCTGGTAACCTTTTAGGCTTCATTAATGAAAAGAATAGGAAAGCACACTTCATACTGATGGTAATTAAAACCTGTAAAACATGGAATACTCAAGCTTCATTAGAGTCCATCTACAATCATATTAAATCCATCCACTGAGCAGTTAGGCATATGTCAATTTAAGTAAGAGAAAAATATTTTCTTTTCCTATTATGCATTGTGTGACCAAGGATACCACTTAAGATTGCCCTTCCTGTAACGTTCAATATCAGTTTCACACCAGGACTGTGCAATTAAAATGTTAGCTGTCTCAAGCTTTTCCTCTAAAACTCTTGCTCCAGTCTTCCAGGCTATCTTCAGAGGATGATGTCAAATGCAAATGTTGAAACATAACAATGTTCACTGTAAGTTGTCTTCATGCCACTGAAATTTAAAATGAATAAAATAAATATATACATGGGGCAATCTTCAGTTTCCTTTTCTCTCATTATTGGAAGATTTCTCTAAGAAGCAGAATGAAACTTAATATTTTGAGTGGCTTTTGCCAATCATTCTGAAGGCTGGTGCTTTGGAGATGGGAACTTGGATCTGAAGATGTGAAGGAAGAAAACTGTTAAGAAATATATATCAGTAACAACAAGTGGCACCTATCACAGTCAACTATTTTTCTCTCCAGCCTCACTTGTATTAATAATTAATTAGGCATCTCCAGGTACCAAGTGGTACCTGACTACTGCATTGCATTATCCTTTAAAATGCGTATCATTTATGGTAGGATTGCAACACACTTCGAACACTGTTTTCTTCATGATTACTTTGAGCCAAGACATTCATACATGAAAATACAAACTGCCCACAGAAGCATGCTTGATGATGCCCTAAACTAGATGTTCACCTGATGATGCCCTAACCCAGATGTGCACCCGGCGAGTCAGGATACTGCAGCCTGCTCCTTGCACACTGAGTAATCTGCTGGCTGCCTTTTCTTGGCCTGTGTTTATAGAAAAAAATAACTTCTATCACATAAATGATATTTGCTCTCTAAAAGTACAATGCTTACTCCATAAGAGGATGTGATTCCTAGGTGGAGAGACCAGACTTGGTAAAATGTGACCTCAATGAAAAGATTGAAATATAGAATTATTTGCTCAAATTCTAATGCTTTCAAGATGGTAATAGAAAAATTAATGGAAATATTGATCAGAAATATGATTCTTTTCTACCAAAGCACCAGTTTTCAACCATTCAAAAACTTCTCACTCCTCAAAGGCTACCTCTGCTAGAAGGAAGGATAAGACAGTTATATCTACACCTCCCTCCCAAATAAATATAGAGCTAACCCCTTTGTAGTTATCTCCCAAAAGGGAAATGTGCAGAAAAGGGCTCCCCAAAGTATATTCCTCAAACAACAACAAACACAATTAATAGGGCCACCAATCTTGTATCAAAGTCAGACACTCAAATAATGGGATACTAGGAAATTAGGAACAGCTTTCCCAAGAAGGACAACTAAAAGTACTGAATGAGTTATTTTACAATATCCTCTTACAAGCCTCAAAGACGTAATTGCTACAGTGAGGCATTACCAGGCCCAATTCTAGAAGACTAGTACCCAGCGGGGTAAATGTACTACGCAGGAGTATTTGCTAATTTAAAATAAAGAGCTGAGAAGCTGAGCTTCTTATTTTAACAGCTTCAAGGGGAAAAGAGGACTAAAGTAACAGCCAGGGGCTACCAAAGGTGGAAAACATAGTGAACCGCCCCAGGCTCATCTGTGGTCCCAACAGTGACTGGGGGATGGAGTGACCCCCAAGGGATCCAGCCTTGGGCAGAGTCCCAGCTAGTTTGCATCAACTAGGTCACCCAGGGAATCTCAAGTCTTGAGCTCAAATGAAGCCAGTCACCACCACAGTCCCTCACCCTTGGCAGAAGCAAAAGAAAAGCCCTGTGAAGGAAAATCAGGCACATGTGACAATATAAGTGAGAAAACCAATAGCAACAAGAGAAACAGAGATAGCCTTTGAATACTGAAATTATCAGTTATGGACTCTAACACAACTATACCTACAACATTCAAAGAAATTAAAAGCAAAGCCTGAATTTTCAATAGGGAATTGGAAACGATTTTTTAAAGGAGCTGAAAAAGAACCAAATAAAAATTTTAGAATGAAAGAAAGAATAATCAAAATCAATAAATTGGTGGAAGAATTTAACAGCTAAGATACAAGTGAGCAGAGAATTAGTAAATCACAAGATGTCAGAAAAACTATGCAGAATGTATCACAGAAGAAAAGATGGAAGAGGGACAAGAGGCGTGGTGGAGGCAGTGAGAACGTCTAACATACATTCACCCAGAGTTCAGGAAGGAGAGGAGTGAGAAATGGGGGAGAAGCATCATGTAAGGAGGTCACAGCTGAGAATATTTTAGAACCAATAAAAGACATCAATCCATGGACTCAGAAGGACTAATGATTCTCAAGCAGTACACAGAAGAAACCCCCACAGACACATATCACAGTGAAACCGGAGAAAAACAAAGATAAAATCTTATGAGAGGCCAGAGGAAAAAACAGATGACCTTCAAATGACTCATCCTCAGAGTAGACACTTCTCAGCAGAGACAAGAGAAGCTGGAAAGACAGTGGGATGATACCTTCAATATGCTGAAAGAAAATAACCATCACACCAGAATTCCCTATGCAGCAAAAATATGCTTCAAGAATGAAGGTGTAAGTGACCTAAGCATCCATTGACAGATGACTGGATAAAGAAGGTGTGGTATGTATATGTACAATGGAATATTACTCAGCCATTAAAAACAATTAAATAATGCCATTTGCAGCAACATGGATGGACATGAATATTATCATACTCGGTGAAGGAAATCAGACAATGACAAGTATCATATGATGTCACTTATATGTGAACTCTAAAATATGACACAAATTAATTTATTTACAAACCAGAAACAGATTCACAGACATAGAAAACAGACTTACGGTTGCCCAAAGGGAAGCAGGGAGGGATAAACTGGGAGTATGGGATTAACAGATGCACACTACTATATATAAAATAGATAAATAACAAGGATTTACTGTATAGCACAGGGAACAATATTCAATACCTTGTTATAAACTATAATGGAAAAGAGTCAAAAATATATATATGTACAACCAAATCACTTTGCTATACACATAAAACACAATACTGTAAATCAACTATAATTCAATTTATAAAAAGAATAAATGTGCAATAAAAATATTATTTAAAAAAAAGCAGAGTTTGCCAAAGAAGACCCACACCAAAGGGGCTAAGGGGTGTTCCTCAAGCAGAGGAAAAATGATTCCAGGTGGAAGGAATATAAAAAGGAGTAACACACAAAAGGGACATATGTGTGTCAACCCAAATAATACAGACTGCAGAATGCACTTACAGTATCTCACAGGGCTTACCATACACAACACACAAGACAGCAACAGCATGTGAGCCAAAAGGGGAGATAAACCTTCTATGCTCTTGGAGGCAGGAGCGGTGCTAATTCATTTTAGACTTTGATAAGTTAGAGGTGCATGTTCTATTTTCTCTGGTAACCAAGTAAAGAAACACATTAGTGGGAGGGAGGGATCAAATGATTTTTTAAAATATAATCCATCTAAAAGAAGGCAAGAAAGGAGTGAAACATAAAACAGATGAGATAAACAGAAAACAAAACAAAACGTGGTAGATTTTGACCCAAATATATCAAATTACATTAAAATATAAATAGACTAAAAAGAAAGTTGGTATGGAATCACAGAGCTTTAAAACTCACAGAGGCTATAAAGTTTTTCTAAATTCCAAAGTTCACCTCACTCTCCAGGTTAACCCGGCTATTAGGGTAACATTTAAACTCCTTAGCATGGCCCCTTGTGAGGATTAACACAATCCTCTCCTGCCTCATTTTTTTTATCCCTCATGGCACTCCCATGGCCACCACACAGGACAGGGCAGCTAAAGATCCCCCCCGAGGGGCTGTTAAATATTCAGTAAAATCTAAAAGAGGAGAAAAACTTTAACAATACTGTATGGTTCGAGATTATCTTGGTAAATTAATCACTTGAAATATCCTGTTACTGGATAATGAACCTTAACCAGCTATGATGCAATTTCACAAGAGCAGAATCACGTCTGTTGCACTCATTTTTGTGTACCCGATACCAAACACGGTGCCTGGCACATAACAGGTGCCCAGCAGACACTGACCGTGTGAACTGTGTTAATGTGCGACTCAGCTCAACTAATGATTCTCATGGGCTCACATTAACTTCAAAGTACAGGAATGAGAGGTGACAGCTGGAACATGCTAATACCAGTCAGTATTCACCGTCTCCTCTGGACGGGACCACCACCATGGCCATCACCATCCTAGCTGATCACCTGTAGTTCTTTTTACGAGCAAGGCCCTGTTCCTAGAAATTTTTCACATATTGAATCATTTAATACTCGTAAGAACCTGGTGAGGTAGGCACTATTACGATTGCATTTTATAAAACAAGGAAACCGAGGCACAGAAAAGTTAAGAATAACTTGCTCAAGGTCACAAAGCAAACAAATGACAGAGCTGGGATATGGCCCTGAGTGGTCTGACTCCGAAGTCCATGCTCTCAGCTGCGATTGCTGACAGCTTCCCCAGCTATCAACGTTGTCCGTAAGAACCTGTAATGTGGCTGAATGATGTTACTAAAGATGGCTGTTTCATCAGGAGTACCTATATTATGTACTGTTACAACGTGACCCAAAAAGAAAATACATCTCACAATGTGCAGCCAAAATGCACTTGCAGAATCATGGCAGGTCTCCTGTAGCCTTTCACGTCTTCTCTCTGCACCCGTGAAGAGGGAACTCGGTGGCCCAGGACACACGGCTTGTTCTCTGCAGGTGTCAGGGAAGCCGGAGCCCACCGGTGACCCAGGCTGAGAAGTCGGTACGAGAACGATTATGAATCATTCAAAGCTGTAAAGAGGCTGAGACGTCCCACCCAGATTACGGACCTTGGAGAGGTGAGTATCGCTGGGCTGGCAAGAATGCAGAGGCTGTTTTCACATAAGAAAGCAAGAAACCTCGTCTGCTTTCACTCCAGGAGAGTCAAGTCGATGAAGAGGGGAAGGTACCTCAGAACCTCAAGAGGACTTGTTCTTTAAGCAGCAAAGCCGGACACCTTACCCAGGTCTCCATCCTCACAGCTCAGCAGCCCACCTCTCCCCTGAATCACCAGAGAGGGAGCAAGGGGAGGGGAGGAACTGAGCCCCATCACAAGGGAGCAAGGATTTCTGACTCACACGACCTTGTTTCAATTCTCAACTTTAAAAGAGAAAAACCTTGAACAAGTTATTTTACCACTGTGTATTCATTTGTATCTACCTCACAAGGTTGCTGTGAAGACAAAAACACAATAAACCCACTAAAGAGCCCAGCACGGAGCCTGACATGGAGCAGACGTGCAATATATGTCAATTTCTTAGACCCCCTTTCCAGTCTGCCCGCTCTTACCCTTAGATACCACTTTTATTGTGTTGTTTGTGTTCATGATGTTTTCTGTTTTAAATGGAGTCACTCGAGGAAAGCAATGAGGTAGTAATTATATAGTGAGGCCGTGTGCACACAGCCTGACCAACAGAAGGAAGCTCTGTACACATCTTCTGATGCAAGGCCTGCACCAGCTTGTAATTGCTGTTTTTGTTTTCACAAACCTTTATGTTTTCCAAAGAATCCAATCCAAGCCTGCAGACATGTCAGCCAAATGAGTTCTTTTGTGCTGAACACTTGCCCCCAGAACTGAATTCCTCTCATTTTCATCAGTGGAAAATGAAGTGCTTGTAAAGTGGCATGCTTCAGGGGACCAACAGCCAGAGGCCTGACAACCGATAGGTCTGCACGGTGGGAAGGCCTTCCCCAGTTCTCCTGACCTGGCCTAGTAATTGCTGCAAATGCGACATGCTGGGTCCCACACATCTCTGAGACAGCCATTACTTCAGAAAATGCTGCCAGGTAAATTAAGGACAGAGATAAGCCTTAGTTCTAAATTGTCTTCACTGCTGCTGCTTGAGTGACAGCATTTGACACTGAGCCCTTCTTCTGCCATGTGGAAAATGTGGCCAAGATGGGTCAGAGAATCTGAGCCATGTCCTTAAGTTTACACAGCCCTGCCAAAGAGTTAAAGGCCTGGGCTGGGGTCCGACTTTGCCTCTCATATGCTGTGTGGCCTTGGACAACTCATTCAACCTCTCGGAGCCCAAATTTCCTTCCCTCTCACAGTAACACAGCACAGCTATGAGAATTAAGGAGTTTATGCTATCCTTTTTGTATAGAAAAGAATTAAGTGCAGTTTTTCCTGTTGTAAAAATATGGACTACTATACCTGCTACTTATTTGGATACAATTTACTAACTACTAGTGGCATCATTTGGTGAATTCTGCTTCTGTCGTTGAAGATGTAAAGACCTTTCCAGCCAGATCCTAGTATGTCAATGGGAGAATACTGAGAAATGGTGTGTATCAGTCAGCTCAGGGCATAGTAACAAAAACCACAGACTAGGTGGAGCAAACAACAGCAATTTACTGTCTTGCAGTTTTGGAGGCTGGGAAATCCATTTTCAAGGTGCCATCAGGTTCATTTTCTGGCAAGAATCCTCTTGTTGGCCTACCACCTTCTCACTGTGTCCTGACATGGCAGAGAGGGTCAGCAAACACTCTGGTCTCCCGTCTGACATGGACACCAGTCCTACTGTATCAGGGCTCCACCATTACGACCATATTTAACTTTACTCACCTCCCTAAAGATCCCAACTCCAACAGAGTCATGGTGGGGGAAAGGGCCTCAACATAGGAATCTGGGGACAGCAGGGCACAATTCAGTCCACAGCACCATGTTTGATGTGTGACTTTCCAGAGATTTTCTGGCATACCTAGACATCCCTTTCCCCACAGACAAACAGGATTCTGCAAGTGCATCCAAGGTGCTGTCTGGGTGGATATAAGGCCCTGGCTTCATCACAGAGTGGACATGGAGTCTCTTCCTGTAGTGATGACGTAGAATGGGGTGAGGAAGTTTGTGTCACCAGGGCCAGTGATCAGGTTGGGGATGGGGAAGAAATTGCACCTCACTAAGCAAGCTAACTTAATTTGGGGTTTCAATTTGATTACTGAGGATATAAAGTGTCCCACTGAGCATACAGCTATGCTCTGTCCGAACAGAAAGCTCCCAGGTCCTCTGCACCCTGGCCAAACAGTAACGGTTATGACTTCAATCAATACTGGTTGGGAACTGACCACAACCCCGGCACTGTTCTAGGCCCTTGGGATCCAACCATGAATAAAACAGGCAATAATCCCTGCTTTGGGAGAGCTAGCAGTCTGGTTAAAGCTTATCACCTCTTCATCTTCCATCCCTACCTAGAACGTTCTTTAGTTTCAGAGTCAGAGCCGGGTTTGGAAGCCTAGAGAGAGACTAACTTTGGGAACGTTGCCTCACCTCTCTGCACCTGTGTGTGCAGCTGGCCGGTGGGGAAGGGCAGGCGTGGCCTATTTGCTGTTAACCCAAGTACCACCATGTGAGCAACATGCCTTGGATTTTTCTCTGTTTGCTTGCTTGGAACCTCAGACTTTCCTGCATGGGTCCCTGGACAGCATATTATAGGGATGGGGGAATAAGGAAGCCAAGGGAAGGAGACAGAAAGGAACCACAGTTGTCAGACTGAGGACAGTTATTTCTACCTTAATCGAGGGAAATCAAATCTCTACAGAACACTGACACCCAGGGATGGGAAGGGACATGTTTTAGCCTAGACTCAGGAGGACTCAGCCCAAGTGTCCTGACACCCCTCCCCAAGACAAGCACAGTGCAATCTCCAGAAATTTCGTGAGGATTAATGATGTTGTGAGCAGAACACTTAGCCTCAGACCTGGCATGAGGCACGTGCTCCATAAAAGAGGTCCTGATGACTGTGCAGGGCAGCCCTCACACAGGACACGTGCCCAGAAAGCATGGCCCTATCTCCCCACTGGAATGAGGGTCATGGCTGTGGCCTCATACGGCCATCGGGGATGCAGTCATTGTGATATGACATAGAGAGAGGTCCATATGAGAACAACAGAGCCCAAGCTGGGGAGACTGAGGACTCCAGCATATGACTGAAAGGCCAGCATCACAGCTCTGAATGGGCCCGGAAGGAGAGCCAAGAGCCTCATGGAAGGGCAAGGGTGGGGAGCCGCTGGCCCAGGAGGAAGAAGGGAAAGGTATGCCTGGGGTCGGGGGCAGGCACCAGGGCCTGTGCTGGGGACAGGTCTCAGGCGGCCAGAGGGTCTCATAATTCTGAGGGTGGGGCACTACCCAGAGACACCAAGTTTTGGGGGCTACAAGGGCCCTATCGTACTTGGCCTACAGAAAATGTCCATGACACAGGCTGGACATCGATCATCTTTCTGTGCATTATGTGTATATGTAAAGCACTGGTTAAGTGTTTTGCATATAAATACAATCTTTATAACAACCTATGAGGTGGGAATTATTATTATTCCCATTTTACAGTTGCAGAAATGGAAGCACAGACAGGTAAAGCAATTAGCCTAAGGTCACACAGGTGGTAAAGGATGGAGTTGAAATCAAACCCAGAGTCCAAGGTGCTCTTACCAGGAAGTACACCATGCTGCTCACTGCCTCTCTCTCCCATATAAAGCTTAGTTCCTCTCCTCAAAAAGCTCATCGTTCTCCAATCTTCTCCAATAGACCACAGGCGGGCACTTTTTCTGTAAAGGGCCCAACAATAAACATTTCTGGTTTTGCAGGCCACTTGATCTCCGTGGAAACTACAGCACTCTGCCATTGTAGTGGGGAATCAGCCACAGATAACACAGAATGAATGAGTGTGACTGTGTTTCAACAGAACATTATTCATGTTCACTGAAACTTGAATTCCATATAATTTTCACCTGTCACAAAAATGTTCTTCTATTTTTTTCCAACTATTCAAAAAATGTAGAAGTCTTTCTTCACCCATGAGCTGTACTACAACAGGCAGCAAGCTGGATGAGGTCCTCAGCTGCAGACCCCTGCAATGGGTGCACCTAAGTCCAGGACGCCCTGCGCCGTTCCCCTCCCTGACCTCGGAGGGCTGGGAGTCCCCACAAGCAACCAGACTGTCCTGGGCCCCACCTCTCACACAGGCCCCGATGCCCACAGGCCTAGTGACACACTCAGCCTTCTTAGATAGGCAAGGTGGCCTTCTTAGATCAAGCATGTGGTGCAGCCAATCCACTCAATGACCTGAAATGCACTGTTATTTCTATATTAAGACCAACTGAAGAGGAAAGAAAAAAAGTAATGGAGCATCACTCATCATCAGGGAAATGCAATCAAAACCACAATGAGACATCACCTCACAACTGTCAGAACGGCTCTCATCAAAAAGAACACAAATAACAAATGTTGGTGAGGATGTGGAAAAAAGGGAACACTTATACACGGTTAGTGGGAATGTAAACTGGTGCAGCCACTATGAAGGAGAGTTTAGTATGGAGGTTTCTCCAAAAACTAAAAATAGAACTACCATAGGATCCAGCAATTTATACCACTTCTGGGTATATATCCCACAAAAACAAGAACATTAATTCTAAAAGATACATGCACCCCAATGTTTATAGCAGCATTATTTACAATTGCCAAGATATGGAAACAACCTAAGGGTTCATCAACAAATGAATGGATAAAAAAAATGTGATACACATACATACACACACACACACCATGGAATAGTACTCAATCACAAAAAAAGAATGAATTTGCCATTGGCAGCAACATGGATGGACTTGGAGGGCATTATGCTCAGGGAAATAAGTCAGACAGAGAAAAGACAAATATTGTATAATATCACTTATATGTAGAAACTAAAAAAATACAACAAACTAGTGAACAAAACAAAAAAGCAGCAGACTCAGATATAGAGAACAAACCAGTAGTTTTTCAGTGTTGGGGGGAAGGTGGAGGTACAAACTGTGTGAAGTGTAAGACAGGCTCAGAGGTGTATTGTACAACACAGGGACTATAACCAGTGTTTTGTAATAACTATAAATGGAAAGTAACCTTTAAAATTTTATGAAAAATAAAAAATTTTTTAAAACTTAAAAAGAAATGTATCTAGTCTCTTCTAATGGCTTACACATGGATTCACTGAAGACAGCTCTAGGACCCCTGCTATTTTGTTTGTTTTGGTCTAATATCCCACACAGCTAGTGTCCTTTGAAAACCACTTTAAAACATGCTGATGTGAATGAAATACGATTAGTCACTATCTGTTATCTTCTCCTTAAGTGCCTTTGCCAATGACATCTGGTCACATTTCTTTTCTCTAATTCTCTGTGTAATTAAGGGGCCTGCACCAACGTTTTCTCTCCTTTACTAGATAATTTTAGTGTGGAAAAATAAAAGCCAATCTTTCTGAAATTAAAATTCACACCTTCAATTAAAATAGCCCAATCTCTTACCCTGTGTAATTTTAAAACTTTCCACATGTCTTTGTAACAGACACGGACTCCTCCAGCCTCCGATCTGACGTGAAGATCTCGGATGAGGTTCAACATCTTCCTCTACAGAACTCTCATTTTTGTCATAACCCAGGCTTGTCTCTCCAGAACCCTCTTCCACTGGGGTGGCTTTTAAAGCGTGTTTATTCACCCCTGCTACTGGCCCTTTATCCCCTGGGAACGTGATATTTTGTACCAGGTACTCAAGTAGAAGACCCCAACAGCATCACTTGGACTTCAGTCCAACCAAGTGCATCCAAATTTAAGTGGTTTTGCTTCCTTCACCAGTACTTTTTCTGTGATCCTTCCATTTCAACATGCTTTCCAGTGACAGCACAGAAGTCAAAATAAGGCCATTTCTCACATTTTGTTTTAGTCAGTCAACTGAGAGTTTTTCAGAAGGGCAATTTAAATTTTAATTAAAACTCAGGGCTCACAGGAGGGCTTGTAGACCAGATTCAACTCACATAGAAAGAAAATAAGCGTAACCCACAGCATAACCTGGTGCCCTTTTTACTGGTCAAATGATCCTGCGCCAACATCTTCTCCATCACTGGGGGCTAGTTATGAACATATTTCTAGTCAAATATTCAACATAAAATGTTATAACCACACTAAAAAATTATTCAAAACCATTTGAGTTTCAATTAACTAAGCAAACAATTATGTAAAATTTTATGCAAATGACCAAATGTGTGAAAGGAAATAAAGAAAAATATTAATTCTTACCTCTAAAAGCTCCTCGATTTGCATTTCCACAAAATAAAAAGATTCTGCCTTTCAAATACAGATTTCCAAATATGGAGGAATGAAATATTTAAGAAACTTTTTGAATATTACAGAATTATACCCAAACAGCATTTTGATAAGTATGTATGCAAAACTTCCTAAGACGTGACCAGATTGCTATTCATTTCAGTAAACATGCACTGTTTTTTTTTTTTTTAATGTAAAAATGAAGAATGAAGAAGAGAAGAGTCAGACAGCTGCAAACAGGAATTGCCAACAACAGAGGAGATGGCAGCCACTTTCCACTTTTACTCCGGAAAAAGTGGTCTTTTTTGAGGGCAGTCACTAGCACAGCACCCCCAGAGGGGCAGCTCTCGGATGAAACACCCAGAAGACCAGGTAATATACTGACCGTGACTCCAGCACACATGCATCATTGCTCTTCTTTGGTTAAGCGCTGAAAGTAGCCCATGACAACATTCAAGTGTTTGTTCAAATACTTTCACTGGCAGAAAAATCACAGTTCAAAGTGTACTGTTCTTGAATCTCAAGGAATAACCTTAACTGATGTTCAATATGAATCTAAATGTTGAGAGAAGAGTAGCTAGTTGCTATATATTTCAACCGATCAAAAGTAATTTGAGGAGGTAAAAAGGCTTATCATTTTACCTAGGACACAGAAATGATCATAGTAGGAGTAACTGCTAATATTTATCAAGCAGCATTTGAAGACTGTTATCTACATTACCTCACGGAATCACATGGCACCTGTATCATGTATGCAGTATCATTATTTATCTCCATTTTACCCATGAAGGAATGAAGGTCAGAGAGGTTCAGCAGCTTCACCAAGGTCATGCAGTTACTAAGCAACAAGGCCAAGACTGGAATTCAAGTCTGTCTGATGGCCAAGGCCAACTCTCAGCCACCTTCCCTCTCTCAGGGGATAATGTGTTCTTAAAGCAAAGTTCATATTAGCTTTTGGATGATTTCTCTGGGGACATGGGAAAGCGACATTGATTTGCTCAAGAAACCACAAGCGTCTGGCCAACTTGCATTTCAGATTTTGCATTTAAATTATCATTTAAAAAACAGAGCTGCTATAGCTGCTCAAATGCCTCTGGAAAAGGCAGCAACAAGGACCCATCACCCAGCTCACTGCCACCACAAACAGCAACAGAACACTTCTTATGGTTTAAAATCTTCCTTAACTTGTTTCAACACAAAACTTGCACATGGCCCATTCCTGTAAAATATCTAGAGATTCTCGTTCTGGGTAAGGTGTAGTAAGCACACTCTGTCTCTCCAATCAAATGCAATTATAAAACCAGAGGGAATTCTGGTGGAGCAGGTATTTGAGACCCTTGAAAAGTCAATAGTAGCAGGCAGATTGGAGAAGACAACCAGAATTCAAAGTACCTTTGAACTGGTGGTGAGTTGACCATTCTTCCTCCACCGGTATCCCCCTTTATTCAATGCAGCCTTAAAATCATCAGTGTTCTCAAAGAAAAGTCAAGAAGAAACCCTTGGTGGGGCAATATTCCCCATTTTTTTCATCTTTTTCCATTCTCTCTTATCCCTGCCTTCAAGCTGCCCTGTGACAGCAGCAGCAGCAATCCACAGGAGACTAAAATCTAAGGAGGAGACCTTTCCTCTCCAATCTGAGAAACTGTGGTCCGGAGAAGGTGGACAAATCGCTGTTAATCTTTTTTCTAACTCCACACTCTTATCGCTTGGCTCCAAATGTGGTCACAGTCCCAGCAAATGTGCAGCAGAATGAGAAAGTCCCAGATTTCTGGCCAGAGGGGAGAAAAGCAGAGCCCTAGCGAACTGGAAAATATCAAGAAATGGCACAGAAGAAGAGCTTGCAAAAGCAAAACCATAAAGTTGTTTATGTACTCCTGAGGTCATCTCTAAGTTGCACACACGAGGATTTTACATTAAACAGCATACCATAGTCTTTGAGAACTAAACTATGAGACAGATCACCTCCCAGGTCATAGACTGGCCACTGGGTGGCATACACACCAGATGTAAGCAAAGAGCACCGTGACGGCTTTGAGAATGGAACTGAATGATACTGAAAACACAACCCACAGAAAACTGATTAAAAACTTGTAGCCTAAACCCAACTGGGTTGATTCCTGCTGAAAAAAAAAAAATGAAAACCTACCGTAAGATTTAAGAAAGATACAAAGTCTCACTGTGTAATATAACCCAAAATTTCTGGACATAAGAACCAGGAAAGTCACAACTTGCATGGGAAAATATAATCAAAAGATGCTAACATCAAGTGACAAAGATGCTAGAATTATTTGACAAAGACTTTCAAGCAACTATTATTAATATGGTCCAACAGGTAAAGGTTAACGCTTGAAACAAATAGAAAGGTAGAAAGTCTCAGCAAAGAACAGAAAATATAATAGAGAACCAAATGGAAATTATAGGGTTGAGACATAAAATGACGTAAGTAAAAACTAATTAGATAGGCTCAGTGAAGATGAAAGAGTTGGTGAACTTTAAGATAGATCAATACAAATTATCCAACCTGAACAACAGGCAGAAAAGACTGAATAAAAAATGAACAGAACCTCAGAGACCTGTGGAACAACAACAAAAGGTCAAATATCATGTCATGAGAGTTTGAGAGAAGAGGACAAAAAAAAAAAAAACATTTGAAGAAATAATGGCTGAAAGCTTCTCAATTTTGGTGAATTTTGGAGAAACCTACTTATTCAAGAAGCTTAGCAAACTCCAAACAGGAGAAACCAAAACAAATCCATGTCCCGAAACATGGCAATTAAACTACTGAAAACCAAAGACTATAAAAAAATTCTTAAAAGCAGCCAGAGAAAATGATGCATTTTTTATAGGGCAACAATGAGTCAAATGACAAGATTTCTCATCATAAACCATCCAGGGCAGAAGGAAGTAAAGAAACATTTTCAAAAGGCTGCAAGAAAAGAACTGTCAATCCAGAATTCTATATTCAGTGAAAATACCCACAAGGAACTAAAGTGAAACAGACTTTCTCAAGCAAAGAAAAACTGAAAGATCAGTTTCTACCAGACCTGCTCTAAAAGAATTCTAAAGGAAATCCTTCAGACCTAAGGGAAATGTAACCAGAAGGAAACTTGGAAGATCATGAGCAAAGGAAGAGAAACAGAAATTAGAAGTATCTATGTGAATACACCAGACTCTGATTCTCCCCTTGAGTTCTTTAAAATACATTTGACAGTGAAAGAATTTTACAACAACTGATGGAGTTTTTAATATATGTAGATCTGATACAGAAGACAATTATAACAGAAAGAGAAGATAAAAGAACCTATGTGAAGATTTCCCCGTGTCACCTGAATTAGTAGAACACTGTTTCTAAGTGGACTGTGAAAAGTTATGTGTGTGTGTGTGTGAAAATCACTAAAAAAAATTTATGCAAAGAGAAACAGTCAAAAACATAACATACAAATTAGAAATGAATACTAACAAGTTTTCAAATAATTCAAAGAGAGCAGGAAAGAGGAAATACAGAAATGAAAAATAGAGGAAACAAACAGGAAACAAATCAAATCTGTAGACCTAACTTGAAACATATCAATAGTTATATTAAACATAAATAATCTAGACAAATTAACTAAAAGAGATTATTAGAATGGATTGAAGATACATGACCCAACTATATGCTGTCTACAAAAAGCGCACTTCAGTTACAAGCAGGTTAAAGTAAAAGGATGGAAAAAGACTTACCATGTGAATACTAATCAAAAGAAAGGAAGAGAAGAGTGGCTGTATTAATATCTGTCTAAGTCAACTTCAGACCAAAGATAATTACCAAGGATAAAAAGGGACATTACATAATGTTAAACAGATCAATTCACCAAGAAGACATAACAATACTAAGTAGTAATCATCAAATGACAGTGCTGCAAAATACACAAAGTTAAAACTGCCAGAACTGAAAAGCAAAATAGCCAAAGCCACATTTATAGTTGGGAACTTCAACATTCCTCTTTCAGTAATCAATAAAACTACTAGACAAAAAAATCAGCAAGGCTATAGAAGAATCAAACAACACCATCTAAGAGCTGACATTTATGGAACATTTTCCCTAGAAGATACCATCTCATTTCTTTCCTTTCCTTTGCAGAAAAACTTCTCAAAATCGTTTTCTAAATGTTCTGTCTCCAATTTCTCTCCCTTATTCCCTCTTTAAACTGCTCTAAGTAGATTTCTGTCTCCATCACTGTGCTGAAATTGTCCTGGCCAGATTCAACAATGACCTTCATGTTTCTAAATCTAATGGTCCAGGATCAGTCTTCATCTTACTCGATCTATTTAAGCAGCAAATGACATGGTTGATGATTTTCTCCCCTTGGAAACACTATTTTTCACTTGGCTTTCAGGTCACCATACTTTCTTCCCCCTACCCAGTGGCCTCTCATTCTCAGGAACTAGATTTCTCCTCATCAACCCAATCTCTAAATGCTGGGTGTCTCAGGACAGTCCAGTTCTTGGATTTCTTCTTCATTCTGTCCACACTCACTCCCTTGGTGATCCCACTCAGGTTCATAGCTTTAGGTGTCATCTATGTACTGATGACTCTCAAGCTGTGTCAGTGGGTAGGACTTTGCCCTTAAACTCCAAACCTGTACATTCCACTGCGTTCGCAACATCTCCATAGAGACATCTATAAGACAACTCTAACTTAACATAGTCAAACCTGATCTGGGTTCTGTCATCTCTTTTTTAAGAAATACTTATCACCACCTCAGGAGTTTTCCATTACTCAGGGCCAAAATCTTAGTTCATGCAGGACTCCTTTCTTTTTCTCAGCATAGTGGCAATAAAATGTAGTAGTTGAAATTATAGTCTGGATCCAGACCCCCTGGGTTAGAATCCTATTTTCATCACTAACTATCTGTGACACTACACAAATTACCTAATCTTTCAGTACCTCAGTTTCCCTATCTATAGGATGAGAATAATAACAGTGCCTACTACCTCGTAGGGTTGTTACAGGGATTAATTGAATTAATATCTGTAAATTGTTTAGTGAGAATGCACGCATGTTGGCTATCATTTTAATATCATCCTCACCATCTCATACTTTCATACTTACTCCATCAGAAATTATGTCACTTGTATAACTATTTGGAATCTGACCACTTCTTACCACTTCTGCCATTACCACTCTCACCCAAGCCATTGACATTTCCCTTCTGAATTATTCCAATGAGCTCCTAACTTGTCTCTTTCAGATTATTCTCAATGCAGCAGGCAAAATGACCCTGGTGAAATAAATCACTCTTCTGGTCAGAACCCTCTAGTGGCTCCCGTGTGGTTCAAAGTAAACGCAAGAGTCCTTGTGACAGACTAAACTGACATGTGATGCGCCCCACCCCCAGCTCTCTGAACTCACCTCCCCCACCGCTCCCTCTCATGTATTCATGCCAAAAGATAGACCCGCTTGTGGTTTTCTCAAAACACCAAACACATTCCAGACTCAGGGACTCCCTCTGTCTGGGATACCCTTCCTCCAGACATCCAGACGGCTTGCTCCCTCATCTCTTTCCAGTCTTATCTCAAAAGTCACCTTCCTGAAGATCCTCTCTGACAATACATCACAGCAACTAAGGGCCCAGACTCCACAGCCAGCTGCCTCTGCAGGCGCACCACCAGCCTCCTTTCCCAGCTGACTTTGCCACTTTCTGATGGTGTGAGTTCAGCAAATGACTTACCCTCTCTGGGCTTCAGTTTCCTCATCTTTAAAAGGGGAATAATAACAGTACCAACCTTAAAAGGTTGCTGGGAGGATTCAATGAATTACTATAAATTGCTTAGGATGGTATCTGGTACATGGTGAGGACTATATTTATTAAATCTAAGAAGCTATACATTATAAGACACACCATTATTTTATTGGCCACTTGAATCATGTCAATTAAAGTAGTAAATGCTATAAATTATAAGCTGCATCCCAAGTTTAGAGCCGCAAAATGTTTTTTGAAAAAGTGCATCTGAACATCAGTGAAAGGTGATGTAAGTGTGTCATTTCCTTTTCCCTCCTCTGAACTGTCTTCCTCCCTAACACTTATCACTAACTAACATACTTGTCTTAGTCAGTTTGGGCTGCTGTAACAAAGTACCACAGACTGGGTGGCTTATTAACAACAGAAATTTATTTCCCACAGTCTAGGGGGCAGAAATTCAAGATTAGGGTCCCAGCATGGTCGAGCTCTTCATTAGAACTCTTACGGGTTGCAGACTGTCAACTTCTAATTGTGTCCTCACATGGCAGAGAAGAGGGTGAGAGAGCTCTCTAGGGTCTCGTTAATAGGGCACAAATTCCTTTCATGAGGGCTCCCCCCTCATGACTTTATTACCTCCCAAAGGCAAAGGCCCTATCTCCTAATACCATCAAAGTGGAGATTAAGATTTCAACATGTGAATTGCAGTGGGGGGCACAAACATTCAGTCCATAACAATATTTATATTTTATTTACTTACTTGGTTTTTCTTGGTAGTCTCCCCCTACTAGGGTGTAAGCTCTAAGAAGACAGGAACTTTTGCCTTTTCTTTTTTTTTTTTTTTTTTTTTGCTGCTAGGACCCAGTGTCTTGGACACTGTGTCAAGCAAGAATGAATGAATGAATGAATGAAAATAGATTTCAGTCAAATGCCGCTCAGTGAAATACTTATATTGGCTTGTTTCCATTGTCAATCTAAGGACTCATGTCAAACTTTTCCCCCTTAAATACAAAAAAATTGAAGCATATTAAACTTGGAAAACTTAAAAAAAGATAATTTGGAAAGGTCTAAAACAAATGAGCAGATTTATTTCAATGCAATAAGTCTGTTACACACACACACACACACACAGATGATGAGTGGGAAATTAAGTCCCAGGAGCTATATCTCCATGGAGGCAGGTGAACCAGTATAAATTCTCCTTTCAACTGAGTTCTCCAATCCTGACTCAGCACTTTCATTTGAAAGTTTATTCTAATAAGCTAGTGATCAAGTTAGCAGCAGCACTCATCACACCTACAATGCTAGAAGGTTTGTCCGCAATCTACAGAAGGGGTGGCTCTCTCTTCCTTGAGGGCCCTTTTAACTACCGCAGGAAGTCGGGGCAGACTCTGCTCCAGGATCTGCTTCCAGGGAAGTGGGGGTATCTAGGTGCTTAGCAAAGAGACTGAGCAGGGCTATCACTGTCACCCCACAGTGACACAGAGGGGTGTCACTTGGGGGCACAGAGATGGAGAGGGTCAGGGAAATGTAAAACCCAAGAATAGAACCCTGGCCACATCGCTGGCACTCCCAGTGTGGGTGTGCTGTCTTCCCCCTCACTTTTAAGCTCAAGAGCTAGAGTTGGTAATAAAATCCAACAGCAGAAAGCCATAGGGTGAAGTCAGTTTTCTTACTCTGAAGACAAGGAGGAAAACAAACTGATTAGCTCCCATCACTTCTCACAGCCAAGCCCTGACCAACGTGCATTACATTGCCTGCGAAATCTTCCAATTCAAAACAAGTGCAACTTGCAGCTGAATTCCCCTTAAAGTTATGGGGATTTTCATTTCACTTTTTAAAATTATTTTTAACCCCTTCACTCTGGATTACAATTTTTTATCATTAAAAGAGATAAATTAGTCAGACAAGGCAATGATGCCCTTGGTTTCCATGACAACCCTTCACAAAAAAGTTCAACCTGCTGCATCACTGCAAAGCACTTTGACAATCATTTCCTAGCAACCCCATAGGCACTCAGAGCCACAGACCATCCTCTGCCCTTTACTTGGACCTAAGAGAATTACACACAGAATGACAGAGAAAGCAGGTCACTCGGTTACCACCACCATTTCAGGTTGGCATATTTCATCAGTGTATGAAGCAAAATAATTCGCAGCTGTGTCTGCAGGGAGACATCTGCGGCTACCTGGAGGTCTCCAACACAATGTACCTTCCCCTCGGCCAGGGGCTACAAAAACGCTAAACGAAATTCCACCTCGACTCATTTGATTTGAAGACAAATGACTGCTTTGGAATAATTCGCTAACATCTAGGCACTAATCTGAAAAGGGGGAATTTGAAAATCACCCTCTGCCAATTATGAATGACAGAGTGGCTTCCCTCTGCTTTAGGTTTATCACAGTACAATGATATGCACCAATTAGGAAAATAAGCAAAAAGTACAAAGTTTAGGAGACTTCATAACGAAGCTGCCAGCAAAAAGATAGGATTTTACATGAGTAAATGTGAAATAGAGTGGAATTTCTTTTAAAAATGAGAAACAGACGTTTTTCTATACTTGCACTATTTCTCAAGGTTCTCCAAAATAACATTTTCTAAAATTAACAAAAAAATAGAATATGCTGACTGCAAAATAGTTGGTTATTGTGAAAACTGGTTTTCAATTGCCCCCCCAGCTCCCCTCCACACTGTCTGCCCTGCTCAGTACCCAGGAAGGCTCACCTCTGCAGGCGCACCACCAGCCTCCTTTCCCAGCTGGCTTCACGTTGGTGCGGTCAGTGGGAGGAACTGGCAGGCAGTGGAGGGAGAGGAGAGACTGCGGTTGGGGCATTTCTTCCCAACTCGTCCCTGCTTCCGTGCCCTGGCCTGGCAATAGCTTGTGTCCTTGTGAGCATGGCTCCTGCCACGGACCCCACAGTGAGCAACGCTCTTGCCTCTCCCAGCCCCTTCAGCTCTAGGGCTGGTGAGACTTCGCACGGTTGCTAGTCAGGGCATCTCACCAGTCTCTTGTCTTCCCTCATCTCTGCTCACATCTCCTCTCCATTTAAGTCTTTTTCATTAGAACCATCTGGGGTGAACTGTTACCCCTGGGACGCTGACTGATGCAACTTTGACAACTGCAATCAATTCTGAATTAACATGTAGCAAAATCTTTTGTCACACAGCTCCCTTTTGACATTATTACCATTATGATCATTCCTACCTTCTCTGATTATCATACAAAAGAAGCTAGAAAAGAAGGTGATTTGAAATTCCCTCCTTTTAAGCCTAAATCCAATTCAGTCCACTAGAACCAGGGAAGGGCAGCCTAAAGAGAAACAGAATGTTTCCTTAGGAACTTTATGTCCATCTACAAAGCAATGCTATGTCATCAAAATAAGACGCAGGAAGAACCGGAAAAGTAGGAAGGGCAGTTTTCCACAGACATCCCCCAAGTCCTTTTGAGGTAAATCTTCACGGCCTGGCTTGTTTGGCTTGCTGTATTGTGAGTTCCAATACCGTCAGCTGCACCTGCATTCATACGAGCAGGGAGAATATGTATTCCAACACAACTGCACATGAGTTTTGCATGAGCCACTATTCGGGAATTACCTTTACACTATTCCCTTGAAATTAGCAAAACAAATACCAAGAACTAACGCACACTGTGTGACTCATTGTGCCCAAACCAGAAACTTGGCCTCACATTTAATTCTAGTGTTTCCAATGATTTTGTATTGACACTAAGCTTCTGAACCAAATCTAAACCTTAGTTTCTGTGTTTGTAAAAATGGTGACCATCTCAGTTCTTATTGTGAGATCTGAATGGCATGTGTTCAATGGTGCCTCCTGTGGCGGCAAAAGGCAGTGCCGCTTAACAATTCTTGAAATCCCAACTCGTTTATCTTTCCTTAAAATCCTACTGATTATTTTTCTGAAACTGGAGTGGGGCAGTGATTCGAACATGTAAGTTTTTTTTAAAAATGCACAGGCTGGGGCCCATTAGATGTGATTCCAGAGCTCTGGGATACAAGCTACAGGGGATTCTGGAATACATAGGTATATGGATGTACAAATGAGTGTAAAGCCCAGTGTGGGGGTCACACCTGTGCTCGCTGCTGTCCTGAGCTAACAGGCTGCAATGCAAATAAAAATGACAAGGAACACTAACAGTTATTCTGAGGATCCCCTGAATCCAGCAGAGAACTGAGACCCAAACTCATGTCAGACTTCATCTATGGTATCATAATTCTTAAAAACCCTGGATTAGCCACTAGGGGAATATGTACCAAAACCTCAGTAAGATGCACTTCATACCCACCTGAATGTCTATAATAAAAAAGATAGACAATACCCAGTGTTGGTGAGGATGTGGAGAAATAGGGACCCCTCACCCCATACATGCTAGTAGAAATGTAAAACTGTGTGGCTGCATTGGAAAACAGTTGACGGTTCCTCAAGAAGTTAAACACAGAGTTACCATGTGGTCCAGCAATTCTGCTTTTGGTATATACCCAAGAGAAATGAAAGCATATATTCATACAAAAACTTTTATAGGATGTTCATAGTAGCATTATTCAAAATAGCCAAAAAGTGTAAACACCCCAAATGTCCATCAATGAGTGAATGGCTGAACAAAATGTGGTACATCCATACAATGGAATGTTACTGGGATAAAACACTGACACATGCTACAACATGGGTGAACCATGAAAACGTTATGCTAAGTGTAAGAAGCCAGACACAGAAGGTCACGTATTGTATGAGTCTATTTCTTTGAAATGTCCAGAATAAGCAAATCCACAGAGACAGAAAGTAGACTAGTGGTTGCCAAGAGGTGGGCTTAGGGAATTGGGACTGACTGCTAATAGGTAAGAAGCTCCTCTCGGGTGTGACGGAAATATTCTGGAATGGGACACTGGCGGTAGTTGCACAACATAATGAATATACTAAAACCCACTAAATTGTACACTTTAAAGTGGCGAATTTTGTTATATGAATTATAACTCAATTGAAGAAAAAGTCAGTGAGGTGATACTTTGTACCTAGTGTTCCGAAGCAGTACTTGCACTCAAAGGCTGGACTCCAATATTCCAAGCACTAGCCAGGACTGGAGGGGCTCCCCACCTATGGTCTAGGCTTCCTAAAATTCTAACACCAACTTTTCTTTTATCAAACTGCCTGGAAGAAAAATGAATTCTGTATTTGATTCTATCTCCTATCACTGAGGCATATGGTTTGACTAGAAAGTAAATTTACACAGTCATATCGATTACACTGAGAACATTAATGGGGTAAAGATATTTGGAGTTCAGCTCTCCTGCAGTCTGTCACTAAACTGACAAGCCTACATACATACTTGCAGACCTCTCCCTTCCACCCATCCTTTCCATCTTCCCATTTCTCTCTCCTCTGCTCCCCAGCAAGGGTGTTCTACCAAAACTAAGCCAAAACCTGGGCATTATTCCAGATTGTTCCATCTCCCACATCTGCCTCATCCAGACATCAGATAACTTCTCAATTAACAAAAATAAAAATGTATTCCCTCCTCTCTACTGCACTACTTCAATCCAGGCCCTCTTTATCTCTTGCCTGAATTATTGTAAAAGCTATCAAAATAAATCTTTCACAATCTTCCTAGATCAAGAAACCACAGCTCTGTGTCACTACCGTGCTTAAAACTCTCGCTGTGATCCCCTTGGTAAAGTCCTCATTTTTTAGCCAGGCAAAGGAGAAACCCCAAAATCTGGTCCTTGCCTTTATCTCTGACCCGTTTGCACATCTTCCACCCACAGTGTACACTGAACCATTGGACGGTGGTCTTCAGACATACCATCCTATTTCACTCCCCCACCAAATGTCTGTGCACATTATTCCCTCTCTTTGGAATTCCATCCTCCTCTCCCCTCTACCATATACACACCAAGTTAATTCTTATATGTCCTTCAAGGTGACACTGAGACATCACATTATTTGAGAAGCCATTTCCATGCCAGGCTGGGTTAGATGCTCTTCCTTCTTGCTTCTGCAGAACCCTACCTCTCTCAGACATCACCCAACTGCAGTAAACAACTGTGTAACAGGCAGACTCTCAGATATCCCCCAATGACTCCCACCTCCTAGTAGTCACATCTTCGTGAACCCCGTCCTCTTGAGTGTGGGCTGGCCTAGTGGCTTGCTTCTAATTGATAAAATACAGCAAAGATGATGGGACGGTACATCTGTGATTAAGCGACACAAGACTGACTGCCATCTTTCTAAGAGACTGTCTCTCTTGCTGGTTCTGATGAAGCACGCTGCCATGTCTGAGACGTCCATGTGGCAAGGAACTGAAGGGAGCCCACGGCCAAGAGCCAGCAAGGAACAGAGGCCCTCCATCTATAAGACACTGAGGAACTGGGTCCTGCCAACAAGCATGTCAGTATTTCACACTTTGTCATTATATCTGTTATGATGATCTGTGACCAGAGATCTTTGATGTTATAATTGCAAGAAGATTATGACTCACTGAAGGCTCAGCTGAAAGTTAGCATTTTTTAGCAATAAAGTGTTTTAAATTAAGGTATGCACATTGGTTTTTTTTAGACATAATGCTATTGCACACTTACTAGACTACAGTATAGTGTTAACATAACTTTCCTATGCACTAGGAAACCAAAAAGTTCATGTGACTTGCTTTATTGCAACAGTTGTTTATTGTAGTGGTCTGAAACCAAATTTACGGCATCTCCAAGGTATGCCTGTACCTATTTTTATGTCACTGTCCATCCCGACTAGAATATAAACTTCCCTAAGGAAGGAATCATCTCATTCACCACTGTTTCCTAAGTCTAAGACAGGTACTTGATGCTCAGTTATAAGCTCAATAAATATTTATTGAACTGTCACTGAATTGAACCAACCTACCCTAAAGCATCTGTATGTCTGACAACCAAGCTGCCCCAGTTTGAGAGCACCACATGGTGGCCAACAGAGGGAACTGTGACCCAACCTTGCTACTCTCTCCTAAATGAGGCAGATGACCTGCTCTGGCTTCCTTTGTTAGTGACTCACAATGAAATTCTCGACCTTAAAGAGTATCTCCTTCGGCATGCACAGGCACACATCTACTCTTTATATCCCTTTCTCCATCTTTCAGTTTCCAATCTGCACCCCCAAACTCTCATTCTCATACATCTTCACTCTCTCTCAATAGCGGCCCTGCTTCTTCCTATCTTTCTTCCCCTGCCCCGCCCCAGCTTCGTCACACTTTCTCACTTGCTCATATACAACAACTCATGAGCCAAGGAACCACCCTGAGCATTGCAGGTTGATAAAGTTGATATATTTGTATAAGGAAAAAAACAAGACCCGTTTACAAATGATATTAACATAAGGAAGCACTTTAGGAAAAGTATCTGTAGATCAGACATGCGATTTTATCACAAAAAGAGAACCATGTTTTTTATGCATACAAAAGATGTATATTATACATATGGATTCAGTTTCTAAAATGAAAAAAAAAACCCTTTATTTTAAGTCTTGATGATTAGAAATTAAGATATTAATTATGTTCTAAGTCCTCATGAAGATGCAAGGAAATTCTTTAAAACAGTCAGGGATGCTGAGCCCTCATGGGTGCTGTGGATTAATGTCTGAGGGTGCTGACAGGGTTAGTGATGTAACCCACAGAACTTTAAGGTATGTGGAGAGGCAGAAGTGAGTGTGAAAAGGCAGTCACTGCTCTTCCCAAACCATTCTGCTGCCATGAAAAAGCGAGGAGGATTACAGTACCCAACAGACACTTACCATTGAGAGGACCAACCTCCTCTAGAAAATTTGTCTCAGAGACCTCACACCTCCATGAAAAGGAAACTATAGCTGGGTTAAAAGCAGGAAAAAAGCAAGTTTTACTCACTAAGAACACTCTGCTGGAGATTGTAAGCTTGAGCTTGAACAAAGACTACATTACTATTTTACAGTTTAAGACAACTTAAGGGCCCCATGAAATTCTCTATATGATAGGCAGAAGTTAATGCCCCAAAGTAGATAAAAAGGCCTTTCTGGGGAAACAAAATTATTTTACTATTGTACTAAAAAAAAAAATAGACTTCATAATATGAAGAGTCATCAGTGTAGGGCCATTCTCTGCAGCAACACTTATAACAGCAAAAAATAATGATAATAATCACCAAACTATCAATACAGGACTGGATGAATATGCTATTAGTACAGCCATATGGTGGAATATTATGCAGCCATAAAAAGGAATGAGGACCATCTTTATGAATTATGATGGAGTGAGATCTAGGATATATTGTTAAGGGAAGAAAGCAAAACGCAGGAAAGTGAGTTAGTATGCTACCATATATCTAAGAAGTGGAGGTATAAACATATGGTTGTGTATAATTAAAACAACAGTATAAAAACTATAAACATTTAAAATATAGTTACCTATCTGATGGAGGGCACAGAATGTAGACTATAGGGATAAAATCTAAACTTCTCTGACTATACCATATTGCAAGGATTTTACTTTGTAATGTGTAAATAAATTACATTATTGTAACAAAATTAAATTTAAAAAAGACCAAATCAAAAGTAAAATGAAACAAATGAATGTAACTGTATCAAATTAATTACCAGTTCACTGTTAGTAGGATTGCTACATAAAAAGAAAATGGTTCAAATGACTTAAAAACACAGTAATTTGCCTGTTCATTCCTAGTGGGATGTACTGAAATGTAAAAATACTGGGGAAAAAATACTAAACTACTTCAGTGATGATTCTGAGATGGTGTATGTGTGTGTTGTGGGAGAGAACAAGTGAGGAATTATCTTGGTGTTGTTAAGAACCAATATTTATGCCACAGGAAGAGGGAAAAAGAAATGTTAAGAGTAATGAAGGTAAAGACATGGTCCTACATTCTAACTGGAACTATAAGTATAAACTCATGGTGCATTTACCTTTAAAAGTATTTATTTTCTGGCTATGTCCACTTAAAAAGGCAGGAGGCAATGACCAGTCCATTAGCAATGATCACTGCACAGTCCAGATCATGTCTCTAAGTACCAACTTTCAGGAGAAAAGGATTAGGTTCCTGAGAGAAATGACTGATTCTTTATCAGGGATTGAACACAGTGAACCTGGAACACCCCGTCATACCACGAGGCAAGAAACCTACCAAAGATAACCAGGAGCCAATGCGGCTGCTTCCAGTGACCAAAGATAGAACAACTGAGCATCAGTAAGAACAATAACTGCCTCAGACTGGGACACAGCTGACATTTATAAACTGGTAAGTGGAGAACAACACTAAAAATATCACTGGTTATCTCTGGACAATGCTACGGAATCAAACCACTATTCTGAAAACGTGAAGGAAAAGAGAGGTATCAAGCATTTACCCTACCTTTCCCATATGAACTGTACCTCAACTCATAATCAAAGAGTTGGTGAGGGGGAGCTTCCTCTTTACAGAAGCATTCCAGAAGTACTGTGGGAAGAACTAATCACAGACTTCCGCAAACCTTAATGTATTCATGGATCTGGGCAACGGTCATCGAACATCGCAAAAACAGAGAGAAGCAGACGTTACATGCCTCCTGGTGGAGGTACACAACACTACCTGTAACGGAGCCCGAATAAGTAAGCCTGAATCCAACCAACCCATATACTAATCTCACTACCAATATACTGGGAATACAGGGCCAGAAGAATGTGGTGCATGGTGCCACAGGAATGGAATCAGCAAAATCCAGACTGTGGGGAAATTCTGCTGGACAAATGACCCAATATCTTCAACAATCAAATTTTAAAGGGAAAAAAAAAAGAGAAAGGGAGACCTACAGATTGAGATACTTAAGAAACATATCAACCAACTGCAATTGGTGGGTATTATTTCAAACATGATTCAAACAACATTATTTTAAACAAAGACATTTATGAGATCGTCAGGGAAATTTGAGCATTATCTTGGTGTTTGATAACATTAAGCAATTATTTTAATTTTTAGATATGCTAATAGTTTTTTTAAATAGTCCTCATCTCTTAGAGTTACAGGCTGAAGTAGTTAAAGCTGAAATAATATGATGTTTTAGATGTGCTTTAAAATAATCCCAGAGTAGGGGGGAGAGTGGGTGGTATATATAAAAGAATAGCCTTAATGTTATAACTGTTGAAGCTGGGTAATGTTTGCATAAAGTTTCGTTATACTATTCTATTTTTGTATACACTTGAGCTTTTCCATAATAAAAAATGCTAAATGATGAGCCTTCAAAAATTGGCTTGTGTCTTATTAGCATGAGAGTTATGTTCTAAGCTAACAGTGGTGTGTGTGTAACATCATTCTCAAAGACCTCTATGAGGCAGTTACTTTTACTATCTTCCTTAGAGGAAGAAAGTGAAAGTTAAAGAAGATTTGTCACAGAAAAAGGTAAGCGGCACACATGAGATTATAAGCTAGCTCTCTCTGACCAGAGACCCCAAGTGTCCAGTGGGAAAAACGTAAACTACTCTACATATGTGAAGTAGAGAGAGACAGTGTAGGGAACTGTTTACAAGGTGTTGGGGTAGGTACAGAAAGGCAAAAAGAAGATGGAGATGAACTGGAGAAACAGAAGGTGAAAGGGTAATATCCAGAGACCAGAAACTGTCAGCACCCTGGGCAGGTACCCACAAGCCCCCACTCATACTCATCAGTGACGTGGGCGCCATCACTGTGAAAGCTATACCACTGCCACTTAGCAGGAGCCACTGCTACTGTCCCTTCCTTTCTCCTACATCCCAATTTCCTACCAAGACCTCCTACTTGCACAATCTAAGAGCAGACCATCTGGCAAAGGAGCCTGGAAGATGCAGTTTGCAGGCTTCTAGCTCCACGTAATACAAAAGAGAATGTGGAAAAGCAGGAATGGAGCTGAGAACCAAGAGACAAATAACCAACACAAAACTACTATGCTGTACTTCTCGTTGAGTTACAATGTCAAGTTGTAATTACTTGATTTAGAACTCATGAATGGGTGAAGGGGATTAAGAGGTACAAATTTCCAGTTATAAAAAAATAAGTCATGGGGATATAATGTACAGCACAGGAAATGTAGTTGATAATCCTGTAACAAATTTGTATGGTGACAGATGGTTATGAGACTTACTGTAGTAATCAATTCATAAGGTATATAAATATTGAATTACTATAGTGTGCACCTAAAACTAACTTAATATTAGGGGAGAAGGATATAGTTCAGTGGTAGAACACATGCTTAGCATGCACAAGGCCCTGGGTTCAATCCCCTGTACCTACATTTAATAATAAATAAATAAACAAATAAACCTAATTATCTCCCCCCAAAACAAACAAATAAGAAACAAACAAAAAATTAAAAACAAACATTGTGTATTTCCTGCTGTGAGAACACAATATCATTGAAAATGTATTCTCCTCCACTTCCACCCCCTAAAATTGAACATAACTGGATCAAACCTCTGAATCTAATGGCAAGTTTCTAGCAAACACAGAAGGCAGGGTAATATGTCAGATGCATGCCAGGAATGCAAAAAGCAAAATGCAGAATCTGGGAACATCGACAGGACAAACAACCCAAGGTCCTCAACAAGGCAACTGCAAGTGGAAAAAGAGAGGGACAGGGAACCTCAAGATTAAGAGAGACTTAAAAGACAAAGCAACCAATCACAATGAGTGGGTCTTATCTGGATACCAACACACTGCAAAAAGTAAGACAATTAGAAAAATGTGATTGATACTAAGTAGTCACTATAGACTGGGTGTTCACATCCCCTACCCTACGTTGAATGTGATGATACTAGGAAGTAGGACTTTTGGGAAGTGATTAGGTCATGAGGGTCATTAAAAATAGTATTAGTGCCCTTATAAAAGAGATCCAGAGAGCTCACTCACTCCTTCCTGCACGTGAGGACACAATGACACGATGGCCGGCTGTGAAACAGGAAGCAGTTCCTCGCCATATACCGAATCTGCTGGCCCCTTGATCTTGGACTTCCCAGCCTCCAGAACTGTGAACTGTGAGAAGTAAATTTCTGTTGTCCACAAGCCACCCTGTCTGTGCTATTTTTGTTATAGCAGCCAGAACTAAGACAGTAGTCACTAAATTTCTGGTGTAAAATGGTTTTGTGATTTTTAAAAAAGAATTCTTAGAGTTAAAAGATAGAGATGGAAAGATGTGTAGATGAAACAGGAAATAAGTGTCTAAAAGAAACGAGACACTTCAGTGCCTTTGGAGGTGAAGTAGCACAATGAAAAGAAGATGGGGTTGTGGCAGCAGCTCTGAGTCCCTGGCTGTGGGGTCCTGGTCAAGCCATGGGAGCTTCCTGCACCCCAGCTGTCCCCCTACCAATGTGGGGCAAAAACGCCACCTGAGCCCCTCACCTCAGAACGCCAACCATCGCTGAGGATAATGACTCCCTGAGGGGACTGTCCGGGCCCCTCCTCATCTGCTTCATCACCTTCTAATTAAACCCGCTTCTCCCAAAGGACACACGTACAACCTAAACGCTAGTTCTAATTCAATTTTATGTTTCTCTCACAACACTGTAAATATATTCCAAACACATAATGGGCTAACTCCTTTTTCTGGGCTAACCTAGAAACCTAAATGCCACATATAACGTTGTTTCCAAATGAAAATTCTTTCCCAACACCAACTAGATGCTTCACCAAGTAGTTTTGTCATATGATCTACACATAAAAGTGACAGCTGCCTTTTACATTAATTCAAAGCATCTCCTGATTCTTTTTTCAGATTCCAAGTTCTCACCCTGGACACACAGAACTGGTTTTAGCCTTTGGCTCCACCTCCTTCTCCCCTCTTGGAAATATCAAACAAACAAAGGGGAGGGGACAATGTGCCTGAAGCACTCCTCCCTGCCACTGTCCCCGGGGCAGGGCGGGGTGAGAACAGCGGTCCCTTCCCCTCACCAGCTCCTCCTAAAGGGATGAAGATGAAGGCCCTGCGATCAGCCAGTCCTGAAGTCTCACCGTCCTCGTGGGCCTGATCACTGCAGGGAAAGGTGCCGGGCTTTGACCCTGGTGGAAGCTCACCTGGGTTCCACATGTGGCTGAGCAGATGGGCAAAGAGGCCAACCACACGGACAGGAGGGCCTGCAGCTGTCCTGTGTGTAAGGAGTCCCAGAACTGGCTTTGCAGACCCAGCCTTACAGACTGGGAGGAAGAGGGTAGAAAGCCTCGTGCAAGGCTGTCTGCCTAAGGCTCCAGCCCAGAGCAAGCCACCACTTCCCCGGGCAGACATACCACAGCGAACCCGTGTTTGCCCAGCCGCTGACAAAGCTGAGCCTCTGTTCCGTCCTGACTTTATGTGGCCATCTTGTTTTGGTATCACTCTCTGGAGGGAGCTCTGGAAAGGAGATATTGCAGCCAGAGTTTGCATTAGATTGCAGGGAAAAGAGAAACTTTTAGCTCCAGCTGCTGCTCAGTTCAAAACACCACTGAGGCTTCTGAAGCATCAACCAGCAGAATGCCTTTTGCTTTCCTCCCAGTCAGCCAGCTTCTCGGCCAAGACTGTTGATCAGTTTCTTAAGCAGAAAATGAGGATGTCTCATATGACCTAGAGACCACTTGTGGGTGAGATCTGGGCCGTCAGGTCACGACCGGTCTTCATAAACAGGTTCTTTCCTCTCCATGTGGCCACTGCTTGTGAAGCTCCCTCAGCAGGAACTCTGAAGTGGACAAAAGCCCCAGCTACCCTGAAGTCATCACCTTCCAGGCCCAGAGCTTTAATGTTATTTGTGGTTCTGACGTCAGCAAATGGCGCTTTTCTTTTTATTTGTGTTAACCTGTGTGATGGGTTATTAAAAAGTCTTCCTGTAAAAATTTCCAAAATGCAGGGTCTTCCCTCTGTTGTGTGACTCACACAGGGAACTGGATCCCTGCAGCTAATCATTATACCATCCTCTCTAGGAGAAAATGGGCCTTAGATTCACCATGCATCATTTTTTCCAACAACATACTACCTGAAATGCCCCAGCATAAAAACCAACAGAGCTTATGCAAAATGGTTTTAAGACCAATTATAGACCAAGGTTTCAGGTTACAGGTTTACACCAAAGAATTCCACATGGAACCACCCGAAGATGACACCAAGGCCCTGAGCTTTAGAGGCAGCAGCCTTATGCAGGTCTGACAGTCATGGAACCCAAATGCTGGCTTGGGCCTTCGCCTGGCAAGATTCTACTGTGTCATCTCTTTTGCAAAGCTCACTGATGCAGACCAAACCCAGCAGTTTCCAAAGCTTCAGGCTAACACATCTATATATAAATCCAGTTAGTCACCTACAATGGCCAAATCAATCTACTGGAAAGTGGGATACATCTTCCAATAAAGAACAAGTTACGTGTTTCAAAAACACCGAAATCTAAATAACCAAAATCTCATTTTAATTACTAAAACAGAAAACGCAGCAGCCACAAGATTATTAGCAGCTAGTATTTGTACAACACTTAGTAAGTGCCAAACACTGTGTTCCGCTGAACAAGATGGCAACTTGTTCTGCCAAAGCATCTCCAGTTTTGTATGTATTTTACATTCTCCACTCATCTCAAAACAACAGTCCAGTTTAAGCTAATGGAAGGGGTGACAGTGGATCTGTAATAGGGAAAACCTCAACCACAAGGCCCCCTGATGGCTCCCCACCCCGACACATGTTCATCACCTTTCTGCTCTAAACCGTAGTCCAGTACCAGCCACGCTTGGGCCTTCAGGCCTGTGTGAGAGGCAGTAAAGCTCAGTGGTGAAGAACTCTCGAGTTGGATTCAGACATTCCTGTATTCACATTAAAGCCCTCGCTTTGGGCAATGTATCATTCCTCTTGCAGCCTTGTTTTCCTCATTTGTAAAATGGGAATGATACTTTGTAGCTCAGAGTATTTTTATGTAGATGGGATAAAAGGACACAAAGTGCTCCACAAATAGCAAGACAAATAACAGCTAATGCTACTAAGATCTGTTCTACAGACCTTGCTGCGAAATGCACAAGCCATACAAGAAAATCTGAATCGCCTTGGAAACAAGAGACAACCATGACATATTTTCTGTCACTGATGGATTACCCAAAAGTAAAACTGTCTCCTGATTTTTATTAAACCAATCACAAGCTTCTAAACTATTTTTTTTGTGAACTGTCCCTGAGGAGGTAGAAAGGAGGAGCTGAAAAAAGTTATGGTAATAAAGAAAGCATCAAAATTCTAAATAACAGCTGCTTGTATCTGCCAAGGGGATAAGAGAGAAAATGGGAAGAAGCTATCAGCAACCACATCTAGACTAATCTATGCGGCAACTTATTAAAAAGTGGTGTTTTCTATTAAAACATAATAACTATCCAGGCTTCCACTGTAAGATAATGGTCACACCTTTTTTTTTTAATGAACTCCTGAACTCATCTGAATATTTTAAAATGTTTTAAATATGCATATTCTTGAGTAAAAAACATCAGCTTGTAAACACATAGTAAAACTCATTTATTAACATTTTGAGGCTGTGGAGAGGAGACGAAGAGAGTAAGAAAGTACAAACAGCAAAAATATAATAAATTGGCTAAGCTGGGTTCCAGCTTAGGGAATTCTTACTTAGAAAGAGTGTTTTCAGCCCCCACACAACCTCTGGGCTTTGACATCGTGGGGAGAGTGAGCAGTGAGCAAGGTATGGGGGAAATGATAGAAACACATCTGTTATGGACTAATTCCTGTGTTGCAGCCCTAGCCCTGATGGTATTCTGAGGTGGGACCTTTGGGAGGTAATTAGGTTTACATGAGGTTATGAGGGTGGGGCCCCCATGATGGGATTAGTGTCCTTCAAAGAGGAATAAGAGAGACCAGAGTTCGCTCGCTCTCTGCCATGTGAGGACACAACAGGGAGACAGCTGTCTGGAAGCCAGGAAGAGAGCTCTCACAAAACACCTTGATCCTGGATCTTCCCAGCCTCCAGGACAGTGAGAAAGAAATGTCTGTGGTTTAAGCCATCCTGTTTATGGTATTGTGTTATAGCAGCCCAAGCTGACTAGGAAAATGTCTGAGCAGAGTCAGGGTGGAGAGTGAACTAAGGAGGAGATGTTTACAGCCAACAACTTAGAGGTCTCCCAACAAGATAAATGGACATACTTTAATATCATTAATCATTAAACAGGAAACATAAACAATAAATTAAGTGGCCATTTTAAAAATGCCATTATTTCAGACAATTATCAGAACTGTCCATCTCCATCTGAGCTTCCCAGAGTATCTCTAGTGATACTGACCATCCATTAACAGTGGGTACAGACAGCCTCCTGGGGTGTGGTCAGGGTATTCTCCCCTGCTCTGGAAAACCTCTGTCAACAGGCTTCCTTGCCCTCTGGTTTCCAAATGTGTTTGACAAAGATGGTACCAATGAAAGGGAAGACAACAGCATGGAGGTCTTTACTACCTTGCCCCCCCACCCCCGTCAGGCCACAGACCTCTAATCACTGCATTCTTCCTTAAGACCACAGCTTCTGAGGGCTTCCCTGTCCTACAGGTTTGGTTTCTTAGGTTCCCATGACCATACCTTCCTGTGGCCTCTTCTAGGCGATAACAGTGCCCTCTTTTTCTAGTCTTAGGATACTCCATCACCATTTGTGGATTTCCCTTCATCCTGCCAAAACATCTGAAATAGCCCCTTCATTAGATTATTTTCAATTAAACCTTTGTCAGTATGCAACCTGTTTCCTGCCCAGACACCATCTGATCAGGTGCAAGGAAGACCTGGTTGGTCTTGCCTCCCCTAGGTGCAGGGTTTACTTACAGCCCTCTGACTAGTCACCAGCATCTCCTACAGGCCCTGAACTATCTGTACTCAGCAGAGAACCCCAAACAGAACAGAAAAGTAAACTGCTTCTGTTCCTCAACCAGAAGTCTCGGTCTAGTTCCACATCTGGTCACCTTTCTGAGCCCCTGATTTCTAGATTTTACTTGCCCATCTGGCCCTGAAGTGCTCACCTGTTCCTCCCCATCCCTGCTGGTTTCCTAGACTCTGGACTCTGTCTTCCCACCCGGTGCTACAGGGCTCCCTCCCTCTCTCCCTCCTACCCTGTTTCCTGGCCTTAGCCCATCATAACCGGGTACCACAGGATCTGCCCTGCCCTCATCAGCATGTCCTGTCCTGCTGCAGCCCGTGTCCTGCCTCACCTGTCCGCCAGGGTGAGGTTCATGAGAAAAGCATCGTCCCTGAAAAGTTAGTGACTTGCTCTGTTACTTTCTGATTTGAGAACTTATTTAACAAAGTCTAAAGGGTGAATAACTGATGGTTCTTAAAAATCAGTGTAACTATTGAAGAAAGAAGTGAAAATTAGGGAAATGTGCTCACTGGCTATAATTCAAGTTTTGGAAGAAAGGGGTAGAGGGACTAAATTTTGATGAAATGAGCTATGGAGGAAAGTAAACTTGGGCTTTACTACATCAACCTGCAAGACTCCTTGGGCTTACTAAACTGTATGCTCTATTTTTTAAAACAAATTTTTTAATGGTGAAAAGGACTAGCAAGAAATCCAAGAGCCGACAGTTGAATGAGCCTGTATGATGTCACATCAGCTCCCATTTTAAGCTCTTCCCTTGCCTTGCAATTTCCCATCCTGCAGGACACAGCTCCAACAGGGCAGAGGAATGGAAGGGACTGTGGTGGCAAAGCAAGACATTAGGACCTACAAATCCCAACAGATCCTCAGGGGAAGTCGAACCTCAAGAAACGACAGTGGCCTATGTGGTCCAGCCCTCTCCCCACTTACAGACTTTCCAGACAACCTTGGAGGCTCAGAGCCTGAATAGAAATGACAGGTGGCCCATGACAAAAGTAAACTAAGGTGAAGGCTGGGCTATGACTAGTACTCCAAATATCTGCAATGTGTTACAGTCCAATCTGCTGGAGATGGCCCCATCTAATTCATGTGGCCAACAGACAGTTTAATTCTCGTAAAAGTTGTGGTTCTCAGTAGGAAGGACGATATAGCTCAGTGTAGAGTGCATGCTTAGCATGCACAAGGTCATGGGTTCAATTCCCAGTACCTCCTCTTAAAAAACAAATAAACAAACCTAACTACCCTGCCAAGAATAAATTTAAAAAAAAAAGCGCAGTGGTTCTCAAAGTGTGGGCCCCAGATCAGCAAAACTAGTATCCCCCCCCTCAACAGAAGCCTGTTGGAAATCCAAACTCTCAGGCTCCACAGGCCCCACCCAAGACTACTAAATCAGAAACTCTGGGAGTAGGACCCAACAATCTGTAGTTTAACAAGCCTTCCAGGTGATTCCGATGTACACTGAAGTTTAAGAATACTGACTTAGAAAGAAAAAATGGTATTTTTCTTCAAAATAGCTCTACCCCTCCCCTAAATAAAATCTCATTAATTATTTACCATAAGGCCATAAAAATGTCTATTTATTTTCCCTTTGTATACAGTCAACTTGGGATTATCCTCACTGATTCAGAAAGCCATGGAACAGACGATACAGATGTAATTAATCACTGTCTTAGGCACACCTTTCTGCAATAGATTCTCTGTCCTCATGAGGCTTTGCTTACCAAACTTCATGGATATTCTCTGAATCCCTAGTATCTACAACAGAGTCTAGAACAAATACTGGCTGGATGAATAAATGAGCCCAATGAATGGAGGAGAAAGGGGGAACTGGCAAAGTACAAAATCATTTGGAAACTAACCACCTCCCCTGTCTGATCCGCAAAATAGTTAACCTACACAGAGATGGCTGCAAGTTGACTGAACTGTCAATAAAGACTCTTCTACAACTGGCTGTCTAGTTCCGAACACCTCCCCAGCCACCGCAGCTGGGATGAGAAAAGAAGGCCTGTCAGAATTCCTGGATCTTCCCAAAGAGAGGTTCAACCATCTCCTCTCAGGATTTCTGAACAAGAATTACAAAACTGGCACAATACCAGGAGTGAGCATTCTGCAGGATTCTCCTGTTGGAGAACTATTTTTAAAAAGGCAAACAAGAGGGAGACAAATTGCTAGTAAGTTGCATTTTTACAGCAATTGGAAGACAAATCTAACTTCTTACCAGAAATGGAAACCTGTATGATATCATTGTACTGCACATGAATTATTAATGTTTATCATTTTTTTGTAAATTAGGTATTCAGGAAGGTTCCTGTCGACATCACGTTTGACATCATAATGCTTCATCATTCTAAAAGCCTAATGAGATGAATTATTGCTAGAAAAGAGCGAAAGAGATCAAGCACACATTTCTGCTCTCGGGAATAACAGAGACCAAGGAAATAATGAAGATATGGTTTATAATTGATGTATAAAGAGGAAATTAAAAAAAAAAACCTATCACAACCCCACACCACTGTAAACAAGACCAAATGGCAAAGACTTTACTTTTCCACCTGACCATTTTGAAAAAGGGAGTGGGGTGGGGGAGGTGGAGAATGACTAGCAACTATCTCAAACTCTTAAGGTGGAAGAATTCTTACTGAAAAAAAAAAAAAAAATGAAAGTTAATATTTTTATAAAATTATCTCATCCACAAGAGTATGAAACCTGAAAATTGAAAAAGATACTGTAACACTGAATTGCAAGCCCTAAAAGGATACTATTAAATATATTAGAGCAATTCTGTGATAATAATTCTGGATGATTTGCATAAATAATAATGCTGGTCTCAAATTTAATTTCAAGTCTACAGTTTTGGAGTGCTACACATGCACATTAGTGTCAAGTGAACCCAACCAGGAGTTTTATTCCTAGCATTCCTAATGGGTTGGAATGAATTAGGCTCTTATTTGGAAATCCTGTTGATAAAGTGAAGTAAGTTAAATTCCTATCCAGGTCAAGCTTTTTTAACACGCCAGCCAAGTAGCAATGACGTTTATACAAGTTCAGACTAGCTGCTAATAATTGGGACTCATTTCCCTCCAGTTTTCACTCCATTTGGTCTCTAAGTAGCCTCCTGAGGGAAGTAGTAAAACATAGAGAAGGAGTTCATTCATTATTCCTTCTTTCTTTGAACAAACATGGAGTAGCTGGAGTTGCCAGGTACTAAATCGGGATTCGTGCTACTCTGAAAGGCAAAAATACACAATTTCTCTTAAGCAACCAAAATGAGTATCACAGAGTTCATAAGCTGTCACAATTCTGAACTACTGCTTCATGTCTTCAAATTTCCTTTTCAACCAGAAGGCAAAAGGATGGTCTTTAGCGATAGCATTCCAATTGAATTATTTCACTAAATATAACATTTTATTCCCCTGAAATTGCTCCTAATGGTAACTTTACATGAGCCAGTGTAGGGGGGAAAACTTGACAAAAGAAAAATAAAGTGTTCAGCACACGCCTTTATAACAAATATTCAACTGGTAGGTTGTACTGTCATGAATCCAGGTCTCTAGTTTTCAGATATTCTATTATTATACAGTTAACACTCAAAAGCTAGAAAAGAAGCATACACCTGGCACATAGTAGGTGCTCAATAAATGGTATTTTTCTTATAATGATGATTACATTATCGTATCATATGATTATTACCAGAGAAACTCCCTAACTGTAAATAAACATCAGTTAAGCTTCATATTACAAAGTCAGATGCTGTTAAACTAAGCTCACTAAAAGAATCTTTCGGTCTTCCAAACTGAGCACATGTCACCCTCCTCTTCACCCCTCCACTGAGAGCTGACTTTATCCAAGGAAGACCAGGAGCCTCCTCACACTAAGCCAATTGTTGAATAACTTTTCAAATATTAAACATAACAATTGTGCCTTTACCAAATAATCCAGGGAAGGGATCCTGGTATCTTACTGAGCGTGTAAAAGCTGTGACTCTAACATTAACAGTCATAGAGATGTATTTCTTTTCCTCTGGACTGTGGGATGTGCTACTGTCTTTCTGTTTGCTATAAGGATAAAAGGCCCAGTGGCTAGATTTACACAAAGAAAAACCTCTTGAATTTAATAGTGTTTTGAGAATACACAGGAGAGCATCGTTAAAATAACCATTTTTCTTCTGGCATTAAGATACATGTAGTGACTGCTTTAATCACTTAATTTTTTTCTAGTTCTTCAAAATTCCACTCTCCTGAAAGATAAGATGTATGTGTAGAATGAATCTTCATCTTCAGACAGCTGCACTGCACTGGAAGCCACTTCCCTCACTATAGCTCAGCTGATCCTCCAAACTCACTGCCCGGTTCTCTCAATTCTGTCCAAGATGCAGCCAACCCAAAGAAGTAACAAACAACAGGTTCCACTCAGATCCTCAACCTCCGTTCCCTTCCTCCATCTCTTCCCCAAAACAGAAACTCTCTCATTTATTCACAAATCCTACACACGGTCCCTGTGGCTAAGACTCCTCGCAGCCCGGCTGGTTTCCCCAGGTAAAAATCTGAACACGAGGGCACTATAGTATCCCTGCACCGGGTATGCACCATTCACCTACCAGGCATGCAAATCCAGCCCGGAGCTCAGATTTCATTCAATGGGACTCGCCATTGAACGCTCTCCGTTATACGCACTCCTCCTCCTGAGTGCCCAGGCATTCCCCCACTCGATGAGAAACGGACCAGCCCACCTGCTTCCCTTCTCGACCCTGTCTCCCAGAACCAGCTCCCAGGACCCCTCCAGGGGTCTTTTCTGCTCGCATTTCCTGGGCCCTCGTCACCCTCCACAAATGAAAAGTAAACTCCTCTTTAGTGACAACCTCACCAAAACAACCGCATCACGGCCACTCAACTCCGCCGGAACCCCCTACCCGCGCGAGCCCCGCCGGACGGGGCGGGCGGCCCCCCACCAGCCAGCGTCGGCGCCCGGCGTTTACCTTGACGCTGGTGTAGATGGTCTGGGTCTCGGCCTCCGCGCTGCTGCAGCAGTGGCGCCTCCGGCCCCTGCAGGTGGTCGCGGCGAGGGCTGCGGAGCCCGCGCTGCTGCCGCTGCCCAGCTCGGCGCGGGCCCTGCGGACGCGGGTGGCGCCGCGGGGCCTGGAAGCGCGGCTCGGTGGGATGGCGTCGGCGGCGTCGGTCTGGACGAAGAGGCCGTGCAGGGGGGCCGCGAGGCCCTGCGACACGCCGGTGGTCTGGCGGGGCGAGTTGGACTCGTCCGAGTCCCGGCAGTAGATCACGCCGCTCTGCGAGACGTGGATGCTGGGGGCGCAGCCCATCCCTCGGCCGGGCTCCCCAGCGCGCCCGCCCGCGCCCCGGGCCGCCCGGCCCCAGCGCCGCCGCGGCCACCTGCAGTGAGGGGGCGGGCGCCTCGGCGGCGGCGGCGGCGGGACCTGGACCGCGCGCCCCTCGGCCTGTCTGGCCGCCTCTCCGTCGGGCTCGCCGCGGCGCCCCCCGCCGAGCCTCCCGGGGCTGCGCGCGTCACCCCAACTTTCCCTTCTGGGCCATCTTCCTTCCCGAGCAGGGGAGCGCGCACACACAGCGCCCCGCGCGCACCGGCGGCCGCCACCCTCCCCGCCGCGGCGCCCCAAACGCGCTCCCCGTGCCTCCGCCCTCCCCTCCGCCCTCGGCTCCGCTCGGCCAGCGCCGCCGCCCAGCTCGACCTCGTCGGGCTCCCGCGGCCCCCAGGCCAGAGCGCCGCCCGCCTGCCCGCCTGCACCTCTTTCCCTACTTTCAGTCCGCGCGCGTCCCCCTCCCTCGCTCCCACCCGCCTTCCTCCGCGGCGCCCCCGCCCCGCGGCCGCCGCCTCCCGGGCCCCGATGCGCCCCTCGGCCCCGCCCGCCACTCCCCGCGCTCTCCCGGGCTGGACAGAGCGTGTCCGCCGCGGGCGCGGCAGCGGGCACTGCGCCTCGGCGCTCTCCCCTCCTCCGCTGTCCAGAGGCCTCGTCCCTCTGCACCCGTCCCGGGCCGCTCTCCGCTGCCCTAGTCCCTCTTCCCTTCGTGGCACACACCGCAAGCTGTAGCCTGAGGTGCACTGCAATGAGCCTCTGGCCTTTCACGAACACGCTGTAACATCCCTGTGCCAAACACCAGAACGTCCTGTAGGGACCCTCCAGCCCCAGCCCACCCGTCTGACTTGCTCGCCGCCCAGTACAGAGCATTAAGGAGAGACTTCGTGCCTCTGTCGTCCCCTCCTTCCCCCCACACTCTGAATGCTGAGCTGGATGGCGACCCAGTCTTCAGAAGTCCAGTCCACGTCTACTCATCCTCTGGAGGTCATGCCAAGGGAGGGGAGGCCCTGCAGAGGACGAAGCACTTAAACACACAAATTCCCCAAGAGCCAAAGAAAGAACAAAAAGATGCCGTCCGCGTGGTTCTTGGCTTTCTCCTCCAGAGTTTTCACCTCTTCCTTGGGTGTCACTAAAATTTCCTCCTGGCTTCTACTCCATCCAGCCTCCCACTGTCAACTGCTCTTCCTCATAACTCCAGGCTGGACAGTCAAAACTGCCTCCGCTCACTGCCCCGTTTAAGGCACGCATAGCTTCACGCAAGGAGAGTACGTATACCTTCAGAAGAAGGCTACTTACCATCCTCCTCATGTGAAATCTGAGTTAGAGCCCGAGGCACCGCTGCCCATGTGTTCATTGGTTCTTTGAGTGATTCCTGCCTGCTGCTACAGTGTCACAGAGGAGAAATGGGATGGCCCAAGGAAAGACTCATCACAGTTGCTTATAAGATCAAAGGCACGAATACAGAGTCCTAGTGCAAAGCACAAAGAACTATCCAATTTGAAATAACTTCTTTGGTTCTTCCTGTCCTTTCTTGCCGCATAATATCAAGTTTGGGAGTAACTGGATGAAGACTCCAAAGGGCAGCTTCTAACTTTCTTAGAGAAACAAGGTGTCACCCCAAATCCCAAATTCAGGTACACGGAGGAGAGAGAACTAACCTAATCTAAGTAACCTACGTCTTCTGTTTCTCTTCTCAGTTTGTGTACAACTTTCCACCTTTTGGTCTCTTTAAAAAAATGATGATGTGATGAAGTTTCTCTCTAGTTAATGCAGAAAACGTGCATGCTATCTGTTCTAACAGACAGGCAAATGGCTCATAGAATTTCCATGCACGTTGGGCTCCCCAAGAGGCAGATTCTGAGATGGTGTTTAGCAAGCAGAAGGTTTATTAGCACACATTCTTAGAATCAATATCTGGAAGGAAAAGAGAGGGAGGAAAGCAGGGAGAGAGGGCGGAGACTGAGAAGAAGGAGAAACTGAGTGAGGATCCAGTCTCCCTCAAAGCCTCAGGGACCCCTGCAGGGAAAATTCTGGAGCTGGATGATGCTTCAGAATTGTGCTGAATTGGGTCTAGGAGGCCTTTATACCCTCACATGAGTCAGCAGTTACTTGCAGGCCAGGTAACCCTTTTCAGCTGAGGCAGTCCCCTTATGAGACTGACAGCTGTGCTGAGGACGTTCTGCTGAAACCACTCGCTCAGCTGGAGGAGTAAGTCCTTGACCAGCATCATAGCTTCGACCACAATTCCCTTCCAGGTTGCCGGGTCCATGCTTCCTTCTCCCTATCCATGCTGACAAGAATATCACATTCAACGGTCAAGACTGAGCTTTAGGGACAGTCATTCATTTGAAATAGGCCTAAGCCTGACGGCTGCCATCTTCTCTCCTTCCAAGGGACCATTCAGAATCCGGACAAACATCATCAGAGTCAAATTCCAAAAGGACTAGTCTCCCTCCCATTCCCTGATGCCATGTTAAGTGAGGAGTCAACCATCCCTCAAGCTGCTCTATGCTTCCCTGACAGACTCCATTTCAGTCATTATCCTCCATGCAGCTACCTATCAAGGGCAGCCTTTCTTGACACTTAGAGCCAGGCTAATTCTCATGCCCCATGTCGACTTTCTCAGTTTTCTCTAGGAATGTGGTTACTATGATGAAACCTCCCAGAGAAAAGGGCCAGTCACTCACTGAGGCTTTGCAGGTAGGAAGACTATGATAAATCAGAAATTACAACCAATCTTCTGGTGGAGAACATTAGGGGCTGAGTCATGAAGGGACAAGTCATGCAGAAGCAAATTTAGGTTGAACTTTCTAAAAAAAAAAAAAAAAAAAAGCCTTAAGAGGGTAAATAACCTCCAGGTGGCTACTGAACAGGACTGAGCGGCTTTAGTAATTTAATTTAATAGTTAATTGACCATTTCATATGGGCAACAGTGTCTTTCACTGAATGCGACTCTTCCGTAGGAAATGAAGAGGGAATGGGGGGCAATGCACCAGGTATAAATTTTTCCTCCCGAGCTGCCAATAGTTTCAGTACCTTCCTCAGACACAGCTTCCCCTGCCAATTCTGGCTCAGTGGAAAGAAAAAAATAACATATCCTCAAAATCTCCACCAAGTGTTCTCAGTGGGAATGTGTAACCTGCCCCCCCCCCCACTTCTGGGACAGATCTGGCCCCTGAAACGTGCAGAAGCGTGCAGGTGGAAGAGAAACAGTTGAACTGAAATTGTTCCCTGACTTAAGCTCCGAGGCCCGAGTTCTTGCTCACGTAAGTGATTTCTGGACCAATTCCCATGTCACAATTTCAGTGCATCCAGGATAACAGCAAAGTCTACGAGCTCAGACGTTGCAGATAAAACGTAGGCTCCAGTTACAGAATGAAGCCAGAAAAGCCAACATTACCAAAAAAAATTGAATTAAGTGAAAAATATTTAGCTACAGCCAATGTCCAAGAAACAAATCAAAAAGCAAACTAAATCAGAAATGTCTTCTAAACCTCAGAAATGTCCAAGGTCAGCTGAACGGCTTGTGTGTTTTATACTGATGTCAAGTAAGAGCTTTATTTCAGAATTATGACCCAGAAGCACTGCAAGACCCTGAACAATTAAGGTCCTTTCCCACTCTAAATTGGTATAACTCGTTCAGAATTCCTCTAAAGAAGAAGAAAATGTGATGAATACATTTTGAGTGATTCTTAACCATAAAGGTTAGAACAATAGCAGCTTTCTGATTAATCTTTAGACAATCAAACATTTAATCAACCAATCAACCTTACAGAGCCCTGAATTCAAATTATATTCCTAATGGTGGAGCTTATTGGAAATCTAACCACCTGACAAGTGAAACGATACAGTTTATTAGGTAGCCTGGCACAGCAGAGGGTTCACTGAACTGAGAGTGAGAGGGCGCATCTGAAACTAGTGCTGCCTTTTATAGCTGTGTACCCTCGGGCAAGTCACTTAACCTCTGGGCCTCAATTTCCTACCTCATCTCCAAAGTCTCTAAATCACCAGCATTCGGGGATGCTGTGAAATTTTTACTTTCTTTTATTAAATTATTTCAAATTTAGAATCGTGGCATTTTTGAACTGAAAAAGAAGTCCTCCACTTAAATGCACGTTAGAATCACCCTGAGGAATTGGTCAGGAACACAACAGCTCCCTGATCATCCCATCCCAGAGACTTGGATGCAGGGGTCAAGGACAGGTCCAACATCTACCCTTTCAAAGAAGGTGAGTCCAGTGTAGTCTTTCCACAGCCTCTTTTGGGGACTAGCATAGAAGCCGAAATCCGTATAAGAACCTACAAGATCCTACCTGCTGTGGCCCCTGCCTAGCCTTTCTGAGCCCTCTTCCCTCTCACCCTCATTCTCTCTGCTCCAGTCACACTGACTTCCTTGCTGTTTCTCCAGGAGACTAACAGTGTTAGCCAGGTGCCCTTCCCTCTGCCCGTTATGCCGTTCATCAAAAAGGACATGGTTACACAGACGTAGAAAACAAACTGTGGTTACTAAACGGGAAACGGTGGGGGAGGAATACATTAGGAGTTTGGGATTAACATACACACACTACTATGTATAAAATAGACAAACAACAAGGACCTACTATATAGCACAGAGAACAACATTCAGTATCTTCTAATTACCTATAATGAAAAAGAATAGATATGTATGTACAACTAAGTCACTATTTATATGCCAGAAACTAACAGAACATTGTAAATCAACTACTTCAATTAATTAACAAATTAATTTTTAAAAGAATGTGGCTAACTTCCTCACTTCCCTTAAGTCACTGCTCGAACGCTGCCTTCTCGACAACTCTTGTTTAAAATCACAACCCATATCCCTCCACTGTCCCCTACCATTCCTGATTCCTCTCCATCTGCTGTTTTTCTTATTCCATTTCTTTTCTTATCACTTTCCAACTTAATATATAATTAGCTCATCTATTATCATGTTTTTTGTCTATCTTCCCCCACTAGAATATAGGCACTATTAGGGCAGGGGTTTTTTTGTTTCTTATTCACTGATGGATCCCAAATCCCTAGAACAGTGCCTGGCATAGAGTAGATGCTGAAATATTTGTTGAATTAATGAATGATTTTTTCTCATTTCTTCCTTTTCTTCCTTTCTCTTCTTTTAATGTTATAACTCAAATTTAAGGGGTTTGAGGCTTTTTTCTTTATTAAGCAGAGTTTTAGTTTCTATGTTTTCAGTTTTTAAAGTCAGTGAATGCCATGACCTGATAATCTTCCTTTTGATAATATACATTAGAAAAAGCCAAAAGAATGAAACAATAATTTATACAAAGATGTTTGTAGCAGTGCTATTTACGATGATGAAAACAGAGATAATCCAAACAGCAAACACTCACGGAATAGCTCAACAAACTACACTATTGGTAAGAATACCACTATTTAAATGTGTAGAGATTAAATCTACATAGCTTATCTAGATTAATTGAACTATGAAAAATGCATGTCTATCTGTTAAGGTTCATAAGTGAATGTAAAGTGATATAGATAAGAAACTGGAGCACAACAGATTTCTTTTTATGAAAATAATATTTTAGTCAATACAAAAACAATGTAGATGAATGAGCATAATGTTTCTTAATTTCCCCTCAAAAGTATTTTAGCTAAGTATATTTTCTTTTATGGACTTCCAATGATTTTTTTGTCTTTCAGACAGAAGGTAAAGGATGGAAAAAAATTAAAGAAGGGAGAGAGTCAGAAATTAATTTCTCTGTTTTTGTTACAAATTTCTCTGTAATGTACAAAGGAAATACTTACAAAACCAGATGCACAGAGACATAAAGGAACAGAGACTAAAAGAAAGTGAGAGACAAAGAAAGACATAAGGAATTGCTTTCATAGTGAAACACTCCTACCAGGTGGCTTTACAGATACAGCTCTTTTAATGGTGTAAAAACAAATTGTATGTTTAACTGTAAGTGTATCACATCTTGGACCTTTTGCCACAGACCAAATGAAATTTAGGAGGTGATCTGGCCCATAGAATAGTTTCCACATGCCAGGTGTAGAATACGCAAAAAGAGATGAGGTAGGAAGGGATTCAGCCCACCTGTGACCACCTTCGGTTAACATCGTCAAACATGGAATCCACTGAGCACTGGGCCCTGAATCTAGGTAATCAAAAGTGATCTGACCTTCCTACTAACAAGAACACCACAGGGAAGGTCTGGATCAGCTGTGGACAGGAGACTTCAGAATCCTCTTGCTACCCGTCCTCAGAATTCTCCTGATTTAAATAGTCAGGCTGTGAGAGATTTCCAAAAATCTTACAAACACATTTCACAATAGTATCAGGCATAAAAGGATATACAAATGAAACACAAGGCTCAGTCCTACTCCAAAGGAGCTTCCAGAGCAATCAGGGAGAGAGGACGTACACACAAGACATGTCAGAGCATTATACATGAGTTGACACTCTAGGCATGAGAGAAAAATGAGTGGTACTGGCAGTTCTTTTTCGTAGTTATGACAATTGGGGAAGACTTGCTGGAGAAGGGAACATGACAGCTGGACCTAAACCAGAAAGGCTTTCCAAGTGAAGGGAACAGCATGAGCAAAGAGACAGAGGCAGAATTCACCTTGGTGGATCCAGAAGACAGTGAGAAAGGAGATATGTAGACAGCGTCTCCTGAGGTGAGGATGGTAAAACTGGAAGAAAGAAGACAGAAAATGGAAGACCCTGAAACTTCTCCTACATATAGTGGAAGTCACCGTAGTTTCCACCACCCTTAAGGAAACTCCTCATATGAAAAATCTAGATTTAGAAAACGCATCTACTGTCTTGCAAAATAAACTTGTGTTTGCCAAATAATTAAACATTAGCTTTTTTTAAAAAAAATAGTAGACTGCATGGCTTTCTGAATACTCTTCTATAGGATTTTGAGTTTTTTGGGTATTCTAAGTCAGAGTACAGTTATTTGTTCACTCTGATTTGACTTAAGATATACAATATATAAAGCAAAGCACATTTGTTTCTAAATTAGTGTGACATTTCCTCAATGCCTCATGGGTAATAGAAAAGGTTCAGTTTCCTAAGCAGACCCTCCTTACTTGTACACACACTTTGCTAGGCTCCAAAAGAGTCCATTACAGTAGATGATGCTAAAGTCATTCATTCATTCGTTCATTCATTCAAATATTTACTGAGGGGCTACCATGTATCAGACACTAACTAGGCACTGGGAAACAAGAAAGAAACAGTCTCTTCTATAGAGTTTAGAATACTATGGGGGGATGAGAAGGGTAAACAAACAATAAAATTCTCTGGTAGTGGTGAAGCTTGTATAGGGATTTAAAATACGCTGATGTGATAGAGACACGGAGGCTGTGGATGTTTTCTCAGAGGTGATGGCATGTAAATGAAGATTCTCAAAAAAACCTTATCAAAGGAATGTCATTCTTTTCATCTATCCATCCACCCATCCACACAGTGAGAACACTGAGCACCTCACCAGTGCCAGGCACTGTGAGGGACACAAAAAAGGAACACCTCAGTACCCACTCTCAGACAGCTCCATCAGGAACACACACACACACACACACACACACACACACACAGAGGGGGAGAGAGAGAGAGAGAGAGGGAGAGAGAGGGAGTTAACACTTGCTTTGAGAAAATAATCCCAGCCCAGAGGGAAAGACTGCTGTGGGTGGAAGTGATGCAGAAGATGTCACTGAGGAGAGGGAGTGTGGTGCTTAGAAGAAAGGGCGGTATTTGAATAAGTGGAAAAGAGGACATTCCAGAGAGAATATGTGAGCAGAGGCCTGGGGGTGGGAATACACACCGCATGCCTGAAGAACAGTGAAGTAGGATATTCAAGAGGTGTGTGGCATCGGGGACGAGGACAGCGTGATTTTGGCTGACAAAGGAGGCTTGCACCCACCAGGGAACCGAATGACAGACCAAGGAGTTTGGTAAAATTCTAGTCATTGGGGATCACCGAGGTTTCTCAGTAAGACTGTACCTTAAAAGTGCTGTTTTACTGCAATGAATCTGACTACATACTCAAGAAGGACTGGTATGGACTGAATTATGCCCCCACACAAATCTGTATGTTGAAGCCCTAATCCCCATGGTGACTGTATTTGGAGACAGGTCCTCTAGGGAGGTAGTTAAGGTTAAATGAGGTCATGAGGATGAGGCCTTAATCCAGTAGGGCTGGTATCCTTATAAGAAAAGGAAGAGACAGCAGAGACACTCTCTCTCTCTCTCTCTCTCTCTCTCTAAGAAAATAGTCTATTTGCCAAGACTTCCTTGGGCTTCCCTGCAGTCTGGTCTACACAGGGATATGAGTCTCGTGCTTCACGTCCAGATTGCTAAATTCAGTCTTCTGATACTTCTGCTTTGCGAACAGCTTTTGAGCCCTGGGATTTCACCTCTTAACTAGCTAAAGTTCCCTCAAGGCTGCAGCTCAGCCCGAGGGCCCTGTGTTAGCAACTTCTGTAGTTGTGATGTCTTAATCTTCTCCCTTTGGCTGCTGGGGCTGTGAAAGGAGGTGTTCTCAAAGGCTTTTGGCAGAAAGTCTCTTCCTTCTTAGAGTCTGACATTTGCTCAGCAGAGTGGCACCTCCCGTGTTACACCATTAAACATCTCCAAGGCAACAGCAGCTGGGGGCATGACTGATTACTTCTTCATACCTCGTATGATGTGGCTTATAATAAATTAAGTCAGATATAGGAGCCTTTCCGGGGCTCTCCACACCAGCAGCTGTCAAACTTTAGCATACATCAGAATTGCCAAAAACCCGGAATGCAGGGTCTGAAAACTCTCATTCGTAACTGATTCCCAAACGATGCTGTTGCTACTGATGCCAGGTCACACTTTGAAAACCACTGGTCTACATAAAGTCAGGCATTACAAAATAGTAACAGCAAACAACAAACAAAACAAAAATAGCAACACAACAAAAAACACCCTTCCCTGTGTTATTTTCTGAAGCATAATACAACTTGTGCACGAACCTGAATGCACAGTTTCATTGCACAAAGCAATGCCGCAAAGCACTATCATCTGGCAAAGTGTAAGAATTGTCAAGTTGGGGGTTTCAGGGATGCCTCTCCAAGCCAGGGACTTCTAAGGACAGGTTTTCAAGATCTTCACCCTTTCTGAGACATGGGAACGTGGCATGGCAGGGCAGTGGAAGCGGCGGAAGGGGGGAACTTATAGAAGTAAACTGCATATTTAAATGCACACCAGAAGAACTATATAAATGCCCAGAAGAGCACTTGATTTTCTTTTTTTTAATATAGTGTTCAAGCCTAGGAAGACAAAAGTCCACTAACTTTTAGGAATCATAAATAAAGTTCTAGGAAGCAGTATCTTAGGGAATGGGAGGAGAAAGAAAGTGTGAACTCCATCCAGTGCAAGTACAACAAAGCAAATAAAATTATTTTCATAACACTGGCTGAATAACAATATAATAACAATGGCTACCATTTAGGAAGTGGCCTACTATGTAAGTGCTGTACTTTACATGCTTTGTCTCTGTGTACAAGTCCTGTATGTAGTATGTATCTCTATATGCTTCTCTTCTCCTATATTGGGTATGAAATCTTTCAACATCTTTCTGTTCACCATTAACCTGAACTTCCACCTAGCATTGCTAAGAAATTACTTGATTTCTCCTAAGCATGGAATCATCAAACTTTTATATGTTATAAAAATCTTACATAGCCTTTTAAAATATATATATACTTAAATATATATAGATATATGGTTTAAGCTATACATACTGCATTTCTCACCGAGATCTAACAGATAAGATTCAGGAGTTTTTTATGGCTGAATAGCATTCCAGTGTATAAATATACCACATCTTCTTTATCCAATCATCTGTTGATGGACATCTAGCCTGTTTCCATGTCTTGGCTATTGTAAATAGTGCGGCTATGAACATTGGGGTGCAGGTGTCATTTTGGAGTAGGGTTCCTTCTGGATATATGCCCAGGAGTGGGATTCCTGGGTCATATGATAAGTCTATTCCTAGTCTTTTGAGGAATCTCCATACTGTTTTACACAGTGGCTGCACCACACTACATTCCCACCAGCAGTGTAGAATGTCATTCTAAGTGAAGTAAACCAGAAAGAGAAAGAAAAATACCATATGAGATTGCTCATATGTGGAATCTAAAATAAAAAAAATACAAACAAACAAACAAAACATAAATACAAAATAGAAACAGACTCATAGACATAGAATACAAACTTGTGGTTGCCAAGGGGGCGGGGGGTGGGAAGGGATAGACAGGGATTTCAAAATGTAGAACAGATAAACAAGATTATACTGTATAGCACAGGGAAATATATACAAGATCTTATGGTAGCTCACAGAGAAAAAATGTGACAGTGAATATATATATGTTCATGTATAACTGAAAAATTGTGCTCTACACTGGAATTTGACACAACATTGTATAATTATTATAAAATAAAAAATGTTAAAAAAATAAAAATAAAAGATAAGATTCAGATCCTTCTTAATGGGGGATCTTTTGAAATTTCCAACATAAAAATCAACTTAAAAGAAAAAAAAAGCCCTAGACTTTAAAAATGAAAATGACACATTAGGAGAACTGTAGTATGAGAACTGCCTCATGTGTTAAATTAAGGTATAAAACCAGGACTTAAGATTTTCCTTCTCTTAGCACTGCTGTGAGAGATAGAGCCCAGCCACAAACTCTACACATTTATAAGATATTTTAAGCACTAAATTGCAGAAAATTTTGTAAGAAATTCAGTTTATTACAATTCAGGTGGCATAAATTCCCACATTTATTGTAGTTCTAATATATTTGCCTAAATGTACAAGTACAACACATATATAATAGTGAGTTAGAGATGGCACATCTTCAAGTAACCTCTATTCTCAGGAAATGCAGGAAGCAAGACTTGAATGGCCATTCTTAGAACTCCAGCTATGAGAGGCTTAGAAGTTTTCCCTGGGAAAGGTCTGAGAGCCATTTCAGAGCCTAAATACTGTATCAAAAAGTCATAGGAGTTCTATTAGGAGTGGGTGTGTGGGAAAAGGAGAACGGGCAGTCACAGGGACCGCTGTGGGAATACAGACAATGTTGCAACAATAAATAAACAATGTAGTGCAGTTCTTCCAAATTTCTTTGCAATATCCATAGTTTATATTTTAAATTACATAAGAATGTAAAAAAGAACACAAAACATCTCAGAGTATATCTTCAAATAGAATAGCATTTCAAGATGGCAACCTTTTCTGTAGGATTATGAATAAATATTTGTAGCATGGACTTATTTCTAGCTATAATGAAGAAATTTATCCTCCTTCCATTAACAGCTTAAAAAACAGATAAAATGCATGAAACAACTATTTCCAGATACTGAACACTAGGTAGCTCTAGACTGTCACCCCTGAGAGAAGGGAAACAGATGAGGTTTACAACATTACCTCAGCTTCACCTCTGGAGACACACTCACACCTTGGAGCAGGGACGGAGTCCCAGGCAGAGTCCAGGGGTGTCACTGATTTGAGGTAACAGAAATCAAGAGTTTGGAGAGGCTCATATGGCTGGAACTCATGGGACAGAGGTTCATAAAGAGGAAGCTGTCTATACAAGGAGCACTGAGGGACACTTGGAAGTTTACTAAATACTAAGACATGCATGAGTAGGGTTACATTCCACAGACCAGGAAGAGAGTGACTGGAAAGCAGTAAGCTGAACAATTCAGAGCTCACGAAGAACTGGGAGCCATCCAAGTTCTCAGTAGCCAGAGTAGAAAGTCCTTGGTGATCACTCAAAGAATTAGTAGAAAACCCAGTGGGTCATGCTTTAATAAATACTAAGGCTAAAGAATGCTTAGAAAAGACTACTCCATACATACATTTAAAAACTTAAAAAAAAAATCCTTTAAAGAATCAAACTGAACCAAAATTAACTTAATTGTCTGCCAAAACAAAACCCAGTATTCTTTAGAGACAGTAAAATCTAAACACTCAACAATGTAATGTTCAAAATGTCTAACATACAATCAAAATTATTAGGTATGCTAAGTACGAAAATATGGTCAATAACCATAAGAAAGATCAGTAATGGAAACAGAAATAAGAGAAATATTAGAATTAGCAGATAAAAAATATTAAAAGAATTCTTATAACTATTGTCCAGGTATTGAAAGGAAAACATAAACAATGTAAGAAGAGAAATTTTAAAAAAGAAGAGATTTTTTTAAAAGAATCAAATGGAAATTCTAGAAATGAAAAATACAAGTTCTGAAATGAAATAGTCACTGGATAGGACTAAGAACATATTAGACACTGTAGGAAAAAAGATCAATGAACTAGAAGACATTCTAATTAAAACTGTTCACATTAAAGCAAAAAGAGAAAAAAGCAAAAGGAAAATTAACAGAGCCTCAGTGATTCACAAATCTAAGAAATCCAACAGATCTCAAAAAGGATAAATCAAAAGCAAACCATACCAAGACACAATATAATTTCTGGAAATACTGATATAAAGAAAATCTCACAAGGAGCCAGAGAAAAAGGACATAATATATACAGAGGGGAAAAAAATAGGAAGGATATACTTCTCATTAGAAACTATAAAATTCAGAAGAAAAGGGAGGGATATTTTTCAAGTGCTAAAAGAAGAAAACTATCAACCTGTAGGCAGGAAAAATATCATCTAAAAAATGAAGGTAAATGAAGACTTATAAATGAAGAAATATATATTCAAAAATTTGTATCCAGAATATGTAAAGAATTCTTAAATCAATAACCAAAAGACAAGTAACGACTAAAAACCGGGCAAAAAATTTGGAAGAGACACTTCACAATACAAGACATTAAAATGGCCAGTAAGCACATTAAAAAAAAAAAAACCAACACTCAGCATCATTGGTCATTAGTGAAATGCAAATAAAACCACAATGAGGTATCACTATACACCTACTAAAATGGCTAAAAATGCGAGACACTGACAATACCAAGTGACAACAAGGATGTGGTGCACCTAGAACTCATGCACAGCTGACAGGAATGTAAATTAGTACAACCGCTTTTGGAAAACAGTCTGACAGTTTCTTATTAAACACATACTTACCACACAACCATGAAATTTCACTTTTAGGCCTTCACCCAAGGGAAATGATAATCTATGCCCAGAGGCTTGTCTAGAGCATTACTTAAAAATAACAGCCCCAATCTGAAAAAAAAAAAAACCCATAAATACAAAACAGAAACAGATTCACAGACATAGAATACAAACTTGTGGTTGCCAAGTGGGCGGGGGGTGGGAAGGGACAGACTGGGATTTCAAAATTTGTAGATACTGACAGGCATATGCAGAATAGATAAACAAATTATACTGTATAGCACAGAGAAATATATACAAGATCTTATGGTAGCTCACAGAGAAAAAAATGTGACAATGAATATATGTATGTTCACATATAACTGAAAAATTGTGCTCTATACTGGAATTTGACACAACATTGTAAAATGACTATTACTCAATTAAAAAATGTTAAAAATAAAATAAAATAAAATAACAGCCCCAAACTGGAGACAACCCAAATGCTCATTACCAGGTGAATAAACAGACTGCAATACATCCATAAAACATAACACAATGCCATGATAAAATGTGACAAACTACTGATACGCACAGCAATATGGATGAATCTCAGAATCATAACACTGGACGAAAGAAGACAGACACAAAAGGCTAAGTGTATGATTTCATTGGTATGAAATTCTAAGAAAGATAAACCTAGCCTCCTGGAATGAAAAGAATAAGAATAGTTGCTACTTGAGGTCTATGGCGGGTTGAGAACTGGCTGGGCAGGTGCCCAGGATAGGAAGACAGGACTGTTCTATACCTAGACAGCGGTACTGATTCACGGGAATATTCTGCGATTACATATCTTGTCCAAACCAGCTAACTGTACACTTTAAAGGTATATATTTCATTGTATATAAATTATACCTCAATAAAGTTTATATTTTTAAAAAAATACTTGCAACATTTGCCTGATGTTATGGACTGACGTGCGCCCCCCAAATTTAAAGGTTGAAGCCTTAACCTCCAATGTGACTGTATTTGGAGACAGGGCTTTAGGGAGGTAATCACGATTAATGAGGTCATAAGGGGGGGCCCTAATCCAGGAGGAATGGTGCCCTGATAAGAAGTGGAAGAGACACCATAGAGCTCTCCGTGTGCGCACAGAACAAAAGGCCATATGAAGACCCAGCGAGAAGGCAGCCATCTACAAACCATGAAGAGAAGCCTCCCAGAAGCTAACCCTGATGCCACCTTGCTCTTGGACTTCTTGACTTCAGAGTTGTGAGAAAATAAACATCTGTTGTTTAAACTGCCCAGACTATGGTATGACCCATATACCTGAGTGTCAAGCACAAGAAAATAAACTCATCATTCCTTACTAATCATGTTATTCTTGGGCCTATGTACCTTTAGCCGAGTGACAGCTTTCCGGAGGATGTATTGAGAGACGGGCAGTTGTTTTAATTCTGCAGAAGGCCTTGGCCACCAGGTCAGACAGCCAGTGCATGCATGAGACCCGAAGCGATGGTGCGACTTTCACACCACAAATGAAAGGAGTCACTGAAACCAGACCAACAGTGCGGCGCTGAGTGAGAGCACGCTCACAGGGGCACCTCCATCACACTCAGCTGTGGGTCAGTTGGGCTATTAGGGAAAGACTTGCTTTCTCTGGGCTTTTCGTTGTGCCTTACTTGGCACTGGCAACAAATCCTTGGATGGTGGGCTTCTCTCTCTTTTTCTATCATCCCATTTATCAGATAAATTTCTGCAACCAATGATTCCATTAGTTCTCATCTGTCCACTGATTACAGTTCATTTATCTGGAGCAAGACTTTTCCACTAACAAACTATGAACCACCTTTCTCCTTGAAAACTAACTTAGGGGCACTCAAGGTTGGTTACAAGGAAAGGCTTCCAGGGGGAGGTGGGCCTTTGTTTTGACCACAGCTTCACCCTAGCTCCCCTCAGCCTACTCTCAGTACAGCAGCCAGTGTGACCCTCCTACCACTGAAGTCGGGTTCCATCACTCCCTTCTGGCTCAGTCTCTACAGCGGATGACAAGGCCCTCAGCAGTCTGGCCCTTCACCACCTCTCTGACTTCAGCTTTTGCTGCCCATACCTTGCTCACTCTCTCCCGCCACGTGGCCTCCTTCTGCACCTCGAACATATGGACACACACTGCTCCTTCAGGGCCTTTGCACCTGCTATTCCACCTGCTTCAAATGCTCTTCCCAACTATCCACACAGCTCACTCCCCATATGCTTTAGTCCTCAAATGTTACCAGGGAGGCCCCCTGTGACCCCCACCCCATCTCAGGGAGTCCTTACCCCACTTTCCTGCTTTAGCTTCTCCCCAGCACATCCTGCCCTCTGACTTGCTTTCTTTCTTTGTCTCTCTCATTGTTTACCATCTCCCTCCACCAGAAGGTCAGCTCCAAGAAGAGAGAAACTTTGTCTGGCATGTGTGGGACGCTCAGTAATTACTTCTTGCGTGGACAATGGAGACCTGCTCCTTTTAGAGATGAGAAATTGGAGGGGAGAAGCAACCATCCTTGGCTGCCTTCATCTTCCTCTGCCGCTTACAGCTCTCTCTGGCCTCCAGATCCTGGGCGGACAGAGACAGAGAAAAATCCTGCAGACATATGCCCCTAAAGGCAGGGCTTGGGGAGGAACAGGAAGACCAGTTACATGTGGGCCAAGGCCGGAGGCCATCTGGTGTTTGAGGCAGGCGGGGTGGATAATCCAGGATCCCTCCCTCCCTCTTCCTGAGGGCTATCCTTACCACCAGGGCTTCCTCACCAACCACCTAACTCAACTAGCACAGCATGACAAGATGCTGGCTCTCTCAGCCCTCAGGCCACCCACGCAGGGCCTGGAGCAGACAGAGCCTTGTCCACCAGCTCCGGCCTCCCAGACAAAATCATCATTGTCTTCTATGTGCTGTGGTACAAAAGGGTGGGGACACAGTGCTTTACACTTCCTCCAGACAGCCTCCCCCAACCCCTTCCACTCCCCTCCACGTCCCTGCTTCTTTTCCTCTTGTGCAATCCCTGCAGCCACGGGACACGTTCTGCTGTTGCAGAGATCAATGCGTGAGCCATGGCCTCTCCAACAGCCCGGATTCCCACAGTGTGAGTGACGGCATGTTGGGAACTTCGGTGCCTGCCACATGAAAAGGTCTGAAATGTCCTTCTTTAACCAGAAAAGCCTGCTCAACAAAAGACAGATGGTGAAAATATCTCGGTGGCCACTGTCTCTTGGAAAAAGCCATTCTGAGATAAAACTGAGTGTTTCCACTTGGAGACATAAAACTACGTATTGCAAAATGATGCTCCTCAGGCAGAAATGCCATTCAATGGCTTGCTTGACAAAGAGGCTCATAGTAAACACTTTTGTCAGTATGATTTATCTCAGTCTTCCTCATATCATCCCACCACCAGCCAGGATAGGACCCAGAACTCTCCGAGCTTCTGAAGCACTCTTGGGTTACTAAGAGGATCTTTTGTGAGGTTTTTAGAACAGAGGGGATTTGATGAGGACTACGTGAGGGACTGAATCTTCCTCTTCACATTGCATTCCACTGCAAGGAAGATGGCCTTGAATTTTTTTTTAAATGCTAAATAAATGGAACTAGAAAAAAGATCCTAAAAACTTAGAAAAATCTTTTGTTTTCCTAATATTTCATCAGCCATGGCCTCCTAACTCACGTACAACAGTAAAGAACTCATGCAGTGGTAATGCATTTATCAGGCCACTTTCTTAGCAAAATGGCTCAACCGCTCTTAGTAATGCTCTCTCTCCATAGAGCTCACTTGGCAAAAAAAAAAAAAAAAAGCAACAAAAACAAACAAAACAAACCCCCAAAAAACAAAGAAAACTAAACTGAAATTGCATCATTCTTCCAATGACAAATATTTGCTTTATCAATATCAAATTTATACTCTGTGCTCTATTTCCTTGACTCTGTGTAACTGTGAAAACAATAAATTTTGTCTCAATGCCAAATCACAGTGTAAGCTTTCCGAAGTCATCCTAATCAGCAATTAAACTCAAGACATGTATTATCAACAATGCACGTATCTTGATTGAAAAGCTGAAAACATCAGAGGCTAAAACTTAGGAGATGCATTCACAGGCTATGACAAGTGCGTCACAACCACTGCCCGGCCAACAGCAACTGATGAGGAGCTGCCCCACCAGCAGGCGTGGTCACGATCCCGACTGGTGATCAATTCACAACACACTTGACTTTTCATCTAGCACTGCCCTTCCTTAGCTTCCTAGTCAGAAACAGGATGGGAAACAAGGAAGCACAGTTCATGCTGTCCCACAAGAAGGCCAGCAACCACCCATGACGCAGAGTCTCAGCCTCCCTCTGCCACATGGGGGATGCACACAGTTGCCAGGGGTGAAGTGTATGGTCCACCCCGACCCAGAGAAGCCACTGCCTTGGTTTCCTGTTGGTGTCTACATTGCTCGTCTTGTAGGCCCAAGACCACAAGACAACTCCAAGCTCCCCAAGTCCCAGTGCAGTCCCAGGAATCTAGAGTTTCACAATAATCAAGATAGATAATCCATGCCAGGTATAGAGCAATCCACACTTATTTTAACTCCTTATGTTTCCAGGGAAAAGTTGCTGTGAGAAGGCCAGTTGATGGGAAAAGATACCAGGCCTAACTCTGAGGTGCCACTGACCGCAAAACACACCCTGATTCCAGGCTCACTGAAATGGGCAAGGGTACATCTCAGAAAAACTGAAACACTGCTTTCCTGTATCCCTTTAATTGCCAACCTGAGTTGCCTCAGCTGAAATAGAAATCATTATTTTAATGGGCTATTTAAGGATATAGTCTCCTGTGTTCCTTTTCAGCTTTGAAATTGAACTGTGAACCTATGACGTTACGTGCCTGCGCTGTTGGCATTTTAAAATGGCCACACACACAGTGACTATCATGCCAAGGCACACATGGAAGCCCTGAGAGCTCCCGTAGCCGAGCCTCTGGGCTGTTGGCGCCCCTGGGGTGCGGTCCAGGGCAGGGCACACTGGGCCTGAAAGGGTCCATGAGCCTCTGAAGTTGCAAAGTAATAATAGCCCCGATTTTGACCCCCCTAGTACATGCCAAGTGCTTTACATACATTATCTCATTTAATTGGCACAAAAACCCTGTGCCTAAGTATTACTCTTCCCATTGTGCACATGAGGAAACACTGCTGGTAAGCGGTGGAGTTGGGATTGGAACCCAAGCAGTCTGCTCCAGGATTCCTTCTCTTAACCACCAGAGATCGAATACCATCTCTCACCTACAGTCACCCTGTCTCATTTTAGATTCAATGCCATTATAGAAGGTTACTTGATGCAAATAGTAATAATGGGTCCCTTTAAATAACAATCAGGGAATTAAAAAAAACACCAACACTTTTTAGTCAAAGGGGGAGGGTGTGATGGGAAGAGACAGAGGATTCCACGATGTGGCTTCAGAAACATATGTCCTCCTCAAATAAAAAGAGGGTGACTATTCCTCAGGAAGTGCCATCTGACTGAGGCAATGTTATGGGCTGAATGGTGTCCCCCCAAATGCATAGGCTGAAGTCCCAGCCCCCAGTAACTCCCAACGAAACAGGATTTGGAGAGGGGGGCTTTAAAAAGGTAATTACATTAAATGAGGTCTTTTGAGAAGGTCCTAATCCAGTAGGGCTGTTGCCTTTATAAAAAGAGAGGAGACAGAGAGAAGACCCAGAGAAGAGAGAAGACGGCAAAGGGGAGAGCAGAATGTCCCACTCCAAAATATGCCTCTTCAGCACTAGGATTATTCTGAGCTGATTATTTCTTTAAGAAATTGAAGATACAGGAGAAGCTCTGAAAACAGTAGAATTATCCTTCTGTAAAGCAAATTTACATTAGAAAGGCAGCCTGTATGAGGAAAAGAGCTATTAGCAGAGATCACTTTTTCTCCTGGGAGACTTATCTGCAGGGCAGGACAATCTTACCCAAAGTTTCCTGCTCTCCCCTCCCCTACTTTGAATGGCCTTCCCCGCTTTGAAGCCCCAGACCCCTATCCCTTTCCTTCCTTAGCTCAGGATGGTCTGTAAACTGCCATCACCTGGCCACCTTTGGAATCTCATTTCTTTGTGGGACTCCCAGAAGTGCATCTGTATATGGATGTAATAAAAAAAATTTTTTTTCCCCACTGTTCATCTGTTGAGGAGGAGGAGGGTCTCAGCTAAGAACCTAGAAGGAAAGAGGGGAAACGATTTTTTCCTCCCTCCCCTACACTGGCCATGCACAAGCCAAGGAGGCAGGCCCTCGGAAAACACCAGCTCTGATGCCACCCTGATCTTGGACTTCCAGTCTCCAGAACTGTGAGAAACTAAATCTCTGTTGTTTAAGCCACCCAGTCTGTCACCCTTGTCATGGAAGCCCTAGCAAACTCCTACACAATGCTCTGCATTTACCATACCCTTTCCTCTTTCTGGATACAGGAAACAACAGGTCCCAGTCTCCATGCATTGGGGTGAGGTCCCTGTGACTAATTGTGAACAGAGGACTACAAACAAAAGAAATACGCTTCATTCCTGGCCCAAGGGACTTAAGAGTAGGCATTAATCCTCTGTGGTTTCTCTCCCCTCCACGGCCATGGGCCACGGAGACTGTGTGTTTGAGGTAGTACAGTTACAAGATGGCACAACTTACGTCACACTGGCTCCCTGAGTGACTGTGTAGAGCAGGGCGCTCTACTCACCCGCTTCGGATATAGAATGTGAGTGAGAAATAAGCTTTTTTTTGTTTAAAGGCACTGAGATTTAATTTGTGACTACAGCAGAGCCAAGCCTTATCTCACACACAAATCAACCTCAGAAAAGCCAGGGTAACAGAAATAGGTATTTCAGGAGTTTGTGTGCCATTAAGTGAACCCATATTAAATGTCTGTTTTTGTAGGTTAAAAAAAGAGGTCAAATACGGACAATTTTATTTGTTCTTCTTCTAATTGTACATATTTGCAGAAAAGGCCTTGGAACCAACAAATCCTATCACCCCTAGTTTACAAATGATACCCCTGAGACCCATTCAGGCGTCCTGATTTACCAAAAGCCCAAAAACATGTTCACAGAAGAACTTGACCCCACACTAGAAATTACATTTCTTTTTGTGAAGGCAGGTTGGTAGCATCTATTAAAAAGTACATATTAAATAATAACCATGCTCTTTCTTATAACAATTCCACCCCTGGGAACTGATCTACCAGAAATACCTGAACAGGTGTGCAGAAACACATAAATAAGAGGACCCACTATGCTAGCCCTGTATAAGATGGTAAAAATTTAGAAATAATCCAAATGCCCTCTCACAAGGAGCTGGTTTAACAAATGCTTCATCCATCTGCACTCAAATCTATATACTGTCGTTAAAAAGAAAGGGGTCAATTTCTCTGCTCATAGTAAAAGATGCCCAAGTCAGATTAATAAAAGCAAGAAAGAATACCTAGAAAAAGAAAACAAAAATACCACTCATCAGAGATTTATTACTATCCATGCACAGAGGTATATGAAGTACCCAACACTCAAGGGTCACTCTGTGCCCTCCCCATCGCCTCCATCCTGTATATCACTTGGTTCATTGTAAATGAACCCAAGTAGCTGGTCTAGACCTACCACCTACCAGCTGGGTGGTCTCAGGCAAGAAGCTTCAGTTTCCCCACCTGTAAAGCTGAAACAAGTTATAGTACTTGCTTCAGAAGTTGTTGACAGGAGTCCATGAGACTACGTACATAGAGCACTTAGAACAATGCTCGGCACAGAGTAAGTGCTTAATAGATATTCACCATTATAGTAATGACAGTGATACTCATCTCTGGAACCGAAGAAACAAGGTTTCTTTAGTTTGTATCATATTTACTTCTCCTTTTTTTAATCTCTTTTAAGATATTATCTTGTCAGGAAACATAATAAATCATCCTGCTTATTTCTCTTCCTGAATTGAAATTAAAGGGCAACACTTTTTAAAGCAGTGCTTACCCCAGTAAACTCTAGCAATGTCAGGCATTCCAATACTTCATGGAGCTTCTAAAGACAATTTCATTATTTCATTACCAAACTGATAAACTGCTTTTCTGAGACTTTAACATTAACAGAGTCATTCCCAGGTAAACAAATTGCTTATCAGGTATAACCCAAGGTGTCTCCATGATGCATGTGGTGCACTCAGCCCTCTGCTACTGGGGGTCAATCTGGGCCTTCTCCTCCACTCATTTTGCTAACAGAGTGGTTATGGCAAAGGTCTTTCAAAGGCACAAAAAGAACCTTTTACATAACCACAGTCTACCTTAAACAGGACTTTCTATTTGAGGGCTTTCTGAGGGCATTCTAAGTATTAACTCAACCAGCTAGGTGTATTTCCACAGACATTGAGCCTGAAAGAACTGTGCAGCGCTAGAAACAGACTGGAATTAAAATAGAGTTCACCCACAGTTCTGATCCAGTGTTTCCTTGGCCCATGGATGCTCTGCGGAACCAAGTACCATTTAGACTGCCAAGAACCAGTGAGCATGGGTAGGCTATCTAAGCTGGCAAATTACTGCTACAGAGGTGCCCAGAATTAAAGGATCTTTTTGAGTCTTTTGTGGCAGCCCAGACAGGTTGTGTGGCTTGCCCAAAGTTTCACAGCTGGTCAGTGGTACAGCTAGCTAGGTCTGAAACCCAGGTACTGGCTCCCCAGTAGCCATGATCCTGTAACTGCTGGCAAATCATCATTCTTCCCTTCTTGCTTCTTGGAAAACCAAGCAAAGTGAAAACAGCTCACTCAAGGTCAGAGGGCCGGTCAAGCAGAACTGGCAATGACAGCCAGCAGACTATAAAATCCTAGAGGGTGGGTCCTCTGCGCCTCACCTACCCCGCAAGCCCTATGTAAATGATTTTGTTGATTGTCTCCCAACACACAAGTTTAGAGGAAGTTTCTCTTCTAGATTGGCACTATGTGTTTAACTTCAGGTTCTGACACACGAGTCTGTTATTATCAGAGCAGGCACGCCCCCCAGTGCCCCGACCTGGCGGCTGGCAAAGGTTGAGGGGAGAGATACCCACCGCTCTACCGAGGTGGTCTTGCAGCCCTAGCTGCTCCAAGCTCGCCCATAGCAACTGTCAGCGACGTTTTTCTGGGGTTGGCAACCTGGAGGCGGTTAACTGGTGTCCGACTGAGCCGGAAGCAGATGGTTGGTCACGACTAGTCTTGAAGGTACGGCTGAATACATCTAGCTAAGCCTTTATAAAGACGAGGGTGCACGCCTCGCCCACCGCAACAGTCCAGGGACCGCGTCTACTTGATCCTGGCAACTAAGGGCACTTCAGGTGACATTGAGACGCCCACCAGGTCGCCCCCAAGTTCGGAGAGGCAGCTCGCCTACGAGCTTCCGCGTTGGATGAAACGCCTTCCCCTGCACCGCAGACCGTTCTCACCTGCACTTTGCGACGTCCCACAGCGTGAGCACCTTCTCTGCACCCATGTTGCTTCTCCCCCACAGGAAGCGGGTGCTATATGGCTCACGCTCCGTCTGGGTGCCCAGCAAGCGCAGTCTCGGGAGCTGCGCGCGCGTGTGTAAGTGGGTCATCTGGATCGCGAAGTCCTGGGCGCCAAAGCGAGGGCACCCAGGCTTCCTGGGCCCAGATGCCCCTCCACCCATGCCCCAGGGCTGAGGCTGGCTGTGGTTCACTTCCCGGGAATGCAGGCAGCTACGCAGCCACTGGAAGCAGGAGGAGCAAGGCAGGGGCACCGCGGTTGCACGGAGACAGCGTGGGAAACTAGGGGCGCAACAGGAGTCACTGCAGCTGGTCCCAGGTAGCACCAAGGCGGGTGACGCTGGAGAAAGTACCAGCCAGACGCGGACCACGCTGTTTGTGGGCAATTGTATTATTTGGAATTATAAACCGGACGGTTATAGCAGACACTCGAAGTGCTCCCCTCCTGGGAAGAAAGAAGGGAGTTGGGCACCAGGACATGCAGAGGCTGGGGGTGGGGGGTGGGGGTAGGGACAAAAAGCCCCTCCCTAACTGCAAGGTGTCTGAAAGGGGTATGGGGACAGCTCTGAGTGCGGAGCTAGGAGAGGGCGGGGCGCGGGACGAGGGACTCCACACGCGGGGCTCACCTGGAGGGCGCTCGGCGGGTCCATGCCGGTGGCAGGCGGCTGCTGGGCGCCTCGTCGATGCCCGTAGCCCGCGCCGTAGCCCCGCACAGAGGGCACAGGGCAGCCGCGCCCCGCGCCCCGCGCCCCGGGCCTCGCGCCCGCGCGCAGGGGCTGGTCGTTCCGAGGGACTCTGGCCGTAAGCCTGAGCCTCTTTGCGCCTTCACTCCCCAGGCACCTCCCGAGGCCGGCGAGTGCCTGGGTCCTAGCGCCCCTCGCAGGGTGTGAGCCCCGACTTTGAGCCCGCTTAGCGCCACCCGCCCCAGCCACTTCGATCCCGATCCCGGCAGTGCCTCTCCCGCGGCTAGCTCAAGGGAAGTCCAGTCTCGCCTGTGATGACCAACCTGGCGCTTCTTGGGACTCCTCCTCACCATGCCCACCCTTTTCCACTCTCTTCTCCGTGCGCCTCTAACCACCCCCACCAAAACACTGAAGGATCGGATCTGCCTCATTCCTCAACTCAAATTCGTATACACTATTATTTTAAAGAGATCCTAAAGTCAAAGACACTAGTCATTATAAATGGACAGATAGACACATACATACATACATACATACATTCCGTTCTACCTCAAAGTTAAAGGAGGACTTTTGTGTTCAAATGAATTTGTAAACGACACCTGATTAGGTGTATGTTGCAGGGAGGGGTGGGCCGGTGAGGGTTTATTGTTCCTCAGCTTTAACTATGGGGATAATTTACTAAAGTGAGTCAAACAAAGGTACAGCTACCCTTACCACCCCTTCCTAATCTGTTTAGGGAGCTGGAATCTAAGGCCTGGGCAGATACTATGAAGCTTTCAGACACTTGGAAAAAGTAAAGAATCAGACCTAATTAAATGCTTCAGCTATAAATAAAAGCCATCTAGCTGGTGGTTATTATCACGCCTGCCCCATACCTGGCTCCTTTGGAGTGACGAGATTTCTAACAGAGACCCAGGGAGCATTTACAAATCCTTTCCCCTCTCAGCTGCCCACAGGGCTGAGTCAGTCTAGCCAAAACCAAGATCAACAACAGCAATCTTTTCCTGCTGACTTTCTCATCCAGACAGGCTGATGAGATTCCTAATGGCAGAAAAGGAAAACAAGTCATTTTTAGAAGTAAAACCTAGTACATAGGACACAGAGAGAGATAAAGAGAAAACTATTATTTTGGTGTTGGCCATAATCTATAGAGGCAACCATAAGGCATGAGAGCAGTATGAATATAGCCTTTATTGCCTTTTTCTGAGGAGCTCAAAGCCTTCTCCCTCAAAAGCGCTCCTCTCTGTATGTGCAGACTCTAAGACGCCCTCCAGTTCCCCCACCTCCTGGTGCTCATGCCTTTGTGGATCCCCTTCCCTTGGATGTAGGGGAAACTGTGACTTGCTTCCTATCCATAAAGCAAGGCCAAGGTGATGGGGATGTCACTTCAGTGATCATGTTACATAGTCTTGCTAGGAGACTCTCTCTTGCTGACTTTGATAAAGCAAACAGCCATGTTGGGGAGGTCTGTGCGTCAAGGAGCCCAGGGGGCCTCTGGCCTAGAGCCAGTAAGAAACTGAGGCCCTCAGTCCAACAAACTGAAAAGAATTAAGTCCTGCCAACAACCAGGAGAGCTTGAGAGTGAACCCTTCCCTAGTTGAGGCTTGAGATGAGACTGTAGACCCAGCAAACTCAGAGGACCTGGTAAAGCTACTCTCAACTTCTGACCCACAGTAACTGTGAGATAATAAATGTGTGTTGTTTAAGACACTGCATTTGTGGTAATGTGTTATGCACAATAGCAAATCTAATACACTTCCTCCTGCGACAGATGGAAAAGTGAGGCAAAGGAGACAAGGTAGAAGGGTTAAGGTCATTGAAATAGCAGCATAATCTATCATTATTTCACAATCATAGCCTTTTAAGGCCCTGTATAGACAAGGAAAAGCACAACAGCGAAGACATCAGGAGGTGAAAGATCAAGTTCAGGTTGAGATTTGGCAGAGGGGGAAAGCAACACAACTTTAAGAAAGTCTGAGGCAAAAATAACCCAGAAGGTAAAAGGCCAGCGTGAACGACTCAGGGTAAATCAACCCAAGCAAAAAATACAAATATTTTCAGAAAGAAAAGGAAAGGACAAGGAAAACAAGAAAGAGAAAAACAATGACAAAGAGACAATGGAGGGGGAGGGTGCAGCTCAGAGATAGAGCACATGCTGAGCATGCACGAGGTCATGGGTTTGACCCCCAGTACCTCCATTAAAGAAAAAATAATAATGATAATAGGTAAATAAATATTACCCCCCCAAAAGGGACAATGAGGAAAGACAAAGGCACCGAATTCTTTGAATCCCTTTTCTAATTGTCTGTAAAAGAAAAACAAAAGCCGTATTATTCATCCCTGTAAGTGAGGGGATTTTCAGAAGAGCTGTTCAAGAAGTCCTAGGAGTTCCCCTGTGCACGGTACACTCTTGTGTCAGCCAGCAGGTTGTCCGCTGTTCCCGAGATTTTGCCTGAACACAGACAGTGTCTCAAATCTATTAGCCAGAGTTCTAAGGGTTCACATTTCTTTGCTAGATTTTTGGCATCTTTGGATTCCAAGTGTCTAAAAGTTTTCTATTCCACCCCTGCTCCAATACAGCAAAATAGAGCCCAATACTTACCTACTTCATCCTGCTGTGTACCTCGAAGGGGATTATGGAGTGATGTATGCTGAAGCAAGGGGAAGGAAACACAGAAGGAAGAGAGGAAAAGAGGAAAGGAGAGAAAAGAAACCAAAGGCACAGAGTTCCCAGTCTAGGTAGGGAGTGGCTGGGAGGTCTCGAACAGCACCACGAAGCCCTGCTCTCACTCTTCCCATTGCCCACTGGGCACTTCTCTGTGAGTCCCACCGATATTTCACAAAGTTTCTGACCCAGGAAGAATCATCTCCCCACCAAATCTGATTCCTGGTGGTTAAGCCACTAACTCTCCCAGTGCAAACCACTGCCACCTGGCTTTCCTTCTTCCTCGCTCTCCAGGCCAACCAGCCACTTCTTCCACTGTACGGTCACTGGTCTGTCCCACCCTTTGCATCCCTTTCAGCAGGAGTGAAACAGTGCCTCTCTCTCCTCCTGGACTAAGCCAGGTGAGTAGCAACAGCCAACACGGTATGATTTGTTGGAGTTCAGCCTGCTCCCTGCTCATGCCCGTAATGTCTCCTCCACCCAGATTTTATAGGGCTTGTAATTTCCTCAAAAGTGTTTTTTTTTTCCTGATTGATTCTGTATTGCTCTATGCTAAAGTTTAAAACTGTAATATTTCTATTTGTGGTAACTCTTTGTGCCTGTGACACCTTCACAAGACTGTTTATCTGACACTCTCTCCTTCTCTGAAGGGCAGCTTAACGCACTGCTAACTCAGGAAGAGTCGGCCCTTCTGGGGTGAGAGGAAATGAGCAGCAAAGACAGCTGTACCGACCCCACAGCTCTGCCTATGGCCCTATATGTCTAGCTGTTTGGAATACGAGCGGGAGTAAAGTCGCTTCTGGTGGGCTGAGTGGCTATTGGCTTTTGGTGGCCCCAGACGTGTAAGAGAATCAATCTGTTTCAGGTCTATAACTCAACAAGTAGAGGTATAGGGGAGGAAGAAAGCAGTTTTCTTGCAGGGAATAAACAGAAGCCTGACCACTCAGGGCTGGAAGAGCAGCTGTTATGTACTGATAACAAGACATTAGTTCTACTGATGAGGTTAAAATAAGTGGGGCACACCATTTCGGTTCCTTTGAACATACCATTGGTCACTCTTCTCTGATGATAGAAGATGATGGTGCTGACAAGCTGGTGCGTGCATGACTGACACAGTATGAAACACCAGTACAATCAAGTGCTATCAATCTTTTTTTTTTTTTTGGAAGGGTTATTTAGGTTTATTTATTTATTTTAATGAAGGTACTGGGAATTGAACTCAGGACCTCCTGCATGCTGAGTGTGCACTCTACCACCAAACTGTACCTCCCCCTGCCCCCTAAGTGCTAATAGTCTTTGATAATTTCTAGGGAAGTTAAGTCCATGGTTTGCTTCCCATGGCCATATGTGCATTAAACTCTCTTTGTAAGGCCTCCACCCAGTTGGTATAACATTATCCCATTATCACCATCCCTATCCTGAACCAAGGGAATACACAAACAGTAACATTACTGACCTTCTGACAATAGAAGAACAGACTCTGAGAGGCCCCTTGGTGTCGGCTGTGGCCCCCTCACTCTAAATATGTGAGTAGAATCAGGATCCTAGCCCCAATCTTCTCTCATCATATTGAAATCTTAGCCTGAAGCCAGCAAAGTTACTCTGAGGAAACCTGACACACCTCCTACAAAATTCTAGACCAGACACTCTCCACCCCGTATCCCTGTCCTTGGGAGGGCGCAAGTCAAAAAGAGAGAGGAACAGAAAGTTTTGAGTAACCCTGCAGTTGTCACAAGGATGAGCATTAGCCCTGTGGCCTGGGGGTACAGGTTTGCAAAGCTTAAATGTGGGCTAGGAAGTTTAGCATTATCAATAAAGTCTCTCTCCTTATAATTCATCAACCAGGAGGCCGTAAGCATAAGCTTGCACTTGAATCTGAGGAGAGGCCACTGTGTCAAGTTGCTGCTGCATACTCCTTTACCTGTGTTGGAGAGCCGAGCCCCTCCTCCACTCTTCATTAATAATTACACCCACTATCTATATAAAATAGACTGTAAACAAGGTCAATCCATTCTGCTGGAGGGAAGAGAGATAATTAACATGAAAAAATTAAAAAAGGAAAAAGATCATATTATCATGAGCTGAAGATAATGAAACAAACTATAGCAATAGAAAGACTTACGCGGAGGTGACTAGTTTGGGAGATCAGAGAGGGCTTCTCTGGGCGGGGATGTTTGAACTGACACGTGGATTATCCCAAGGAGCTGAGAATGCAGATTGGAGGGGAGAAGATCCCAGGGAGGGGAAGAGCAAATGCAAAATCCTTAAGGCTTGGTGAGTTCCTTAAGCAAAATTCTTAAGCTTGGTGTGTTCCAGGAAGAGACGGGAGGCTGGCAGCCAGTGTGGCCAGGGTACAGCAGGAAGGCGTGTGAGAGTGTTAAGCAGAGAAGAAACACGATATGATTTGCTTTTGGAAAAGATCACTCTGGCTACTGTATGGAGAATCAATCCTAGGGGTTCGCAGGGCAGCAGGAGGCTGTTGGAGTAATCCGAGGGAGAGATGGTGATGACTAGGGAGAAAGCGGTGGAGACTGTAGAAATGGTCGGGTTCGGGATGTATGGTTTTGAATGTAAGGCTGACAGGACTAGTGATGGAGTGCATGTGGGAAGAGGAGGGAGGGGAGAGAAGAAGCAGCAATAATCTCTAGGTTCTTCACCTGAGCAGATGGGTGGATGGTGGCACCATTTACTGAGATGGAGGAGCAGGAGGGAGGAACATGAAAAAAATGGGTGGGAAATCAAGAACCCTGCTTTGGCCTTCTTCAGTTCGCGTCTCTATTAGACATCCAAGTGAAGATGTCAATCAGGCAGTTGGATCTGTGCATCTGGAGCTCAGTAGAAAGGTCAGGGCTGGAGGCATAAATTTGAGAGTCATCAGTGTGCAGATGTTACTGTAAGCCATGGGGCGTGTAATCAGAAAGGGCTGAGAACCAGACTCTGGACCTGCCAACTCTGAGCGGCCCAGCAAAGGGACAGAGGAGCTGTGGCCCGTATGGTAAATAAGAGGAAAACCCACACAAAGAGAATGACACTATTTAACCAACTCATCCACTGATAAGAAGAGTGAGAAAATGAAGAACTTCTGAAAGATTTTACATAAGGACTAGACATGGAGATTTGTTATAAAGATAAATTTGGTGGTGGATGGAAGCATGGGTTGGAGAAGACTAATGGAGGCAGAGAGACAATTAATAACAATCCAGAAGAGCGGAGGAGAGCCTGCAGTGCAGCGCTGGCATCAGGGATGGAGAGGAGGGGAAGAATGGGAAAGAAACCCAGGCACAGAATAGGACTTGGAAACTGAGGGCTGTGAGTGGGCAGCTCTTGGATGCTGGTACTTTCCAATAAGACAGGCACTGGTTGGACCAAAGCAAGCACTCAGGTGTGCAGTTTTGAGTATTTGGGGTCTGAAGTCCCTGTGGAACACATGGGGAAGATATCTAGCAGGTGAGAGGCAACAGGTCTGCAGGTGACAGGAAATGTTTGGGACGGAGCTAAAAATTCAGGCATCATCAACGGAAAGATAAGAGAGGAAGCTCTAAGCAGGAGAGCTGAGGATCTAGGGTCAAAGGCTTTCAAGAGGTGGACAGAGAGAGGAATGAACACGGGAGACATTAGCAGATGGCCAGAAGGGAAGGAATCTGCCCTCTGGCCAGAGCTTGGTCCCCACATAACATCTTCTAGACCAAGGACATCAAAACCCTAAACACCCTAAAGACTGCACATGGAGAGAGTCACTCCCTAATGGAACTAGTGTCCTTATAGAAAATGAAATACAGTTTACACACACGCACTTAACCCAGCAAAATTTTCCAGGTCTGGATGTTTTATCCTCCTTTAAAAAGTAAAGTGGAGGGAGGAGGGAATGAATTAAAAACAAACAAATAAAAAAACACTTCTAACTTACCTAAGAATTAAAATACATTTTAATCAAATTCTCACAACTTTAGCAGGCTTTAAAAAAGGGGGGCAAGATAGATAAATTAAGAAATCATTGCCCCTTAGATTTTGACCAACATTTGATTTCTTATTTCCCCTTCTGCTTCTCCTCCCCAACTTATTTTTTTTCCTCCCATCACTAGTCATAATACTCAAGTTAAAGACAAGAATGTACTGATTAACAGAAACCTCTGGGAGAGACTGCCAAGATGGCGGAGGAGAAGGACACAGTGCTCACCCTGTCCCACGAACACAGCAAAAACTGCATCTACATACGGAACAAATCTCACAGGACACCTACTGAACTTTGGCAGAATAGCTCTTACAATCAGAAATACAAGGGAATTCCTCACAAAACCAGATAAACGACAAGTTTCTGCTGTATAGCACAGGGAAGTATATTCAATATCTTGCAGTAACTTATAATGAAAAAGAATGTGAAAATGAATATATGTCTGTATATGGATGACTGAAACATTACGCTGTACACCAGAAATTAGCACAACGTTGTAAACTGACTATACTTCAATAAAAAAAAAAAGACTTTATTTCTGACAAAAAACCAAAAACACCTCTGGGATTGAAGCAAATTTGTATCAAAACTGTTCATGCCTATGTTTTAAAAACAGCCAACTATCTTTGGAAATCAGGTGGATCAGAGTTAATACGCATCATTCAGGTCCATAACAACATTTTGGAGACCTTTACCCTACATTCGGTTGCTAGGGGCTAAAAAAAACAAACCAACAAGCACGGATGAATAAATCTCCTGATGTACCTTCCATTTGTTTGCAGAGTGAAAGGTAAATAGTCCTGACCCTCCAAAAAACTTCTGCAGTCAGTGAGGTTTATCTAGATGGCCCCCCGCCTCCCTTCCTGTACCTGCTCCTTCCTCTCTCCAATCCAGACGTCTGCTTTGTGCCCTCCTCACCTCTTGCTCCTCCTCTCCACAGTGAGGAACTCTGCCCGAGTTCACTGATTGGCTTACGGCACGTTGGTGTGAATGCAGCTGAGTCAAAGTGTTATTGCAGCCAGGAATTTGCTTTACAAGACATTTACTTACTACTGACTAGGACTTAGTTCCTTACTTCCTCATTGAGTGGTGGGGGGAGGGAGCAGGGATGGAGGCTAGAAATAAAGTAAACAGTTAAGACGGTCCTTCAGGACTCAACTTACCTACTCTGAGACCTCCAGCCCATGGAGGGAGCCCCTGATTGCTCCCTGCATTCTGCGTCACCAGGACCAGCACTGCAGTCTCCCATGTGGGGCCTGTAGCTCCTCCCAGACCTTGCTCCTAGAGAGCTGAAACTGTATCTGTCTTAGTTTTGGATTCTCACACTAAAAATAAGCACTCAATTAATGTTCACTGAATAAATAAATGAATGAATGAATGAAGGTCGGGACGTGGGAGTTATAATGCAGCCCTTTGAAGTGGCTGGGAAAGACTTGAAAGATTGAAACGAAAGACTGTCCTTCACCTCCCTGACACCATTAAAAGGCCTTTCTTCCCTGGGAGGTGCCAGAGGCTTTGACCTAAAGAGTACTGGCAGCAGAAAACCAAACACTGTCATGATCTACGTCTCCTGGGTCGGAGGTTAACTCCTGACCCCAGCTTTGGGTTCTCCTGACCTAAGACCCCAGATGCATGTTTCACACTGCTTGGTGGTCTTCATGTTTCTTCTATCGTGTTATTCACATAAGTGATTAATGGCAGCTACTCAGCTCCAGGCACAGTGCTGAGAATCGAGGACTCAGCAATGAAGGAACACAGCCCAATGCCTGTGTTCACCAACCTTGCAATCCAGTTGACTTACTACGTAATGAAGCATCTCAGCCAAAGACTCCTTCACCAACCACCCATTCATCTTTCCATCCAATCTATTCCATGTTTCTCAATTTTTATAAATTCCTGAGAACAACAGAGGTGTTTGGAACATATTTGTTAAATGAAGGCTTATTGTCATTTGGGTTGTTTTGGAATCATAGAAATATTAAAGCTTTTAAAAAGGACTGTGCTGGATAGTCTGTTTGCCTCTCCAGATGGGCTCTCCAGCCTTCCTCCCTGACCCTGTGCCCCAGGAGGCTGACCTGGGGGGAATACATTATGAGCCCCTTGGCCTCTGGCTTGCAGTCAGTTGGGTTCAGCAAGGGGAGGCATCAGCACGGGATGGGAGCACCAGCAGTAGCTGTGTGTCTCCATGGCAACATAGAGATCTTTCTGAGTCCCAGCTTCTGCTGCATCTCCTGGCCCATGACCATCCTTCTAGGGGTGTGTTACCATTGGCCTACGAGTGGTAGGTACCAGCTTCTCGGCTCTCATTATACCCTGGAAACTGCACTGTTCCCTTGATGGTTTCTCTTAACCCTGCCCATACCCATCCACACCAGTGTAGAACAAGCCTTCGTCTGCTTTCTGAAGGGCCTCTGATACAAAATTTCTTTCAACTTCCAGAGGTGGAATCACCAATTCCTAAAGAAAAGAGTCTACTTTCAATCTGTGGCCTTTACAGCTGTTTGAAACCACATTGTAATTTCATGACTATCAACATACACAGACTGACTTTTAAAAATATATCCCATAGGTCTGACAAAATTATGCCAAGACGAATGTCAGGCCTGAGATGCCAACTAAAATCAACATACAAGGAACCAAGTGACAAGTGCTTGACACTGCAAATTCCAAGAAGTCACAGCCAGTGGAATCAAGTTCAAACTTTGTTGTGAGGCTGACATCTACCAATTCCAGCTCCTTCCCCAACTCATACCCCTAAAGGAGACAAAGTACCATTTCCAAGGGACCTCCCACTCCTTTTGTTCACAAACCTCCCTCTGCCTGGAACACCTCTCCCCACCCTTCATTCTGTATGTCCAAACCCTTTCCATCCTACAAGGTCTAGTGCAAAGGGCTTCTCCATAAATGGTCAAGCTTTCTATGATTTTACCAGTCAGAAAATAGCTTTTTTTCCCCTCTAGCTCCTTGGAGCATTTTGTTTGTACTCAATCATATCACTTATGACCCACTTGTGTTAGAATTATTTGTGTCCAGGTGTCTTTCTGACTCCTAAGGCTTGAAGAGTCCCGAGGGCAGGACACTGTCTTACGTATCTTTATTGCCCCCAAAGGATCTACTGCAGTGCTTCAAAAACAGAAATTTCTGTTTGTCAACAGACTAACTAAATAAATGAATGAATTAACAACCAAAATTACTTTCACTTGGAATGGTGATATAATTTCTTCTGAGTCTCAGAAGACCAAACTGTATCTCACATTTGCAACCAGAAATAGCAAATTCATAAAAGCAAATGGCACTATATTTGATGAGAAACATTTTTGGATTGTTTCCATATGTGTTTCTATATATAACGATTTATGCAATATTTTAAATCAAACTCAACACCATGTGGCTGTGTATCTTAGAAGCACATAATGATGACTTAGGTCAGAGCTTAAAACAATAACAAAAAAGTTCTTAAAGATTGTTCATTTATCCTTCAGTTTGGTTCATTCTCTAGCTGTTTCCTTTCCAGGCTTGGCTCCCGTGTCACTTTCTGACTGTGACCTCTGCCCTCCCAGGCAGAACTGCTCGCTCTTTCCTGAGTTTTCATTGCCCTCCAAACAGACTTTTGTCATGGCTTTTACCCCACTGCTCTGTGTTACTTATGTGTCCATCGCCCAGTGAGACTAGGAGCTTCTCCAGAGCAGGGACCCAGTCTTGATCACCTGGTCCTGTCTTCCCACACCTTGCACAGAGTCAGCACCCAGTAAACGGACTCGGGACTGAACTGGCCTAATGCCAGTTGTGCACTTTGGCTCCAAAAACCCAACCCATGCTCTCCTTGCTTTGAAATCCTGTGACACTGATGAATTGCATGAGAGGTTGGAAAACACACACACACACACACACACACACACACACACCCCTGCTCTGTGGAAGTGGTATCCAGATCTAGAGCCAACTGTTTACCTGGATCCCGGCTTAGGTGTCATGCATCCCTTCCACATGAGCTCTTTTTGCTTGCAGTTCAGGACAGCACCAGTTCAGCAACATGTCCCTCTAGCTAAAAAAGGGAACTTGAAAAAAATAAAAAAATTAAAAAAAATAAAAATAAAAAAGGGAACTTGAGACAGGGCCACGTCTCAAGTCAGGGAGCGGAGGGCGTTTGATCTGTGCTCAGCCCCTTGCATAGGTTATCACTTTAAGTCCTCACAAGATCTCAGGGCCAGCACAGCTCCAGCAGCCCCAGGTGGCAGCAGGACATATCCAAAGGTCAGTGGAACCGTCGTTCTTAGACATGCCACCCCTGGCGGTGGCTCTGCTGGAGTGAGTTTCAGGATGGCCATGAGGGTCAGGTTCATCTCTAACATCACCCTGCGCCACTGGTCCCTGAATTCGCTGCCTTGAGGCACAAGGGCCCGCAGATCTTTCTCGCACTGGGGTGTTTGCACACGCCGCTCCCTCTGCTCACTGGTCTTCTCCCCCACTCTCCTCACCTGCCTAATTCCCACTGATCCTCTAGGCCAGTGGTTCTCAGAGCCTGGTCTCCAAACCAGCTGTCTCAGCATCACTCAGGAACTTACTAGAAATGCAGATTCTTGGGACCCACCTCAGACCTCCTGAAACGGACACTCTGAGGGGTGAGACCCAGGAGCCTGTATTGTAACAGCCGCTCCAGGTGATTCCGACGCACGTTAATATTTAAGAAGCACTGTTATTTTGGGCTTTAACTGTCACTTCCACAGAGAGACCTTCCCTGACCCCAGCTCCCCATTACTTCTCCCTCATGATAGCTATTCCTTTATCACAATCTGCAAATATAACTGTTGGTGTGTTTCTTTATTTAAAATTTGTCTTCCTCACCAGACTCTGAGTTCTACAAAGGCAGAAACCACTCAAATAAATGGGGGGGGGGATCAGGAGATTTAGGCAATTAGTTGTTTATCGGTAGCTTGGGTCAGTAACATTGTCAACAAGGAGAGCAAAATTCTCAGCTCTGGGATTTTCAGATGCTCTGTAGATTTTGACCGCTCTTGCTTGGAGCCACTCTGAAGTCAGCACAGATACCTCAGTGTCTCTGTTAACCCAACAACTCACTCTTCTCTCTCAGGCCTAAAGTATATAATCTGGAATCAAAGATCACTTTCTACCTTGACTTGGTTAGATAGGTAAGATGTTTGGATTTCAATTTCCTCACAAAAATAATTTTTTAAATGCACATATTTTTCTCTCCGTGGCTGATGAAACATCCCTCTTGACAATGTCACTCAGTGCTTATCTTGGCCAAGTCGTCACATGATACAGGAGTCGTCACATGACACAGGAGTTGTCACATGACACGAGAGTCATCACATGACACAGGAGTTGTCACATGACACAGGAGTCATCACATGATATGAGAGTGGTCACATGACAAAGGAGTCGTCACAGGACACAAGTGTCATCACATGACACAGGAACACCCAGAACAACTCCCAGAGGATTATGGTTAGCTGGCTGCTGGGGGCCATTATGGGGGTTGGGGGACAGAAGAAGGGCCTGGGGCCTTGTCCTGGGGATTCTGGCTCAGGGAAAAGTGTCCTGTGGACCCTATACCATACCTCAATGTTCCCTCCCCCGACCCCAAGACAAAATCAGGTTCACATGAACTTCCAAGGCAGACCTGAGACAAAACAGTCCTGGCAGAGCCAGCCCCATCCCCACCCCAGCTCCGTCCTGGAGAGCAAGGTGAGGACCAGCTTAGCCTGTCTCCATGTTCCTTAGCTCTTCAGTTCCAGCAGCTGCTCATGAAGACAGTTTCTCTCCCATGCTGTGGCCCTGAGTCGGGGGCTCACCTGCCCCTTCGCCCCACATCTTCATCAGCACAGTCGTACCTGTGCAGTCAGCCTCCAGGTTCCCAACCTTCACGGCCTATCACAAAAACAATGCAGAGAAGTGGAACCACCTGGCTAGGCTGACACTTAAAAGCAGACCCTCTCTTTTATTTCAGGTCCCTAAGGATGGGGCTCTCCCATCCTCAGCCAGAAGGCGAGCGAGCCCCTCCTATGTGCTCAATGCCAAAGACCTGTTCTGTCTTCCTAATCTCATTCAACCCCCACAGTAGTCCCATGTGACAGGCTCAGTATCTCCCTTTTACAGATGTGGAAACTGAGGCTAGGAGAGTGTAAAGTACCTCCTCAAGATCACAGAGCTCATCAAGAAGTACTTGAACCCTGGACTGCCTCACGACAAATTTCAGTCACTTGTACCAAACAACTCTCCAGTGAGCCTCGGGAAAGGCATTTCTGCTTGACATCAGTATCCCAACATGGAACCTACAGCTTGTCCACTTACACCCTGAGCCCGAGGAGTCCACTCAGTCCTTCTCACCTCCATGCTTTCGTTTCCCACTGCTTGTGTGACTTCTGTAATTTGGGGCTGAAGGAAAAGGCCCACGTCTCATTGGCATCTTCTCGCCCCTGGCCCCCACCTCCACCCCAGCACCAGGTAGGATGCACTCGATGTAGTCACCCATGAGGAGCAACTGACACAGGCTGATTAAGCAGACACAGGCCCTCCAACTGGGCTGCTGCAAGCGGAATTCTGAAGGCCTGGCCCTGCGCCGCCACACCCCTCCCCTGAGGGTCGGTCAGGGGCGAGATACCAGGACAGCTCTGGAGCTGTCCTCTCTGGCTCCCCACACTGTATTCCTAGACACCAGTTTTCTCTGTGCCATTTTTACCTTAATCGACAGAGAAAAGTGACACAGAAGTAGAAGGCAACACCAAGTCATGCATATGAACCACAGGAGCTTCAACACAACACAGATCCAACGTTGTTGGTGCTACTGGAAACCTTTGTTTCAAAAGCAAAACAAACAAAATGTGAAAAGTAAATGTAGTGAAAACTCCCTGACACCCATGTCTAAATATCCCGGCCGATTTCAGGTGACAGGAGCTGGCGCTCTGCAGCCCCTCAGGGCGTGGCTGTCCTGTGCTTCTTGGTTTTGAAATCCTTAGACTCTGTGGGTATAGTAACTCGGAAGGCCTCAGGACTCTCTTATCAGCCGTCTGCATCAGAACCCTAAATAACAAACATCTTCTGAACTGAGTACAAGGAAGTTGAGATTTCTCCAGGGTCAGAGGCTGAAAAACATTGTTGAAAAGCTGGCAACAGGAGGCCGCACTGACATAGTGGCAGGTCTGCAGGGACTCAGGCAGAGCTTGTATTTTGGGGCGGGAAGAGGCTCCCACACTAGAGACACTGCGTCTGGAGATGAGGCCGTGGGAGGTGATGGAGGGAGGCTGTTGGCAGGGCTGAGGCCCCCCAGGCTCAAACGAGGAGTACAGCCCACTCTGTTCACTTGCTGGACACACACGCCACTCCTCCACCCTAGGCATACCTCCAAAGACTGCTTCGGCACAGAGGGCAGAGCTCCCCCCTGCCCTGGCCGAGGAACCCTAATTGCTCCTGTCATTCTTTGATACTCTCTGCTCTGGACCCTGTCCTGTCCCTAAAGAACAGAAAGCGTGGGGCCCACCAGGGCATGAACAGCAGGGTGGTCCCTGCACAGGCAGTTCTGGGTCAGGGAGCTGGAACCACGCTCTTGGTGCCACAGCCCAGTTTCATGCCCAGACGGCAGCCAGGGCTGTGTGCCAAGGCTGCCGTGCAGCCTCACTGCTCCCTGGCCTCCCTCCAGTGCCTGTGCCAAGGAGGAACAGCCTGTCACCCGTGAGGATTGGGCAACGGGATGCCTCAAACCCTGACTTTTTGGGCGGCCATGTCCTATAGGAGCAGGATCCCTTCTGTCCTTTGTAATGGTCAGTTAAGCAGTTTGAGGGAGGGGCAGGCAGGTGAGAAGACAGAGAGACACTGTATCATGTAGAGACCCTGGCTTCAAATTAATTTAAAATATGGTTTTCTAGGCTTGTCATCACTCGTGTCCTAACAGAGGAAAAAAATACAATGGAAAATTAGATCCGGTGTCACAATGTCATGGGTATAAATAAAATGAAAGGCAAGCTTGACGTCAGTAATGAGGATTCTCACATTCCACTCTGCTTCCTCCTCATCAAATATGCAGCTCAATTTACTCCCTCCGGTGGCGGAAACTGGTTGGTGGAAACAGGTGGGGGCTCTGACGCTGCAGGGACCACGCTCCTTTCTTCCTCAAGAGTCCCCAGTCCGCCGGAGTGGGCCTCACTTCCTGTGCTGGGTGTTTCCTGGGATGCAGTGGTGTTCTCAGCAGATGTCACAATTCCTTCTGCTCATCCCCTCTGCTTCCCCCAGTCTACACTCTTCTACTCAAATTTCCCTTCCGGGGGCGGCCAGCTTGTCCCTTCACCAGACATCCTGGGAATCAATGAGGGGACATTTCTCTCCCTGCAGAAGAGCAAGGAGAGTGCAGCTGAGGGGAGAGCTGAGGGCCCTCTGGCACAGGGTCAGGGTGGGCACAGGTGGTGGTCTCCACGGCGCCCTTAACTCAGATATGCTGCTGAAAAGCAGTGCGCAGATCAGCCTGGGGGTACCGATTCATATTTTAAACATTCTCTGGACTATGATGATCTAAAGGACCCCCACGGTAAGTAATTCTGTAGTACAAACACTCTTTCCTGCCAAGTTCTATCTTTATAAATCCAGCGATTCCTCTATTAGGTTTTTCTCAAAGTATCAAGCATCCTTGTACTCCAAAGCCCAAAACAGACTTGGTCTGGTGGACAATCTAACACACTTTTGTCATCAGAGCCCATCCGACTTCAAAGAGCACTGAGGAATGGTAACACACAGCGCCACACTTATAAATAAACCGATACCTGTTAATACAGGGGCAGGGATTGGTGTCTGCTGTTGTCTGGTTTTATGTCTTGAATCTTAGTGAGTATCACTGATCAAGGATGACTGTGGAGTCTCTTCCCAATTAACAACCTGCGAGTCAAACACTGAGATGTTAAGTCTTTGTTCTGAAACTGCTATACATTCAACATGAATTGGTGGAACTGTCCTTTGGGCTGGGGACCACGCGGGTGCTAGGTGTACCGAGATGAGTATGACCCAGCTCTGGACATCTCTGGTCTGATCTGTGAAGGATGCGATTAGCAGCAGCAGAGCATGGGGGAAAGAGAGTAGCCTTGGGTGTGTGACAGATGAGTTTAAAACCCAGTTCTACCCCTTCCTGGCTGCTCAACTTGCCCGCCTCAGAGGAAGGTGCTGGTCCTGGCTTCCCTCCTCCCCTACTCTCCAGTGCTGCATCTGCTGCCTCCAAAAGAAATGTAAAATGGGCAAGAAGATCACTGCTGCCTATACACGCTAGGTAGCGTTCATTCTCTCACCCACCCTACAAGTGCACACACGCACACACACACTCATGCGTGCACACAGGCTGCTTTAGACAGGTGTGACTATTCCAGGACACGAATTACAATGCTATTTTTAAAACAAGAATTCTAACTCTGCTCCCACTTTAGAAGAAGCAGATTGGACTGATAATGGGCTGAAATGGCATTTGGTCATTTTCCTCTCCATGCGCACTCAGCGGGGCAGGGTTTGGTAGCACCCAGACCTCGGGCACTTCTCATTTTGTGTCTCATTACAGCTGCCGAGGATGGCTCTGCGGCCTGAATTCAGAGGGACCTATTTTATAAGACATGTTTCTGAAACATTAGGTTTTTTTCCTTTACCATAAGAATCTCATGGGGGAATGTAGTTCTTCAAAAAGTGTCATTCCTTTCATCATCCTTCCTGCTTCTTCTCCCCAGGCTAAGTATGCAGCACCCAGATACCACCCCTGGCTTCTAGAACCTTCTACAATAGTCCTTGTCTGTTTCAACACCGTCCAAGTTCTCTACCTCATGTCTCAAAGCTCACCCTTCCTGTACCCCTTCCCTCCCACACCTGCTCTCGGCTAGAGGGATATGGGATCCCCCAGAGGTGAGACGGAGATTTTGTGCCAGCTGGGTGCACATTTGGGGGTTTTGGGGTTTTGTTTTGTTCTTTGTTGTTGTGGTAACTCAGGAAGCCCAACTGTTTGTTTCAGATCCATTTTAGGGCTCTTGTCCTGCCAGAGGAGGGGACAAAAGAGGAGGCAGCAGCCTTGTACTCTGTTTACAGGTTGGATGTTCCACTAACACTCGGCGTTTTGTTCATCTCCTTTGGACCCAGCTTGTCCTGGCTCACAAGAGCCGAGTGTCAGAATTTCAGGAATTTTGCCAGATGGTTGTTAAATACTGCCATTATTAAACGTTATATTACATATGCATACAAGCAAATGAATTATATTTTAAAAAACAGTAATCAATACATACACCTGACCACTCCCTAATTATTTCATTACACTCACCCACCTCTATGCACTTGACGTTCTTTATGTCTATTGGGTCTCTACAGTGTGAATACCACACATGGTGTGTAACTGCACATCTTTTCCCAACTCTGTGCCCAGTGATGTCACATGGGTAGCTCGAATGCAGCCATGGTGGGTGGGAGGATTCACACTAGAGAATTTGGCAAATGCTACAAATCAGGGCTTTATATATTACCTCTTCTTCCATCAAACCAGTTGTTAAGCATTCATCGGCGAACCATCATCTTGCCCCCAACTAGTCTCAGAGCCAGACCTGTGATCAGCTAGGAGTGCTGAAGTCCAACTGCATGGGTGTGAGGAGAGGTCTGCAGAACCTCCCCAAAGCTCCGCCTGTGCTTCCCCAAAGCCGCTTTGCCAGGATAACTTCTGACGCTCTCCAGACACTCCTGCTGTGTCCTTCCCCCACCACGGAGACACCTGTGCCCTTCCCCACCCCCAACCCCTACTCTCAAAGCCAACGTGCTCTGCTTGGGGTGATTCTGTTAACGCCAACACAATTCTGGGGAATGAGAGTCTGCCGGCCTGGAGGATGGTGGGGGATCTGAAGTATAAGAGGGGAGAAGCAGCAGCAATGGAGTGTTTGGATATGAGGGTACTGCACATACCATCTGTTCTCATTTGGTCCCACAAGTTGACTTCAAAGCTGGGAGATGAGTGGTTCTCCTCAGTTCTCCACTATAGACATTTTTTTGGCAGACACATACTGGAATTGCTGGGTGAAGGACTGAGCAAGTGCAAGTAACCCTCTAACTTTGACCTCTAGACTTCAAGACACTTAGCTTTTTTTTTTCCCCCAAGTGAGTGGGTTAAAGGGCATTGTCCTTAGAAGAATATACTGTGTTTTACACTTTAAAAAGCTCTACCATGTTTATTATTACATCTAGCTTTTATTTTTTTAATTCAAGTACAGTTGATTTGCAATGTTGTGTTAGTTTCTGCTGTACAGCAAAGTGATTCAGGCATATGTGTATATATATTCTTTTCCATTATGGTTTATTATAAGATACTGAATACAGTTCCCTGTGCTATACAGTGGGACCTTATTATTTATCTACTTTATAAAGAAGTAGTGCGTATCTGCTAATCCCAAACTCCTAATTTATTCCTCCAACCCCCCACCCTTCCCTTTTGGTAACCGTAAGTTTGCTTTCTATGTCTACATACAGCTTGTAGAATGACACCGTGAGAGGCGCAATACACACACTACTGTCCCCATTACGAACAAAAGGGGTCAAGATACAGATGCCACCGGACTTAGCAATGCCCACCAGGCTAGTCTGTAAAAGAGCTGGGATCAGGTCATAGTGCCAGCTGGTTTTGCAACTGTTACACCTTACAAAGGTAGGAAGCATGACACGCCAACAGTTTTAAGTGGAAGTCAACCAGGGAAGTCAACCATGTACTATCTCCTCTTTCTCTTCCTCCTCCAAGGACTCTCTGGTTAGCCTTCCACCTGATTCCATGGCATTGAGCTATTTAGAGGTTCATCCTGGCCATGCAGACCATTTATTTACCCGAAAGTGAGATTAGAAGTTGACCTTCAGGGTCCTTAACAGATGACACCAGAGTACAAAGAAGAAGACCACAAGGCCACGGGACCACAAGGCCACAGGATCCGTGCGGAAAGCTAGAGCTGGCGCAGAAGCCCTGCTTGCAAAACAGTGTGGAGTTCTTACGGTGGGAGTTCACATACCATAAACTAACAAACAATTTTTTATGAAACTATGGTTTATAAATTCCCGACTCAAAGACTGGATGATATTAAGTCTTAATAATTTGCTGGCCAGTTGGGCAGAGACTGGGAAGAGGGGAAAGGAGAGAGGCCAGCTTTTGTAAAACAGCTGTGTACCCAGTCCTTGGGCCAGACCCAAAGAACTGGGGAAAAGAAACTCCTTATTATAGCCTTGTGAGAGTTTTTGTTTTATAAACTGTGACTGGAAAAATTTGTATCAAACTGTTAGTAGTGGTTATTCCAGGGGAAATGAAGAGTTTTTGAAAAGTTCCACTATCAACAGTTTTCAGTAGATAACAGCCTCTCTTCAGTCTTCTTTACACTTTCAAAAGCCCTATGATAACACCTTCAATCTAGAAAACACACAGCCTTTGCTAAGTGTCCTTGTCCATTGCTTCAACCGAGTCACGTCAACACTCTATATAGGAATCCTGTCCTTCAATAAACTAAGCCCAAATCCCCCCAAAGACAAAAGAAGCACAGAGAGAGACCTTCCACTGAGAGGGGAGGGACTGCTATGCAAGCCACTTCTCCAGCTCCCTCTCTTCCTGAGTTGCTGTGTCTGTTCAGGGTCCTCATAATTTCAGCTCTGACCCTCATTCCAATTACAAAATCGAGTTTAGAAGGTATTCTGTCTGCTCTTTCTCTTAGTGTTTACATGCCTGCCTCGTGAGTTAAAATCAATGGCAAATGGCTACTCTGAAAAGTAAGACAGAAATCATTTTAATGTAACTTGCCCATGAGTAAGATTAATGCTCCCTTTTAGCCTGTCTTCTTTCTTTGAAACCAAGTATATTTAGTCCTTTGGTCTGGTTAAAGCAAATATGGAAATCAACTCTTCTTTGTGCAAATAAGTCAATTACTCCTAAGAAGTATTGTACCTGGTTAATAATTCTTTGGGACCCACCTACAGACTTGTATCCTAGGAAAGGCAATTTACAAATGAGACCCTTGTGATTTGAAAAAGTGGTTCATTTTCTCTACTCATCGGTGAGAGCAGGGCCGCTGAATTATTGGGTTGTAATAGGCTGGCTTCCCATTAGCTTTAATACTCCTGTTTCTGCATTACTCTCACCAACTAAACATGACCTCACTATTAAAATCAAGAATATTCTCACAGGTGATAAATGTGTTCATTATCTTGGTCTCGGTGATCATTCCACCATAGGTATGTATATCGAATCATCACATTTACACTTTAAATATATACAATTATATCTGTCAATTATTCCTCAATAAAGTTTGGAGAGAAAAAGAAAAAAAAAAGAATACTCTCACTAAACCCAACAATGACATCAAGATGATTTGGTGGGGAGAAGTGGATGGCTTAATTATATTTCAACATATCATTGGGGAAAAGGAAGAGAAAGAGAAAGAAAGGGAGAGAGAAAGAAGACACTATTCACAGGGCACAAAATAGAAAGGATATTAGCACTGCTAAGACTGCTCAGCTGTTCCCAAGGCTGGAAAACAGAATAAAGGGATTAGAATTTACCAAAGTCTCTAAACTATTTTAATATTTAGTAAATATAGCATTTTAAGTTGGGGGGAGGGGGAGATAGAATATCAATAAACAGTATTAGGATAATGTGCTAACATTTTTAAAAAGTAATTTGGGTAGATTAAAGATTTTAATGTTTTCATTTTAGATTTAATTTTATTTTAATTTTTGATGAAAATTTTAACACTATAAAAATGCCAAAAATTATAAATGAATAGTTGCATAATGTTGGGAATAATAGTGTTTTTCTAAGAATAACACCAAAGGCAATGGTGTAAAGAAAAAGACTGATATATTTGACTTCGGTAAAACTAAAAAAAATCTTTGTACATTAAAAGTATCCATAATATGAGTCCTTTGTCAGATACACATGTTAAACATATTTTCTCACAGTCTATGACTTGCCTTTCCGTTTTATTATTTATTTTGAGAACACAATAGCATGGATAAATCTCAAAAACATTATGCTTTGTGAAAAAAAAGTATATATTGTAGGATTGCATTTATGTGATGTTCTAGAATAGGAAAAACTAATCTAAAACAATGGAAATTAGATCCATGTAAAATGGCATGAGGAAATTTTTTGGAGTGACAGAAACATTCTATAATATTTTGATTGTGGTCATGGCTACATGGGTATATACATTTATCAATGTTTATTGAATTGTACACTTAAAGTGGGTTCTTTTTATTGTATATAAGTTATATTGCAATTACATTGAAAAAAATTCATTATAAATATCAAAGAAAATGACCACTTCTGAGAATATTTGCAACATATAAGGCAGACAAATTTGTGAGGCCTTAATATACAAAGAACTCTGACAAATCAATAAGGAAAAATAAATAAACATACTAATAGAAAATTGGAAAAGCAGCCAAAAGAGTGATTCATAAAAGAAATATGAATGGCTACTAAGTATGTAAAAGACTTCAACTCTTTAAAAATCAAAGAAATATAAATTAGAATAACAATATAATTTAGTACTTATCATATTGATTTTTTAAAATTAAATACTTGGATATGGTGAGGGCTAGGAGAAAAAGACATTTTCAGATCTCTAGTGGAGTGTACTATCGTCATAGAAGAAAAACTGTCACTGTATACCCAAAGCCCTTTTCCTATAACAGGATGTCTAGATCCAGGGACTATGGGTGGGTGTGCCAACCCATGATGGCTGGAGAGCAAGGGGCACCCCTGTCACCAGTCTTAGGATGGAGTCATCTGATGGACCAGCTAGGCTACATCCTCTCCCCTGAGCATATGCAACTGAGTCGCACTCAGACCAAATAGTGTAGGGAAGGACTTCCCAAGGGGAGGAACAATGGACGGGCTAAAAAGATACAGATTTGACTTCAGGAGACAAGCAGGCATTCTCTTACCTCCATGCTCAGACTCTCCAACCTTGTCCTGCTGGGGCCACTTTCCTGTGTTATGAAATGAATAAGCTGTCAAGTGAGTCAACTCAAGTCTCACATGATGCTTGCCTTTCCATCATTCCCCAGAGCGGACCAGGAGGGATGGTGCCTCCTTCTTGACTGTAGTGGGATCTGTGATGTGTGGGGGGGAATAAGAGTAGGAAGAGGCCACTCCTAAAGGAGTCCCAGAAAAGGCTTATTTCAACCTAAAAATATGCATATGTATAAAATGAGTCTGTTATGGGTGTCAGCAGAGGAGTTAGTAAAGGCATTCCACCCATCAGCCATCCATTCCAGGCTCCAGCCACAGGAGCTCAGGGCGAAAGCATCGACCAGATGCCTTTTTTCAGTCCATACTAATCACTCTTTTCTTTAATTCCCTGCTGCAGTTTGCATCAGTCCTCTAGTGACCTCCAAGTTGTTCTTGCATTGTTTCAAGGAATTCAGCATGTCTCCTTAACTAGCAGGGAAACCACAAGTCAAATCCTAGCTCCTCCTTTAAGCCTCCCTTGATTACCCTAGTCTGGGATGATCTCTCTCCTTATCCCTACCATTTGTATCAGCAATAATCACATTCTGGTTTTTGGCAGATTTTCTTTTGTTGCCTTGAATTACTTTATATTTTTAGCATCAAGGTGTACTCTTTGTGTACTCACATCTTTCCTCCCCCCAAATTTACCTGACATTTCTTTACCTCCCCAGCTGCACGCAGCACCCTGTGCTAGCCAGCATAGCCTAGTGGCTCAGAAGTCAGATACCTGGATGTGGATTTCAGCTCCGCCACTTACTAGCCGCAGGACCTTAACACATTACAGTGTGTCTTCTTTATCTATAAAATGAGGACAAAAGTGGCACCGCTTCACTGGGCTGTAGTGAGGGCTGAGACAAAGGCACGGCAAGGGTTTAGCAAAGTGCCTGATGGGATCTAAGTGCTCGGTAAACGTCAGCTATTAGTAATGTAAGTGCTTAGTCAATACCTGCTAATTGAATGGCTCTAATGCGGACAGATGTTAGGTAAATAGAGGGCTGTTCTAGCTTGGTGTGAACCCCACGCTGTCCTGAAAAGAAGCAGCAGAAACCTGAAGACTTTGTGTAACAGGTTCTGCAGGCGGGTCAGATCTCAGGGGTACCTCAGGTTCTGGTGGAGGAAGATGAAATATGGGGAAGGGGAAGCACAACTGAGGTTTTTAAATTGGGCAAAGGACCCAAATAGACATGACTCCAAATACATACAAGAAGCCAATAAACACAAGTAAATATACTCAATATCATTAACTACGGGGAGATGCAAATCAGAACAGCAATGAGTTACTGCTTCACACCCCTGTGAATGAAAATACTGCAGGCCAGATCAGTAAACAAAGAATGCTGAAGCCATCAAGTCCTCAGCCACTGCCGCCACCCCGCCACGGTGAGCTCAGGGTGCAGACACACAGGCAGCCCGTCCTCTGCAGCCACCCACAATGGTGACCTCTGAGAGGACTCAGAATGGGAAAGGATAGGGTTCTGGCTCTAGATGGCTGGGTGCTTGTCAAAGGAATGATTTCAATGAGCTCAGATGTTTGCCCCTTCCCATATGGCATAGAAAAGTGCTAAATTCTTTAACTTGCGATGTCTGGTTTTCTTTAACAGTAATCTTTAATGTTCTGACTACCTGGTCTTTGTTGTAAAACTCCTGTATATCCTAGTTCCTCCCCTACCTCTTCAGAGCCGTCCCTCAGAGAGATCTTAGAGGCTGTCATCCCAGGCTCGAAGGGGTTCGAGTCCCCAGAAACGTCTGCCAAATAAAACATAACTCTCAACTTTTAGAGTGTGCATTTACTATAGTCGACACCCCCTAAGGTGGCTGTCAGAAAAAAAACAAAAACAAAAACAGATAATAACAAGTGTTGGTGAGGACAGAGAGGAGCCAGAACCCTCATACACTGCTGGTGCAGCCACTTTGGAAAACAGTCTGGCAGCTCCTCGAACAGTTAAACACAGAGTTACCATATGAGCCAGCAGTTTCACTTCTAGGTCTGTACCCAAGAGAAACGATAACATATGTCCACACAAAAAGTTGTACTAAATGTTTTTAGCAACATTCTTCATAATACCCAAAAAAGAAGTTATTAGAATATTAATTCAATCAACAAATATTTATTGAGTGCCTAATTATGAGCTGGGAAAATAAGATATTTCTGGGGGGATGGTATAGCTCAGCAATGAAGTGTGTGCTTAGCATCCACAAGGTCCTTGGGTTCAGTCCCCAGTACCTCCATTACAATAAATTAATTAACTTTTAAGAATAATAAATAAATCTAAACACTTTTCCTTCCAAAAAAGAAAAAAAAAGAATAAATTTCTTTTCTTAGAGTTAATTGAGAGCGCAATATCTAGGGTGTGTCCTCTCCTCTCCGGATCTATCCATCATGCTGGTACAGTTCAAGCCTCAGTGGCTTCTGGCCTGAATCCTCATTGCCTCTTGACTAGGCTTCACGCCCACCCTGCTGTTTTCTTTAGCGATCTGTACTGAGCAGAGTTGGTCAGGTGAGTTTTCTAAAATACCTGAATACTCTGTTCCCTTTCTGAAAATCTTCAGCGGCTCCCCACTGCCAGGGCAGTCTGCCCCTCCTGGAGCTCCATGCTCGTGTGTCTCCCATTCAAGTGTCTTTAGGACACTCTGGATCTTTACCTAGCAAATTTCTTCTCCCACTTTAAAAACCAGCTCAAGTACCAGCTCCCCTGGCAACCTTCCACATCCATCAGACCCCACCCAGAAACACAGAAATGACTTTCTGTATTCATGTGGAGTGAATTTAGAGTAGGGGATTGCAATGATGGAAAAAACTGAGTCATCAACCAGGGGAGAGTGAGACAAACCAGACATTTGCACCAGCAAGAAGCTGCTACCGCTGAGGCTGGGGTCAGGGTTGGGGGGCAATCAGAGGAAATAACCAGAGCCCAGAGGCTGTGATCACCCTGTAGAAGCTGTACCCCAGTGGGCCTGTCCAGCAGGAGGTGGAGTCATGGCTGAGACCCAGATGCTGTGAAGAAAAGAGAGAGACACCCTGAGTTGCTCTCTCTGCTACCCTCCAGTCTAGTACCATTGCCTCCCACTGGAGAAACCAACCAGCCAACACTAAGCCTGCAGGGGCTCCTGCTGTCACCTCCAACCGAAAGGAGGGCAGAGGACAAGAGAGGGATGGAGGGCTCCTCTTCCCAACTAGGCAGACTGTCAGTGTCTCTTCTCTGCTCTACTCTGATCCTATCTCTTTTATAACCCTGATCCCACTAGGCTGTGAGTTCTGTTTACAAGTCTGTTTTCCTTAATAGATTGTAGAACTCCACTGAGTAAGACAATGGTCTTATTCATCTTGGTGTCCTGAGCTCCTGGCATAATTCACAGTACGTAATTGGCATTTTATCTTTGTTGGATATCTGTTGAAAAGAAACTCTTGGAGTCACCTCCAGCCAGCCCTCCTTTTTCATCTCCTGGTTTGATTTACCTACATTGACTGAACTCTCACCACTGAAGAATAAACAAGGAAGAGTCTGGGGTCCATTCAACTCTCTGGGTTCATACCGGTTTAAATACTCCCAACAACAAGTCACAATTATTATTTCCCCCGAGAGCACCATCAACCTAACAACCTTCTACCCTCCCACAGCTACGTGAAAATTACCCACGAAAACTCCCCCAGATCTCAAGATATCTTCCCTCTACCACCCAAGATGTTTCCAGGCCACCTCTCCCTGCTGTTAATCAGTGTGTGCTCAGGGTCAACAAGCTAATTTTAAAATCAGCTTAAGCAAAACATAATCAGGAAGCTAAAGTAGCTGCCCCCATCACCAAACTGCATAATGAGTGCCCAAGGAGAAGTTATTTCATTGTCCACTATTTTGATTATCGATGTAACATTGTTTCTTCCACCCTTGCAGATGGAACTCATGAAAGTAGAGGGAAATACTGCAGAACCTAACTTCTGACCTTGACTGTCTGTACAATGGTTACTAGAGCAGAAAAATGGGCTGTTCTTGCTTTTCTTCTCTTGAATTTATGACACCAGCCTAGCTGTGTTATAACAAGGGGGAGTAGAGGACAAGACCCCTCTAATTATAGTCAGACAATCAGGGTCTAACTCTTGGTTCTGGTTTACTGCTGGACAATCACAGGCAACTTAAGTAACCTCTGAGAAGTCAGTTTCTTCACACATACGAGGATGAGGATGACACTGACCTCCATGGCAATGAGAGCCAACACACGCTTACTATCTGGTTTCAAGCAATTCGTGTGAATTAATTTCTTGAAGCTTTACCACCATTTCATGAATTACCTACTACTATTTTCATTTTACACAGAAGGAAACGAGCACAGAGAGATTAAGTAACTTGCTCAAAGGATTGTAAAAATTGAGTGTGATTTTTACAATGAAATCATTAAGTGCTTGACTGAAACATTGTAGGTGCTCAATTAATGTTTTCCTTTACAAAACCCCCTCCCTTCTTGCCAAATTAACTAATCTTTATAAAAGGGATTTTTTTTTAAAAAAAATGAAGCTGTTTGTTCACTCCCAGCTCTGCACTCACTGCCCTCTGTGAAGAAGGAAACAGCAGACTGTATCAGCAGCCCCAAGTCAGCTGCCTATGAGCCGGACCTGGCCTGCAGCTACACTGTTACATTGCACAATGTTTACCTTTTTATTAAATAGTTGCCAATATTTAAAAACCAGTAGATTTCTTTGTCTCTCTCTCACACACACATATGCACATTTCAGGGTTTTCTTGGAAAATGCACCCACCTGGCTCCAAGGGCTCTCATTTCCACAGGTCAACATTCATCTCAAGTTGAGTGCGGCCACTTCCTTTTACAAGGGACAAATATTCCCCAATTTGCCACAGTACCTATTTCTCACAGCTTCACGCAGAAAGGTGGGTCTACAACTTCTGGACTTAACTTCCTCCCACCATGAAGAGTCTATGAGTCCCTGACACCTGAAAGCATCTCCCAGAGGAAGCAGCCGTTGTCACGCACCACAACTTTCCACTGAATGTTGTTGTCACATAAGGTGACCAATTCACCCCAGTTTAACCAGGACTTCCTTCTTTTTAGGCTGGAAGTCCTGCATCTGAAGAAAGTCCCAGGCCAACCAGGTTGGTCATTCACTGTGTCATGTCACAAGCTCACCCTACAGCGGCCCCTCCTATCTGGGAGATGAGAACGCCTGACTGCACGCTCGTGCTCCTGAGTCTCCTGGGCACCTCTGCAGTGTTAGAAGAGCTTGCCCAGCATCTCCCCACAGTGTATCTGTTGGGGGAGCTGAGGCTGGTGGAATGAGAGGACCTAGACCTAGTTACACGGCTGGCTCTCCTGACTGGGCTGTGTATGACCACAGGCAGGCCACTCAGTCTCTAGACTTCTCTGCTCTGCCATTCATTCATTCAACAAATATTTAATAAGTGTCCCCATGTGTCAGGCACCATTCTAGGCACTGAGGATATAGCAATGAATAAACAAGAAGGTCCTTGCCCTTAGAGAACTCACATCTAGAAGAGGAAACAGACAGTAAAACAAGTACACAATATCTGAGAGAATTTCTGGCAGTGACAATGTCATAAAGAAACCATCAGCCATCTGGGAGAAGCCAAGTCCACAGAGCCACAGGGGCCATCAGCAATTCTGGTCGATGGCAAGGAAGGTCGGGAAAGAGCCAAGATTCCACCTGGCCTCCCATTTTGAACAATATGAAACTTTTAACTTCGGGATTTTTTTTTGACCCAAGGAATATATGTAACAATTCAATTTTTCAATTACAACACGTTTCTTTCTTAGTTTAAAAAAAAAAAAAAGCTTTACAGCTACAATCCATATCAATATCAAATCTGGCTCTTCTGCAGATGGATTAGAAATTCATCAAGTCAAATCCACCCAAATAATAGCGCTAGGGTTGAGAAAAGAGAGACCAACCTTATTAGCAAACGGACAACATTTTATTAAACAAAGTGCAACTGGATTCAGAGGCCCAGGTGCTAAAGCCAGAAGCAGAAAAATGAACGAATGAATGAATGAATGAATGAATAGACGGCCCAATATCCACCTGCCTCCCCACGAAAGGGCTGTATATTGCCTCAATGAAGGAAGTAACCGCTTTATAACAAAATTAAGTAAGGTACACTAATAGAGTATGTCATTCATTCATCCAGTGCACAAATAAGAGTACCTACTACGTGCCAGCATTATTACAAATAATGAAAGAGGAGATACTTGGGAAGTCCAACATATTTACTGATATTTAAAATGACCTTTATTTTATTTTTCTCATTATAAAATAATAAATTGCCTTTTATAATCCTGAAGTTTAAAAAAGGAATAAAAGCCATCCTTTAAGCCAGGCTTTCTCAACCTCGGCACTTTTGACACTTGGGGGTGGGTAATTCTTTGCTGTGGGCACTGCCCCGTGCACTGTAGGATGTTTGGCAGCGTCCCTGGCCTCTACCCACTAGAAGCCACCAGCATTCCCCCACCTTCAATCATTAATACCAAAAATGCTGTAGGCTTAGTAAATGCCCCGCCCTGGGCAAAATCACCTCAGATTGAGAACTGCTGTTTTAAGCAGTCCACTTTGCTACACAACAGGGGCCTCAGAGGTGAGCCTATGGAGAGACCCCCTTTTTCCTCCAGGCAAATAAGCAGGAGATTTCCTCCTGGAAGAGCCCTGGTACTCCCCCAATCCTCCCTGATGCCCAGACACCAGACCCCAGAGAAAGGCAGTGCCGTCCCGGGTCCGGCCTGGGGGACAGGGCAGAGGTGGGGCTGGGCAGTCTTGGACTCCGCTAAGGGGATCAGCGAGCTTCTGGAGCTTACGCCGCGTGCGTCACGGAGGCTGATCCAGGCCGTGCCCCAGACCTGCACTCCTCCAAATGAGCTTTGCTAACAACCCTGGAAGAAAAGCTTCCCCTGTGCAAGGCTTAGGCACCCACATGTAAGTCCAGCAGTCTGCGGCTGCTGGAAACCGGGAGGATTAAATCGTGCCTGTCCATCTTGAGCACCGTTGTGAGAGAGTCCCCGAAGCTGGGAGCAGACACGCCTGCCTGCCTGCCGGCGCCCTCCTGTACAGACCATACAAAGGGTCCATTGTGCACAACCTCATCTAAGACAGAACCAACCAACCTGCCTGGCTGTTCAGCCCCAGCCTGGGCTGCTTCTTCACAGCAAACCCCAGTCGTATAGAAGCGAACATCTTCAGTTGGGAGAAAATGTCAGCGGGAGCCCAAGTCAGGCACAGCGTTTACAGGTACCTTAACCTGGGTCCTGGCTGCTTGGGACACAAGGGAAACTAGTCTTTAGTGTTACCACCGAGGGACTCAGACTCAGGGGTTCCTAATAACGGGAAGGGGAGCCGGAAGAAGAGGGAGAGGGGGAGAGAATCCAGCTTCTGCTTTCATCCATTCATTTGCTAAGCACTTGTGGAGTCCCTGCTATATGTGTCTGGGGAGAACTTAGTTTCAGATGGAAACTTTCAGGGTTCACAAAATCAAAAGCTCCCAGAGCCTGGCAGTAACATAAATGAAGAGACCATGTTTATACTGCACCTAAAGGGGGCGCCACCCCCAGCTCCAGCTGCCTGTTGCCATAATTACCTATAAGCCAGTTTTGTCAGATCTTCTGGATTTTCATGAGAAAATGGAAAACAGGATTTCTATGTAACTTCTTTTCATTTTTAAGCAAAGGCTGAAATTATCAAATAAAAACCAAACCAAAAATTCCTATATGGACAAAACTGACGCAGTCTCTGAGCCTTCAAACCATAACTTTGGTTTTAGAGATGGTAGAGAGAAATGGTTAAGAGTGAGGTACCTGAAAAGGGTGAGAAGGGTGCCTGGTTCTACCTCTTACTTGCTGTGTGACTGTGGGCAAGTGTCCTAACCTCACTGTGCCTTGCTTTCCTCACGTATAAAACGAAAATGTAAACTATCTTGTAGACTTAAAAGAGAGAACACATGTCCGTGACTGATTTATAACAGCTTAACAGATGTGAGCTATCATTTTTACACGTCATCTGGTCTACTCTCCCAGGAATCTCCATTATAACAGTCTTGGCAGCTGAACGTTTGATCACTGCTTAAGTGCTTCCTGAGACAGGAAGCTCATGGCTTCTTAGGGAATGCCAGTTGTATAACAACCCCCAAATCTCAGGGGCCTGATCCAACGTATATTCACGTATTGCTCAGGTCCCAGTCCAATGTGATCCACACATAGGGTGCTCTATCCCACCCCATGCCTGGTGGATCCATGCACCTTCCATGTGGTGGCCCTGCTATCTCCCAGGATCTTCCCAGATTCATCTACTGGGTTCTCTGTTTTCAGCCCACTAAGAGAGAGAGAGAGAGGGAGAGAGAGAGATTGAGAGAATATCAGGTACATCACATCCGCACATTCCCATCTGCCAGAACCCTGGCACAAGGCCCCAATTTCATTGTAAAGGAAGCAGGACCATGAACTGTTTGTCTGTGTCCAGGAAGAGAAAGCAGCGTCGGTGAACATCTAAACAACCTCTGCCATGCTCTGCATTCGCATAAACACAATTCTGCAGACTCAGAATGTCTGCCTGTTGGTCCCTGTCTTGCCCTTCAGTGCAACACACACAGGACAGCAGGAAGACACAAGCCTGGGCACAAGTAGGTTTGGATCTGAATCTCAGTTCAAACACTTGCTAGCTTTGGACCTTGGGCAAATTATTTAAATTCTCTGCGGCTTCAGTTTACTCATTTGAAAGATAAAGACAATAATTACTTCCCTTGGTTGCTTTAAGGATGGAGTAAGATAATGTATGTGTTGGCAGGCTGCATAATATCTGACACATTACTTAGAAGGTGCTCAATTAATGCTGGTGTCTCCCCTGGTCCTTTTCTACATGGATGCTTTCCAGCTATTTAAAAATGACTATAATTATTTCTGTAAGTTTTCCCTTCTCCCAGTGTCCTCAGCTATTTTCACTGTTTTTATACGATATTATTGCCAGCCCCCTCACTCTCCTCATGGCTATTCCATAGACATACCTCAGTGTATCAAGGAACCAAACAGGATGCCTGCCTTAGTTAAAGTCTGTCTGAAAACAGACCCTGAGATAGGAATTTGGTGCAGATAATTTGGGGGAGAAGTTATCTTAGGAAACAGAAGTGAAGGAAATAGGGAAGGGAGAAGAATCAACAAAGGAGTGGGTTACAGCTGTGAGCAACTGGGGTTCAATCCCATGGGGGGCTCTGAGAAACCACGTAGAAGATACCTTAGAATAGCCCCACATTCTGTGTCCTGCAGGATGGGAAGGTGGGGCATTTATCAGTGAAATTCTGTTCTCAGTCATTCCTGCCTCCAATCCAGGGATGTTCACTGTCTTAAAATCATGGGCTGTGTCTACATGTAGCTGAGCAGGCTTTCCAGACTTCTAGAAAGCAAAAGTAAGAGACACTGTGCTGTGAGCTTGAACAGGTGCTGGCAAAATACATGGCAGTGTTCACCAGGGCTACCCTGAAATTTGGTGGCTGAACGGTGTGGTCCAGTGCATCATAAGCTCTGCTCTGGTGCCTCTAGCAAAAATGTCTGGAAGAATCCACCCTTCATGTTCATAAAGACTGTATCTGGGTGTAGGGATCATAGTGATAATAATTTTATCTTTTCAATTTGTTTTGTTTGTTTCCCCAAGGAACATGTGATGGCCAAGAATAAATACTATGATCCAAGGTAGGGTCCAACCAGGGCAGAGAAAAAGATATAATAGCTCATTAAAAGTAGACTGAGGGTAAAGAGAGAAGTAAAACTGCTTATGTTCATACATGATATCATCTTGTGCACAGAAAATCCCAAGGAATCCACATACAAAATGACAAGAGCTAATAATGAGTTTAGCAAGATTGCAGGATCAATATTTTAAAATCAATTTTATGTCTATACTAGCAATGACAATTCTGAACATAACAAATTTTAGAATTCTATTTTCAAAGCATAAACAGAATAAAATATTTAGGAATAAATCTAATAAAAGAAGTTTAAGACTTATACACTAAAAATTATAAAACATTACTAAGAGAAATTAACGATGATGCAAATAAACCAAAAAACCCCTATTTATGGGTAGGAAGACTCCTTATTGTCAAGATGGAAATTCTCCCCAAGTTGATCTGTATATTCAACACAATCTCTATCGAAATCCCAGCAAGCTTTTTTTTTTTTCTGGTAGAAATTGACACACTAATCCTAAAAATTATATGGAAATACAAAGTAGGATCAAAACAATTTTGAAACAGAAGAACAAAGCTGGAAAACCTATATTACCTGATGTCAAAATTCACTAGAAAGCCACATAAATCAATACAGTGTAGTATTGTGCATGGATAGACATACAGATGAATGGATGAGAATTGAGAGTCTAGGCATAAACTCTTGCATTATGGTCAATTGATTTGTGACAAAGGCGCCAAAATAACTCAATGGAGAATAGTCCTTTTTCAGCAAAAGGTGCCGGGTCTATTGCACATCCACATACAAAAACATGGACTTAGGACTTTATCTCACAACATATATGAAAATGAACTTGACTGTATCAGAGGCCTAAAGGTAAGAGCTAAAACTAGAAAACTTGTAGAAAAAACACAGGAGAAAATCTTGGTAACTTTGGATTGAACAAAGAGTTCTTAGATATGACACCCCAACAATGACACAAAGGAAAAAAATGATAAACTGGACTTCACGAAAATTAAACTTTTTCAGTTTAAAAGACCATTAAGAAAAAAAAATATTTTTTAATAAGCCACAGACTAGGAGAAAATATACAGGATCACAGATCTCATAAAGGGCTTGTATACGGAAGAAATGAAAAACTCTTATAACTCATTAATAAGCTTACTCTTTCTAAGCCAGCAAGGGAGAAGGGGTCTCCTCGAAAGAAGAATTGCAATCTTCTGTAACATAATCACGTACACATAATCACATATATCCAACTGTCCTTGCCAAATTCTACTAGTTAGAAGCATTTCACAGGTACCACTCAAGTTCAAGAGGAGGCAATCACACAAGGATGGAAACTAGGAGGTGGGAATGTAAGGGCTACCCTAGAATCTGTCCATCAGAGTACACCCTCTAGTCCTCAATGATTTGTGTCCCTTACACATGAAAAATATATTTATTCCCTCCCAATTTCCCCAAGAACCTCACACCATTACAGCATCTGCTCAAAGTCTAGAATCTCACCATCTGAATCAGGTCCAAGTATGGATGAGGCTTCCTGAGTACAGTTACTCCCAATCTATAAAACTAAGGACAAGCTATCTGACTCCCAACACACAATAGAGAAACAGGCACAGTAAAATAGTTATAGACTTTCCACTTAAAAGGGGAACTGGGAAATGGAAAGTAAAAAAGGAGTTATCGATCGAAGTAATTTTGAAATTCAGCCTAGCAAACTCTTGCCAGAGTTCCTTGATTAGATTCCAAGGCCGGGGAATAATCCACAATAGGTCTTAGTTCTGCCCTCTGAGTTGTGTTTCCTTTTTCATGAAAGGTGGCACATTTGCAGTTGAGCAGCTTTATCATCCTGCTTCCTGCCATTAGAATTCTGGAGATCCAACAGCCTCCTTTCATTTTATACTCTTTCTGTCCCTTTCAGTTTAAGCTGGCAGTGCTCTGACTGAAGTAAATTTCTTAAATACTTGGTGGGTCTCCTGTCAATTTCCCTTACCCAAAAGCAACATCCACAGTTCTTTTTGAGACAGGAGCCCCTTTACCTAAGGTAAAGATGCTGAGATGGTTAAGAGATAACTCAATGAGACTTTTTCAAGGCCTAATTGTGTTAGAAGTTGTATGAGGCACACACTTGATCTCTAGAGAGGGCCTGTAGTGTGACTAAATACTATTCTGATCCCTTGATCTTCCTGAGGTTTTAACAAAAGCTGTACAATCACCACTTGGTTTTTTTCCTAGGCCAGGGCTTATCTCTATGCCGCATGCTCGGAAGTCATTTCTTAATTTTAACATCTTTTGTCATCTTGAGAGACTGAGAATTTTCAAAATCATCAAGCCCTAGTTCCTTTTTGTTTAACAAGTTTTCTCCTCAATTTATCTTTCTCCTCTTGCATTTTACTATACACAGCAAGAAACCAGGGGCACCTTCATCACTTTGCGTGGACATCTTGGCTAGGTCACCAAGCTCATCAGTTTCTTGTTCTGCTTTATACATATTTGCAGGAAACAACTTTGCTAAGCTTTCTATTACTACCTAACAAGGAACCCTCTTCCTCCAGTTTCCAACACCATGTTTCTCACTTTCTTTTGCACCCTCACTGGCAGCATCCTCCAAGTTTGAATTTCTACTAACAGTCTGTTTGAGGCAACTCAGGCTTTCCCTACCACACTCCTCAAAATTATTCCAGCCTCAGCAGTTCCAAGTCAATTCCACTGCTTTAGGTATTTGTTAGAGCAGCTCTCCACTTTCAAGTACCAAAATGTAACGCTGCATTTTGAAATTTAATTGATTAGATCTGTTAGAATTTTAAATAAATGGAAAGGTTTTGTGTGTAAGAAATTTCAAAACCCAACACCTCCAACGTGAGCTACTCAGAGATAATATTTTTTGCTTTTGAGTTTGACAAAATTACTATATTACTAGGAAAGTAAAGAAATGTGTATTTTTAAAGATACTCTTTCTTTAGGAGAATATATAAGAATACACATAAGAGTAAGTATAGTGATAAAGGAGAAATAAATTTAAATATATTAGTACTTTATAACAGTTTAAGTTTAAATATAATGAAGTTGTAATCATGATGATTCATATGTATGTTTCTACTTTTAAAGGCATTTGTAGCATTTAAAAGATTCAGAGAGGATACTCATGATTTCAGGAGACTTCAGTTAGTTTGTAAATTAATGTTCAAATGTCTGGAAAATGTTGTATTTGTTAAATTCCTAAGTTTTAATATTTCAGTCGTATAAGGAGTGTTAGGCTTCTTAGAGGAATACCGTTTAATCGACTTATACAATTACTAAATCCAGTGTTAAAGCACAAACAGCAGTGATTGTGCCTCTACAGGTTCAGAGGCCCCTCTGACATTAAAGAATTTAATCAGATGCACGCATTCCAGAATGATTCGTGCAGGAGACATAGAAAGCAGCAGAATTAAGGCGACAAGAGCCAGGACCCCGTTCCTATCAGCTATTTGAAGGAAAAACCTGGTTGGCAGCTCTGTAATGCTGCTGTCCTGACGCCCTCTAGTGGTTCAAGCCGCGAAGCCCACATTTCCTGAGCACCAGGAGAAAAATGCTTATTGCTAGGTCATCTGGCTCTCCAAGAAGTTTCCCCTGATTAGCCAGACCAAACAAAAACAAAAACAACATAATTTCTTCTGTCAACGTTCTTGTGAGATACTTATCAGTCTTTTCACGAATACTTCCTGCGTCGCTAGGCGCCTCATTCTGCTTTGAATAGCTCTAATAATTGTAAGATGCTTCCTTCTGTTCAGCGGACACTCCATCCCTGCAACCTGTGCTCACTGGCTCTGTTTGCCCTCCGGAGCTGCAGGGCACAATTCTAGTCTACCACCTGACAGCACTTCAAATATTTGAAAACGGCTTCTTGTCCTCTCCCTGCCCCCAGCTTATCGTCTCCAGGCCAACGCACGTGGTTCCCTCAACTGCTCCTCTTTTGACCCAGTTTCCAGGTTCTGTCCCAATTGCTCTCCTCTTGGAGGCATTTCCGCTTTGTCCTCATCCCCTGAAAGCACATTGGCGGCAAGAACGGCCTCCACCCCCGCCCCCAGAGGTGGTCCACCTGGCCCAGAGGGCGGAGGGGCAGACGCCCCCCGCCCCCGCCCCTCAGTGCTGTTTGGAGCAGCCTTCTCCAACGATGGCTGGGAGGCTGCGATTTCACTTGTCTGCATTTTCCCACTTGCCTTACTTTACCCTCTTTGTAGCCCTGCAGTATTTTCTGTATTTGGACAGAACTCATCAGTTTCCCAAATAATACTCTATGCAAACCACCCGGACAGAGACCAGGTCTGGATGAACTTGGCTTGCTACTGAGCAGAGCCTGAAAAAACCTCAAGAATGACTTGCTGTCTTGTGAGAATGAAGCTTGGTACCTTGAGATTGGATTCTGATCTTCACGTCGGGGACATCTGACTAGCCTTAAATCCCTTCTGCTGTAGCTTAAGCTCATTTTTTCCCCCTCTCTTATCTCCCTCTGTGGACACAGAGAAGAAAGACTTGGTGTCAATAATGTAACATCACTTTATAGTCTGAAGACTGATACTCAGTCTACTCACACTTCTCTTCTCTGAACTAATGCAGACTTTTCCCTGAAGGGCTATTTTTCAAAACCTTTCATCATTTACTTAGTCTCCCCTGGCTCCTTTCCAATTTCTTTGTAACATCCTACACTTATGGGCCCCAGGACTGAACAGTATGTTTTAATGACTGATATTGGCTATAGATTAAGAATTATATCTGTGAAAATATTTCCATTACAACATAGCTCATTGTACAAAGATTTATATACCTAAGGAGTTCCTGGCAGGCACATAACAAGTTATTTTTCCAAACTTTCTTTGTAGTCCAGTCATTTGAAATTTGGGCACATTTTCCCATGGAAACAATGATCTGTCTGGTCCCTGGGGTCCCAGGCCCCAGCCAACAAAAGTCAGTTTAGGTCACAGAGCAGTAAGGATAGCAGGTTGAACTTAGAGAAGAATTCTCTGATCTTAAGCTTCAGAGACTCAGGAAGATGCAATGGAAATTTCTTCCTCGGTGTCTCAGCAGAGGCTACTCTTCGGGAACATTTTGAAATGGGTATTTTCCCACGTTCTTTTCTGGCTCTCTCCCACCTCTTCGGGTCCTTACCCCAGCCTCCTCGTTCCTGAAATCCTAATGCTGCCAGAAGTCTCCTGGGGTGCTGCCTCACTCAGCTGTCCCTACATCCCCCACTGCTTCAGTACATCCGAGCTCCCCTCTCCCATGACCCCAGCATCCATTCCCTCAGGAAAGCCAAGTTCAGGTGAGGTCAGAATGACAGGCTTCTCACCAGATCAGTTGCATGAATGAATTCTCAATGATGCCTCTGTTTTTAAATGGATATCTTAGATATTCAGAAGATTCTCATTTGTGCAATTTCAGGCCGTGTCAGAAAAGGAAAAAATACAGGTTATATGAGGGAAGATTTTGGTGCATATGGAGGCCATTATAGTTGATACACTTGTTCTGCCCAATGGGAGCATATCCCAAATGGTACCTCCTTTCCACGGAACCCCTCCCTCCATTTCTGAATCACAGATTATAGGCTCCATGTTGTTTTTCAGGAGTTCCAAGATTTTTTGAATTTTTTTTATTTTGAGAAATTGCTATTCTTTTAAGAAATTGAGTGAAAGCAACGGAACAAAAGAAAAAAGAGCACATACTGTAGGATTCCATTTATATAAAATTCTAGGAAAAGCAAACTAATCTGCAGTGATAGAAAGCAAATCAGTGGTTGCCCAAGTTCAAGGGAGGAAGGAGAAATGGAGTACAAAGGAGCCTGAGAAAACAGCTGGAGGTGATGGAAACGTTCATTGTCTTCATGTGGTAAAGGTTTCATGAGCACATACATCTGTGAAAATGCATCACACTGTACACTTAAAATATGTGTAGTTTCTTGACATCATTTTCACCTCAACGAAGTTGTAAAAAAAGAAAAATGCAAGAAGACTAACATGTATGCACACATATATTTTTTCTCAGAATTGACACTTATTAGCAGTTTATCATCTTTGCCTCAGTAGTGTTTATATAAAAAGAAATGAAATAAAAAGATAATAGTGTTATCTATTGAACACTATTTAGCTAAATAATTTGAGTTAAATTTAAAATTAAACTTAATTTAACTTAAAACCAGCCACAGTTCTATTTCTTCACCCCAACCCCTAGAAGCAACTACCAAGAATTTAGTGCATATCCCAATCATCTGTGGTAATTTTACATGGATATATGTGTTCTTAAATAATACATCTTATTTATGTGTCTTTTAAAATTCACATAAATGACATGTACATTTCATTCCACAAATTTCTTTTTTCTTACATGATGCTATGAGTTGACATTACATAGAGATATTTAACGTATGGATGTATTATGTTACATATAGCTACAAACCATTCCTTCTAATGGCTGTTAAAACAATTGACATCCTAATATAATGGAATATTATAATTCACATCACCATACACTAGGATATTATGATAAAATTCATATCACAATACAATATGAAAATACCACATTTTATTTATCCACTCCCCCTTTGATAGGCATTTCAGTTGTTTTCAATTTTTCATAATTACAAGCAATATTATAATAAGCTGCAAGGTTTTGGAAACAGATCTCACGGTATATGCAGTAGGAGTTACGGGGTAGTGGCCACAGAGTGTACAGATGGGTTTGCTCTGAATCGGACATTCGTAAGGAGGCATGTGCCGCTTCAAGGATCTGTGGACTCCACAGAAGTAGCCAAAGGCAGATATGACCCTTTCTCCAGATTGCAGCTGAACAAAGTGCCTCTGTGATGTATGCTACAGAGCTGGAGATGATTCAGAGGACAACTCCAGTGGCTCACAGAGATTAAATCTGAGTTGGACACACTAGGGATCCAAAGCAGATGACCTTCAAGGTGGAGCAAATGACTTTAGCAACAAGCCATGAGCAATTCAACTCCTTCCACTGCTGTTTAAATTCTCAAGGCTTTTCATGTTAAATGAGCATCAGAAAATGCACACGTACGGCTTCTAGATTCCTGTTGATATATGTGTACCCACCCTGCCTTGCTTGTCACAGTATTCAGATCCTTCAGTTGTGCTTAGTTTTTACTTTCTTGATTTGGTAAATCAAGTGGAGCATGTTAAAGCCTCCATTTGGAATGTGTTTCTAACAAATTTTACTTTGTATATTTTGATGCACTGTGATTCAGCATATATAGATTCCCAAATGTTAGGTCTTTCTTGTGAATTTCACCTTTCATTCTTATATAAAATTTTATCTCAAAGGTGTGAAGAGAACCTCCAGGATTTCAGTGGACTAAGATGATGCAGAAGAGTCCTCCTTCAGCTATGACCACACAGAAACACTGGACAAATCGGCACATATATGTATATGAGCATTAAGCAGGGGTCAGTGCCACTGTAGCTTATACAGGGTTTGGACCAGCTGGGGATTTTAACATCCTTGCAGGCCAATAAGATGCTGCTTCCCTGAGCAAGGAAGGCAGTGGAAATTGGTAATCAAGCACTCTGCAAAATCTGAGTTCCCAAGGGTGCTATTACTGGCAAAACCAGGCTCAAACAAGTTTCTTTGTCTCCAGGCTATAGGCGAAAAAAGAGGTTCCTCCACAAAAACTTGAAACCATGCCTGTGTCATACAATGACATGGGTACTGAAATTTTCACTATGAGACAGAAATACCAAGCTGAGACAAAGCATAAAAGGTAGTTGAGAACTGGTGATATCTCCAGGACTCCAACAGAAGCAAACTTGCAGCCACAGTGAAGGGACAATCTAAGAATCCCAGGCACACAGTCCTTCCTCAAGAGAAAAAAAAAAAAAGCCCTGCTGAATATAACGCTCATAACAAAAATTACAGATCACTAGAGGAAACTATCCAGGGTCCGATCGTGAAATTAACATGAGAATTAATGCCCCAAGAAGTAGAGAAAACAGATCAAGCTATAGATGACTATAAAGTAAGTGTGTTTCAGATGACTTAGAAGATGAAAGAAGGATGAGAAAATATAATGAAAAACAGATCATGGAAAAAGAAAAGGCAGATTTGGAAAAAAGCCGAATAGTTCCTTTATAAAAGAAACATATCCATTGAAAGTCAGAACTACATAGATTTATTTAATAACCAAGTAGAAAATAAGAAAACTGGAACTAAGGAATGTAGCACAGAGATAAAAATGGGGGGAAAAATGAGGAGTTGAAGAATCACAAAGGACAGACTCCTAAGTAACAGAAAGGATATCAGACAGGAGTTACTGAGGAGTGAACAGGAAATTGCAAAGGAAGTGATAATGACAGAGAATTTTTTCAGAATTGACAAAAGACAGGGTTCTTAGATTCATGAGTACTGTATCTCTTAGATTATCTCACAGAATCTATTGCATAACAAACCACCCCCGAATCTGGTGGATTAAAACAGCCACCATTTATTTAAGTCATAATTCTAAAGGTGAACAACTTGGGCGTGGCTCTGCTGAGAGATTACTCAGGCGTCTGCGGGGCAGTGGACTTTACTCACTTTAGCCAAATGAGAAAGAAAGAGGAAGAGAAGGGGCCATCCCTGGAGGCCTCCCTGTTTCCCTTGGCAACTATCAAGCTGAAGACACGTTAGCCTCACTGTGCCCGAGGGCCTGTGTGTTCTGATTTCATGTTTTGCAGCTGTGTTTTCAAATGGACTGTTGTGTAGCACGTTCTGCCCTTTTGCACAGATTGTGACAGATGTTGACTTACTGGGAACAACTTGGTTTCAAGAGGGAAGTTGGCGTCATTTACATTAATGACTTGATATTTCTCTGCCTCTGTGGCAAGCCTGGAGTAACTAACTGTCAGTTTTATCTATGCCCACTTCACCCTCCAAATTCAGCTCCAAATATATAAATAAGAATCTGAAAAGAAAAAATTACATATCTGTGTATATAGAACTGAACAACTTTGCTGTACACCTGAAACTAACACTAAACCAACTACACTTCGAACAAACAAACAAAGAATCACTTTGGTCAGTGCTAAAATTTGCTCTTTGAGGACTGCAGTGCCAAGACTTTCTTCCCGGGATTTTGGTTAATGTTTAAAAGAGTCAACAAGAATTGTATTTCCATTTACATAATCATGTAGATTGATGAACGGGCAAAGTAAGAAAGACAGGGCTGGACTGTGAGAAATAAAAGCAGGTAGAAAAATGGATGATGCTGATTAATTCAAAGGAGAAAACAAGAGGGTTTTCCTGGGGCTTCCTACAGCATGAGCCTCTGTTCCTCTCAGCCAAGAAGTGGAAGCTAGAAAGTAATCTGTTTTTCCTAAATAAATTCCACACTAGAGTCTTTGATAAACAAACTCATAGGAAATAAGGAAAACTTGTCAATGATCACAACAGACTTTAGAGGGAGAGCAGACCATTTACCTCTGTGCTGGAAACGCCTTGTCCTGGAAAGGGCTCTCTTCACACAACTGTTCTACTCAAAACACACAAGCTATTGGGCAAAGGAAAAAAAAAAAAAAAGCAAGAGGGCCAAGAAGGTGAAGTGTCACTTGTCCTAGGAAACTCCTAACTCCTACTAACACTTAGGACCTGAAAGCAAGGACAGAGGGTGCAGGGTTAGGGAGGGGTGTGGTGCTTCAGGATGAGAGGGGCTAGGGAGACGGCATCCTTAGGCTCCAAATTTCCACGGATGGTACCTCTCTCAGATATTCAGATTCCTCATCCCCATAAGTTCCCCTGGACTTGTCATATCAGAGGTTTGGATACATGGTTTTGAAAATGTGGTCACTATCAACATGGGCAGCCTAAGTGCCACCAAAGTGGAAGGAGTTTCTCCTGCTACCTGGGCAACCACTTACTTTTCATGATTTCATGGGCAACACACCTGTGCCTTTGCTCTGGGTAGTCTATGGATTTGGTGTCCCACTTGGCCATCTCAGACTTTGAAGTCTCCCCTTTGCTTTAATAATAACCAGTCTCTAGCTCTACCACCCCACCTCCACCACACCCTGCTTTACTCCTCCTGTAAGGGAGAATAAGGCCCAGATTGAGAGAGACATACAAAGTGTGAGGGCAAAGTACACAGAGCTCATAGCTAGAGCCAGAGTGTGACTTTCTGAGACTTTGGTGAAGTGGTCTTTTCTGCAGAGGACACAGAGGGCACGTGCTAACTCTGGATTGGCCACTGGTGTTCCTTACTTGATGTTAAGACACTGAGGACCAGGAGGCAGTCTTCTTTAAGGCAGCGGCATCAAGACAGGTCTGACACCACCACTAGAAGAACATGCACAGAAATTCAAGTAAGCTGCTTCCATCTTGACTCTGCCTTGGCCAGCCCATGAACACTGGAGCACCTCTTATCTATCCCCTCTCTCCCATCTCACTGAGTCCACCTCAACCCAACTACAGTTCCCAGCCAATTTTTGAAAAGACTGTTTGGAAAAGTGTTCTTTCCTAGCCTGATCATGCTTTCTGCTCTGGGCGTTCAACCCAGCTGCATCTATGCACACCTACACTGTTGGTTCTCCAAATCCTCCCAGGCCAGGCTCTCCTGGCATAATCTACACAAGCCATTTATGAATAAGGCATTCACTCTTCTAACATGAAAGGAGCCTGAGGGAGACTTTCAGTTTTAAATGGTAGAGAAAAGTTATTTTTTCCTCTTTTCCCACCTCAGCAACAAGTAAAATGAGAAACAGACATACACATGCTGCACTGATAAAACCAGTAGGCCCTTCTGTTCTCCAGACACAATATATGAAGACAGAAGAAAACTGGAAGATTCTGGCCTGAGCAGAGTAGAGAAAGGTGGGACTTAAGAGCCCACTGAGAATGAAAGCACCAAGAAGCAAACTGAATTTGCAATGCAGGACCCCTGAAAGGCTGAGGATTTGAGGCACTTGTTGGAGAGGGTTAGCTGGTGAAGATAGGGACATTCATTCAAAATCCATTTAATGAGCATTTGGTCCTTATCCGCAATCCAAACAAAGAGATAAAAACCCTTCCTTACATATATATTTTTGGGAAAAAAATGAATCAGAAAGCTTTTAGTATGATGGAATTTAGATTCCAGAGTGAAAATACTGAATGATGCAAATGTCCTCCTCATACCAGCTGCAAAAATGCCAGAAGCTGGGCTCAGATTGGAAGATTCTTCTCTCCAGACATTAATGGTCCCAGAGGTGTCCAACAGACACTGACATGAGTCGTCCCGCCCCCAGAAATAGCCAGCTTAATGCCTTAATACACACGGCAGTGAAGCCAAGGGGTCACAAGCCTCCCCAAGCTCACAGGGTGTCCACTTAGGTGGTTAATGCCTAACTCTCAAATAAGTAAGAGGAAGTTCACCAATGTCAAGGATAAATAAACACATCAAAGACTAAAAAGCGAGAAATAACAACCTTAGATAAGAAGAGAAAGTGCATTCAGGAAATAAAAACAGATACCATAGAAAACAAATAACTAGGAAATAAGAATGAACTCTTGGAAATAAAGAATAAGAGGACTGAAATTTTTAAAGTTGATAAAAAATGTTGATGATAAAGTTGAGGAAGTTCCCAGAAAGTAGAATAAAAAGACAAAGATATGGACTAAAGAAAAGATAGGAAAATAGAAGCTTGATCCTGAAGGTCCAATATTCAACTAACAGTAATTCCAGAAAGAGAAATTTGGAAAGAAGATTTGAACAGAAGAAATAAGATTTCCTCTAACAGAAAGTCTCGAGTCCCTTAATGGAAAGGGAGCCCCAAGGGTCCAGCACAGTGAACAAAAACTAAACCAAGTCATAGTATATCAATTGCTATTAACAAAAAACACAATGGGACAGAGCCTCTGAGTAGCATCAAGAGGACATTAGACGTACAAGAGACTTCCTGGGGGAAATACCCGTGAAAGATAAATAAAGAGCAAGAGTAGACGGGAAGAACCTTCGGATCACAATGCAGGTCTGAGCCCTGAGAAAGCAGAGTGGAAAGAGAGGCTTGAGTAGGAAAAGCTTCAGACCCAGAATAGTTCTGAAAAGGTCTCAGCCAGGCCAAAGAGGAGTCCGTGAGCCAAAGGCTGTTCATGAGAGGGGCCCCACCTCAGGCAGGCACGGCCTGGCTCTAGCACCCTCACCTTCCTTATTCAGTTGTTGGCTGGAAGCTGCCTAAGGGAAGTATGGCCTCTTTGTTCACACGGTGATGGATCCTGGCAGCTGGGCTGTCAGACAATTATGCTTTACATGGCAGACTATCTTAAAGGGACATCTAAGCAGTGCACCTCTATGACCACCACAGTCCATTTCTTGCCCTGGACAGGTCAAGTTCTCCATGGTTCCTATGGGCCTCTCTCCCAGGGGAGAAACTTAGAAGAGGGAAGTTATGGGGAGAACTACTGCTCCTGATGCTGCCATTTGTCTTGAGGTCACAGACAGTCCCCATTCTCTCCCACCTGCACTACCCAATCTCCATTCCCCTCCCCATCAGCTGTCATTTCTGCAGCTTTTGGTGGCTGACCTGATGGGGTGACCCAAACTTTCATTCTAGAGGGGTCTTAGTAATCACCTTCTTTTCAGGCAGAATTTGTTGCCTGTACCTGTTCAAAGATTGAGCAAGGGTGGAAAAAGAGGTGTCCATGAAGATCACTTGAGACCCAAACACATTTCCTCCTTGCCCTCATTGTGTAAAAGCAGCTCCTCCTGCTCCTGCTCATCAGAGTCAGTTATGTCTGCCTAGAGGATGACTCCTCTTTTCACCTGCTGGTCATTGGCTATAAGACATCCAAAAAGCCAAAGCAGATAGTTTAAGGGGACCCTTGCTGTGTCTCCTGTCAAGAGTGCACTACCTCGGGGTAGCAGGACCTCTAGTTCCTCAGAGCCCAGAGTTGTAGAGACAGGAAAGATAAAGTTCCCCAGTGAGTCTTTGGGACTGGCTATACACGGTACCACTCCTGCTTCCACCACTTGGTCCCCAGACCCATATATTCTTCCTACTGAGGATGCACATAATATGGAGAACTTGATTTAGTGTATATAATGCTCCCTGAAGGATAGGACCCTATCCTTTCAAGGTATAATTATATCCAAACTGGAGTAACAGCTGTGCCTTAGAAACCACTCCAGTGCTATATGAAGCTTGCTCCTTCTAGATGATGCTATATGTGAAATGACCAGTGGATCCCACAGTCACGAGCCTACTCTCATGCCTCCTTTGGTATGAAGTGGATCCGCTGGTCGACATTATGTTTCGTGACTAAGATCAAGCATTCCATGACTCCTCAGACACTGGTGCTTGCTGAAGCCCTGGGGGCACCAACGGCAAAGCTACAGCCAGAACAGGTATCCAACCCCACGAGGATGGACTGCTGAGCCTTCCAGCATAAAGGGGGCCCAACGTGGTTGACTTGCCACTAAGTAGCCAGTTGGGAATGAAAAAGTTTGATTTTCCAACTCAGCAATTCCTTGGCTCTCTCATTCCATTGACATTTTCCTTGCAAAATGGCTGGTTCATTTAAGAACTCATCTCTTTTTTATAGTCCTATTTTGTGCAGCTAATACAACTAGCTCACACTTTCATCATTTTTTCGAAGATCTTTCAGTACAAATATTTTTAGGTGAACGTTCTAACTTCCAAGTTACCAAATATTTAATCCCTACATAACACAGATCTATGTTTTCTTTCTAGCCTCATTTTAGGCTTCTTTTGCCCACCACCCATCCCCAAACCAATGCCACTTGTTTGTTCCTTATGTCTATATCCTACTGCTGATACCAATTTCTAATACCAATTAGACACCAATTTCTGATACCAAAAGCTATTGCCATAAAATGCTATCTGACAAACATCCAAAACCTCAGTGGCTCAAAATAACCACAATTTATTATCATTGATCTGTGAGTCAGCTGAGGGTTGGCAGGTCTCAGCTAGGCTCAGCTGGGCAGCTCTGCTGACTGAGGTTGAACGTGGCCAGGACTGATTGGCTTTGCTCCATGTATTACTCATTCTTCTCCTAGACCCAGTGGATTAGTTATTAGCATGTTCTGTTGCTTCTGATGACAAAGCATGAATGAGCAAGCTCAACCACATAAGTGTTCTTCAAGCCTCTGCTTGTAGCATATCTGCTAACATCCCATTAGCTGAAGTAAGCCACACGGCCAAGCCTAGAACCAAACAGCAGGGAAGCACGCTCCATTCACCTAAGTGGGAGTGAGTGGGAAGAACAGTGAGTATTTCTGAGCAATAATCTAATCTGCCATATATGCTCTTGTGGATTTTTAGATCAGCTCCAAAGAGGAAAATCATCAGGTACAAAGATTGGGAATTAGAATCACAGGACTTCTCAGAGCAATACTAGAAGCAAGAAGACAAGGGAATGCCTTCCAAATTCTGAGAGAAATGATTTTAAACCTACAAGTCTACATCCATCTAAACTATCAATCAATCATAAGGCTAGAATAAAGACATTTTGAGACATTCAGAGTCTCAGCTAATTTACTACCTTTCCTCAGGAAGCTCCTGGAGAATAAGATCCACCAATAAGAGGGAATAAACCAAGAAAGAGGAAGATGAGAAACACAGAAAATAGGAAACCCAGCACAGGAGAGAGATGAAGGGAAGTTCGATCCTGACAGCACATGGAAGTTCCATCCTGTTGCACAGACAGCGACAAGAGCAACCTGGGGCAGAAGGGTGAAGGGCCCCGGGGCTCACTGCAGTGTGGGAAATCATCAGGTACAAAGACTGGGAATTAGCATCGCAGGACTGGATTGAGAATTAGAATTGTGTGAAAAATATATAAAAGGCTATTGTGGAGAATGAGAAAACTCAAGTACATACACAACAAAAAACAAAGAAATGAAAAAATGACACACACTAACTTTAGAAAAACAAAAAAAGATGCATATGAAAAGAAACATAATCATAGTTCACTATGGTTCAGCTGTAGACAATATTTCATATTAAGACAGTCATAAAAATTGAAATATAACTACATAGGGCGACTGGGAAGAAGAAAGTAAAATCCTTATCCACCAGAACAGAAAGTTACTAGATACTATCCAACATCGATAAATCTGGAGAAAACAATATAATACATCTGATTTAGCAAAATGGAAGAAATGTACTGAGTCTGGGAAGTGGAATTAGAAAATATGAAGTGTGAGACAGGGATTGCTCTTTTTTGTTGCAAGTCTTCTATCAGTATTTGACTCTTTTGTGAAAATATGTGCATATATTATTCTGATAAAATTTTTAAAGGCCTAGGGAAAGGTAATACAATAAGCCTGTGTAACACTTTGGTGAGAGCACATTTCATCCATTTTGTCATTTATTGGGTAATCATTTATGCTTTGTTTCAGGCATCAGGATAAAGTTTAACACTGCACGGTGTTTAGTGATTACAGAACAGGTCTGCATGTATTTAGTCTTGTGATTTAATTCTCACGACTCTATGAGGTTGACAGAAAAGCAAATTTACCACGATGCTAATGAATCTTAAGCTTCAGGACCCCTCACTGAATGGACAGCTTCCTAACTCCAGGAAGGGACCCTAGCAATATGTTTGCATACACAAAAAGACCTTTTGTTAAGATGATGGTTTCTTTATACTCCAACTTCCAAAGCAACATACTTCCCCTGATGTGGCCATGGGCATTACTTCTAAATAATTACACATTTTGTATCCATGCAAACGGTATTCACAATTTTGAATTCTTTCGTTTAAAAAGGGGTTCCTCCAAAGACTAGAAACTTCAAGGCCCATAAAACTCAAATCCACCCCAGGTAAGTATTTTATCTATCCAGTTTTACAAACTGATGAATGAGGTTAAGCAGCACTGCCCAAGTATGCACATCTGGACTTAAATTGAGACATTTGACTGTTCAAATCCATTTTCTTTCCACTACTCCATAATTCATCACTAGATGGTAGAAGCAAGGTTAAGAGGCATCAGTTCCTTTACGGGGAGAATCAGTTCTGGAACTTGGAAGGAAAGGCGGCAAAACTGAGCCATCAGAATTCATGTGATACTGTTCTGGGTAACAGGTGGTGGTGGAAGAGACAAAAGGAAAATTCACTGAAGACACATCATGATGACACATAATTTTATCCTCAGCTGGCTCAGCCTAGTGGTTGGAGAGCAATTACACTAAGATGCTCCCCGTGAGACACAATCTACTTGGAGTAGGAAGAGGTGATCTTCTTCTTCCAAATATCTCTTATTTCAACCTCGCCTCTGGAAAACAGATCTTGGTATCTCCATAATGCATCTCTAGACAGTGGGAAGAGCCTGAGGCAGGCTGAAGTCAGAGGTCAGGAAATCAAAGACTCGTAGAATTGGAAGAGACACTTGGGGTGATTTAGCTCAACTCAATGAGAGGAGGCAGGCCATAGTGAGAGGCAGCACACGTGGTTAGGAGCCTGGCTTGAACTTGGCTTCTATCTGTGTGGAAGCTGTATGATATTAAGGAAGCTGTTTAACCTCTATGCCTCTGTGTCTTCACTTGTAAACTAGAGATCGCAAAATGAGTCCACAGTCCCTCATCTAGAATTCAGAATCCATAAATCTAAAATTATTTCAAAACCTATTTCATGGGAATTGCTGATCTGCACTCATTCGGCAGTAAAGTCTAGCCCAATTCATGTAAAGGAATTTATTCCACTTGATGTAAAATTTGTATGCCTCACCACAGAAATATTAACGTATTTGACAGTGCCATGGAGTGCTTTCTAACTTAAGGTAGATGTACCATGCACCTTCCTAAAATCCAAAGAATTTTAAAGCACATCTGGTCTTAAGGCTTTCGGATAAAAGCCTGTGGATCTTAAGTGCCTACCTCAAAGGCTGTTGGTGAGGATTAAATTAGCAATATAGGAAAGGTGCTCAGAGTAGCACAGGGTACAAAATAAGGGCTCTAGACAGGTTTTCTGTTATTACAGGGAACCCCCTCTATGACTATATTCCTGAGAGATGTTATCTGGCATTCATCTGACACCTAGGGAGGAGAATTCACTTCTTTATGAGACAATCTAGTTTAAATGCTGGATATTTCTAATCAATCTAATCTCATAATATGCTGACATTTGCCTTTTTCTGACTTCCCCTCACTAGTCACAGTCAGATTTCAATACGGCTTTTGCAGACAGCGCTGCGTCTCCCCTGGGTCTTCTTCTCCCCATGGTTAATTGTTCTTCATATATTGCTCCCAGACCAACCTGTTAGCTCTCCCCCTGATGCACTCCAGTTTCCCAATATACCCTTTCAGATGCAGTGCCCAAAACAAAAGCCAGAGGTCCATATGGGTTCTGACCAGAGTAGAATACAGTCCATGTTTTTTCTGTGCTCCAGATTGTGAAAAACAACTGCATCTCAGCATGAAAACAGAAGTGAGAAGGGAGGAGATGTGGAAAAACACAATCAAGGCCATCACAGAGTTTCATTAGAAAACCATACTAAAAAAAATTCAATTTCAAAACAATTTTTTTCCAGTTTCCCTGAGCTAAGATGGAAAACAGTGAGCAGCCTAGACTGATCGAAATGCAAGAGTCAAACAAGGCAGAAGTAAGACTGGTGACGTTATGCCAACTCATTTACTGAGAAATACAACAGACAGGAAGGCCGGGGCCCGTGTGAGGGTCACAGACCATAACCCACAGTCTAAGAAAAATGAGCCATCTTCCAACAGAAGGAGAAGAAGCAGAGCTAAATAAAACTCTGACAAGTATCAACAGCAATTTACAGTGAATTACTGAGAAGCAGGAGGACACTGCCCCCTCCAGTAGGCACAGCTAGACCCCTCCTCATCTCTAGCCTTGACCCCCTCTGGTTAAAGAGAACCTGAGCAAATAAACCGACTGGAGTGGAAGAAATCCATTTCCAGGGTAGGCAATGCGATCGCTCGCTCCAGCTGTGATGGGAATAGTGAGAAAAACATCCTTCTCTTGCAGCGCCATCCTGGCTACCTGCAAAGGGTGCCTAGAATTCTAGATTCTTTGGGGTTTTGCTAAAGACCCCCTAAGAGCTGGCTGGCGGGTACATAGGGATTCATTAGTCTATTCTTTCTACTTTATGAAATGTAAAAAAATTTCCATAATAAAATGTTTTGAAAAATTCTCAAGCACTTGTAACTTTTTAAAAGAACGATGACAGTCTAGTAACTGAATCTGTCCTCCTGTCCCCATAGTGAAGATATTTTTTGAATGAGAAGCTACCTGCCTTAATAAACTGGTCAGGAAAATGTTAGTAATTTTCATGTGGACATATTAGATCATATAGTTGGTTATATATCTAATAGCCGAACAGGGAAATAAACTATTCAGAGTTTTGATACTGAAAACTGTCTTCAGGATGTCGGTGAAATGAGAGAGCTATCAGGTTAAAGTCTGGTTAAAGGCAAGGATGTTAGTAAGTCTGGGAATCTCCAGCCTGGCTTCTCCTTTAGTCCACTAAGAAATGGATTTGTGAGCATGGTCCTCAGACCCAGAGCAAATCCAGTATCAGAACCACACAGATAAAGGAGGAGTCAGGAAAATGATTAGATGAATAGACTTCAACCTAGTTCTGGTCAAACGCATGAAGGTTTCAAAACATTTCCAATTCTTTGATGCCCCTTCCTTCAACAGGTGAAGCCTAATTCCCTTTCCCTTGAGTTGGGCTGTACTTAGTGACTCCGTTCTAAGGAAGAGAATGTGGTGGAAGTGACAGTGTGTGACTTCTGAGACTAGGTCACAAAAGGCATTATGATATTCTCTCTTTCCTTCTCGTCACTCTTTGGAGGAAGCCAATGGCCATGTCATAAGGACATTCAAACAGTCCTACAGTGAGGCCCATGCTGTGTGGAACTAAGGCCTCCTGCCGACAGCCATGCAGTGAGCCACCTTGGATGTGGCTCTTTCAGTCCTAAGCAAGCTTTTGGATAGATGCAGCCTTGGCTTGAAATACTGCATATAAGGTCATGAGAGGCCCTGAGCCAGCCACCTAGTTAAGTTGCTCCTGAAATCCTAACCCACAGAAACTGTGGGTAATAATTACTCATCTGTTTACAAGACCTTAAATTTGGGGCTCATTCTTTATGCAGTGATACGTAACTAACATAATACTTCCTCTGCAGCGCTCACATCCTCTTGTTTGACTCTTAGGTGGAGCATTGCTGCAGGTGACCATTCCTGCATAGGCTTTGGAGCCTCCCACCTCAGCCCATGCCGGGGACCTTTCACTTCATATACTGGGGATTCTCTTAGGTGTGGGACACCTGCAAGCTGCCCTCTAGCACTCACACAATGAGAAAGGAACCAATGGATAAATGCTTTCCCTTTGATCACTCAGGCATTCGGTTCTGAGATGGCTTTTATAAGACTTCTGAGAAGGTTCTGGCAAACTTGAGCACCAGCTGCTCAGTTGCCTCTAACTTTTCTATTTACCCTGCCTTTTATTACGACAATTTTCAAACAGAGAAGTTGAAAGAATTTTACAGTTAAAATCCATATATCCACCACCTAGATCGTATAACAGGCATTTAACTCTTTCCTTTATTACATGTCTATTCATTTATCTACCCCTCTGTCCATCTATGAATACATCTTATTTTTAAATGCACTTCAAAGTAATTTGCAGACAACAGTACATTTTACCTCTAAACACTTCAGCATGCACCTCATTAATGAGAATTCAATACCTTTATGATTTTTTTCTTTAAGGCAAAACTTCTATTCAGTGAAATGCAGAAATCTCAAGGGTACCACTCATTAGGGCTTGAAAAATAGATTTACCTGTGTGACCCAAATCCTCGGAAGACAGGAGCATTTCCTCATGCCCATTTTCTGTCATTTTCCATTTCTGCACACACACCCCCATACAGACCACTGTTTTGATTTTTCCTCACCTTAGATTAGTTTTGCCTGTTCTGGACCTTCACATAAATGGAACAAAAGAGTACTCTTCCATGTGAGGCTTCTGTCACCCAACGTGTTTTAACATTTATCCATATGGTCGTCTCAGTAGCCTTCCTTTTTATTACTGCATGAACGTGCCAGTTTGCTTATCCATCCTTCTGCAAATACGCTGCTTCTAGTTTTTGACTATTATGAAGAATGCTGTTGTGAACATTCTTACACAAGTCTGTGTATAGATATTTCCACCAAGTATTCAGGAATGGAATTGCTGGGTCATAGAGATGTACATTTAGTTTTACAAGAAACTGCCAGGCTTTTCATAAGTGGGTGTCCCATTTTACGTTCTGACTGATAATTTACGAGAGTGCCAATTATACCACATCCTCAACAACATTTGCCAGTCTTTGTAATGTAGCCATTCGAGTAGGCACCCAGTAGGTGTCTCATGTGATAGGAATCTGAATTCCCCTGATGACCAGCGATACTGAGCACTTTTCCATGTGTGTATTGGTCACAGTGTATTAACAGTGCATTCTTATTTGGCCTTTCCACCTTCCCTGTTGCACTCTCCCAATCCTCACTCCTGGAATCCAGTATCATTTCTCAAGTAAAATCCTGTTTCGTGACCCTTTATCTTGGCTCTGCTTTAGGGATATCCAGGCTAAGATTCCCACTCCTGTGAAAACAGCAAAGATGATGCTTCTCTGTTAGCAGGTATGCTTCCAGGCGATATGTCAGGGAGGAGGTTCAGAAAAACATACCTCTGACTAGGAGTATTCTATAAGACCACGTGCAGATAAGTTTCTGTATCCTTTACAATCAAAGAAAGCTTAATTCTCTATTGTCATTGTTAGAATCACTAAGATGGTCATTCACACTACGTTCAAACACAAAGGACACTGGTCTAAGAAACAGGCAGAGAAACGGCTTAGGAAATAAAATTCTTCTTCCACCCATCACTTAAACGTCACATAAGACCCGGGCCAGCATCTGAATGGTGGGCACCATCCTTCCTCTGCACCCAGAGCATCCTGAAGCACCTCGTGACTTCCTGGCACCCAGGCCCAAGAGAACCAGGTGAGAGAGACGCCCCCGTCACCCTCTCCTCCAGCCGGCCCTGCGCTCAAACTCTGCCCCAGGATCTGGGTCTTCCTATCACAACAACAAAAAACCTGCAAGCTGAACTGAGGACTCTAGACTTAGAGACAGAACAACCACCTAGAATAGTACTTGTACATGTGCATTCAATAGTTTTTGATTGAAAAAATAATGAGTGTACAAATGAATGGCTGGATATTTCAGTAACAGTTCAAAGCAGAATGTGGCAAATGCATGACAAATACAATGACTGATACAAAGTTCAAGTTCCATGGGGAGGGCCAAGTATGGAAGAGGAAAGTGTACATTCCTCCAGCCCCACAAGCTGGTCTGGGAGTAACCAAACCTGCAGCCTCACTCCTCCTGACCTGGCCCAGAGACCCGCACCAGTGCCTAAGGCTCTGAGGAAGCCAAGGAGATTCAGGTGATGGTGGACACAGGCGGTGGCAGCTGGGGTACCCTCACACTCTCACTGCCCCAGCCAACACAGAACAGGGTGCACCCTGGGACCCTGCGAGCTGTGACCACACAGCCTGGGTCCAAGTCCATAGGGGTCACAGTCACAAAGCCACCAAAATGGAGCAAGAAGAGGCTTTCCCCTCATGGAGGGCCTGGAAGTAGCCTCTGCCAGGGTGGCAACTAACAGCAGTTTGGAAAACGGTTCTCGGGGTGGAAAGCTGCGCGGTCCTGCTCAGGAGAAGGATCTAGAAATCTGTGGTGCAGAGAGGTTGGGGTGACAGGTGGTGGTTGGGGCACAGGCTGAGGAAGTGACAACTGGAAAGGGTACCATTTTCTCAGCAGCAGAAGAGGAGGCTGAGGTGACGGAGGCAGAGCAGGTGGAGGAGGGAGACATGGAGGAGGAGATGGAGGAGGAGAAGCCAGCAGGTGAAGACATGGACCAAGTGTCCTCGCTGAGATGTGCCCTAAGTGTAAATTCACACCGGAGTTCAAAGACGTAGTGCAGATAAAAGACTGTAAAACATCTCAATTTTTATACTGATTACATGTTGAAATATTACTTTTGATACACTGTATGAAATAAAATATTATTTAAAAAAAATTTTAATATGGAAGAAGTCAGTGTGCAGGGATGGGCATGAAAGATTTATGGGAGTTCAACAGTCTGAACGGAGCCTTGACGGGTAAGTAGGATTGAGCTGGTGGGAGAAAAGGGTGACAGCCTGTAAGAAAGGTCCCAGCCTGTGCAGACCCGAAATCCTTCTGAGAACTCACTTCAGAGCTGAAATTAAACCTCATTTTAGTACTGAAAAAAATAAGGGACACTGAAATCAGTAGATTTGGGTTAAAAAAAAACCCTTTCACAACTTCTTAGTGTTGGATAAATCACTCAATAAATCTGCGACTCCAATTTCTCATCTACAAATAGGTATCAGAAAAATTCTACCTCACGTGGCTCTATCAATACCTAAATTAGATAGTATGTTAGAGTTTTATTATAAAGCACCTGGAAATGTATCATTCTCACTTCTCCTCCACTGTTTCTGTATTGCCACATCTTCCCAGCAGTTTATTTCATAAGACTTGAGTTTCTCATTCAACGTCTGTGTGTAATCAGGGAGGCCAGTGCACGTTAATGTATTTTCAAAAGTTCCCCTTCCGAATACAAGTCTCTTCCACAGATATCAGACTCTTCTAGCTGACTCTGAAGGTAGGGGGTCTCTGCAGAAGAAAATGAACATTTCCCATCTTGCCGAGTTTCCCGCTCAACTAACGGCAGCACCATCTGCCCAGGTGCGTCACCCTGACAGCACTCCCTCAATCCCCGTATCGAATCTGTGAATAAGCCCTGTCCATCCTGCCTCTCAGACATCTCTCATTTCTCTGGCTGCCACCCCAGTCTAACGTTCATCTTTGCCTGAACTACTGCAACAACCTCCTAGATGCCATTAAATTTCTGACTGTTGCCCATCTCTCTACAACTATCCTTACTCTGCAGCCAAAGTGATTTTCTCACTGTTAGGGGAAAAGCATTCACCTTGTACCATTCAGTACGATATTAGCTGAAAGGTTTTTGTTGATGCTGTTTATTAGGTTAAGAGAGTCCCCTTTCGTTTCAAGAGGGCTGAGAACTTCTGTGATGACAGGGTGTTGAATCCTGTCAAATGCTCTTGATGTGGTACATTATAGGAACCCTGCCTGTTACCGTGGGCTTAATGGGAGACAGAATTGGAAGAACAGGGGAAGGTGGCATTTTCTGAAATAATTGGATGCATTTTGGCTAGTAGAAGGGGGTTACCTAGGGGCCATCTGGAGGTCCCTGCTGGCTCCGTGATTCAAAGGCAACTGGGTACATGGCACGTCCTTTGAAACCACCGATTCCATCTTATTCTGTGCATGACAACTGGGATCCATTCTCTGACCCTAAGAGTACCATCTTAGCATGCTCCAAGAAAGTTTTGCTCGGTATCCATTCCCTCTGCCTTACTGTCCTTCAACAAACAGCAATTGTGACATCTCCAACATGAAACTGGGGATACAGTTTACCTACTATTCATTGGCAGTACTTGTAATTAGCTATTAAACTCAGGTGCCAAATCCCAGTGCAAATCTCTTCATCAGAGGACAACTAATTAAGCTCGAGGTTCTTATTAGAAATCTATAGTTTCCCTAACCTTTCATTCAGGCCATGGATTCCATGTGATGAGCATCACCTTACAATTTATCATTATCAGTCATATCACTTTATTTTATCTTACAGTACTTTATACTACTTAAAATGACATCTCTTGATTTTGCAGAATGACACGTTTGAAGGACAAAACAATGGTCATTTAATAATTAAAGATATCATGAAACAACAAAAGCAGTAAAATATATTTAGTAATTCATTCCTATTTTATTAGCTTTGAACCATTTTCATGTTCTCACTCTCTTGGCCATCGTCCCAATAGAATGATGCTCAAACCTCAGGATGCACTGTCTCTGCTGGCAAACAGTATATGAGCATATTCCTGGACCCTGACCTGCGACTGTGATTCCCCAAGTCTGGGAGCCCTCCAGGTGATCTGGATGTCGGTGATCCATGAACACCTTTGGAGAGGCTCTCACCTCTGGTATGGTACCCGCCTCGGCCAGGGACAGGACAGTCTGTGCCTCTGCTGAGTCCACAGAAAATTCCCAGGCAGAGGTGGGCTTGAGCCAAGCGTCCAAGAGAAGCCTCAAGGGTAGACATATCATGAGGTAGCCACTACACATCCACCCTCTGTAATCTAACTTAGTAAGGCCCCACAGCCCTGGGAGTGAGGTGCAAGGTCACCATCCTGATAGGAGTGAGCATCACTGAAATGGCTGCGGACAAGACTCTTCAGTCTGCCTTTAGAAAATGCTTAAATATTTAACTGCCTTGTTGTCCTTCCCTCCCCACTGGCCAAAGTCACCAGGGCTTCTTCCTTGTTCCTGGACACAAATCACAACAGTAATAATAACCCCCTATATTTTATAATGAGACAGAGAGCCACTAAATTGCAGAACCGGAAGAAATCATTGAGACTGCCTCATTCAACCCTTTCAACCCAGAGAGGTGAAAAGCAGATGACGTGGTGGCAGGGCAGAGAGTCCTGACTCTCAGGCCAGGACTTTCCACTAGAACTTTATAAAATCAGTTCACATCTTTGAATCATTAATCTATCTGCCCTGTCTGTGCCCCTGCCTTAGAACAAAACTCAAAATGCTCCCCCAGAAGACAAATAAATCACAAGCAACCAACCAAACCACACTGATTCGTAGGGTGGAGTGCGGGCTGACAGCTGCCAGGGGCCAGCCCTGCCCAGGCTCCATCTCACCAGTGCTGTAGCTAGCTCACCTGCCTACAGGTCTGAGGTGACTGCCCTGAATAGTCATGAACTGAAATGAACAATAATGACCACCAGAAAAGAACTGCTGACAATAAACATCTTCTTTTCTTGAACTCTGGGCATGAAATTTTGCCAGTAAAACAACAAGTAAAAATAAGATAAATGTTTTTTTATGGCTGAGTAGTATTTCATTTTATATATACCACATCTTCTTTAACCATCTGTCCATGGACATTTAGGTTGCTTCCATGTCTTGGCTATTGTAAATAGTGCTGCTGTGAACACTGGGGTGCGTGTATCTTTTCAAATTAGAGTTTTCTCTGGATATATGCCCAGGAGTGGGATTGCTGGATCATAGGGTATGTCTATTTTTAGTTTCTTAAGGAATCTCCATACTGTTCTACATAGTGGCTGTACCAATTTCCACCAACAATGTAGGAGGGTTCCCTTTTCTCCACACCCTCTCCTGCATTTATTATTTGTAGACTTTTGAATGATGGCCATTCTGACTGGTGTGAGGTGATACCTCATTGTAGTTTTGATTTGCATTTTTCTAATAATTAGCAATACTGAGCATTTTTTATGTGCCCATTGGCCATTTGTATATCTTCACTGCAGAACATAGCCACTTTTAAAAATATACACAACACCCCCAAACCAGAAACATCTCAAATGTCCATCAACAGGGGAATGATTAAACAAACCATGTATACCTGTGTAATGGAAGAAAACTCAACAGTAAAAAGGAAGAATCCACTAATACACTGCAACAACACGGATGAATCTCAAAAGCACTATGATAAAGAAAGACACCTGAAATTCTAGAAAATACAAACTTCTCTACAGTGACAGAAAGCAGACCAGCAGTTGCCTGGAGGTGGGAAGAAGGGGAGATTAACTGAACAGGATATAAGGGAATATTGGGGGGTTATGGAGATATCCTGTATCTGGACTGAGGTGGTGCTTAAATGGCTTTCAAAACCCACCAAACTGTACATAAAATGCAAGTGTTTCGCTGTATATAAATTATACTGTAAAATTAATTTTTTTCTCTTTTTAAAAAAAATTTTTTTGGGGGGGTAATTAGGTTTGTTTGTTTGTTTATTTATTTTTAATGGAGGTGCTAGGGATTGAACCCAGAACCACATGCATGCTAACTAAGCATGTGCTCTACCGAATTATCCCCTCCCTCCCCCTTAAAATTTACTTTTAAAAAACAATTGTCACCTACAGTGTAGGATTGTAAAGGGGGCTCTGCTACACCGAGGACCCTCCAGGCCGTCATGTGTCTCTCCAGTGGTTGAGAAGACTGGTCTCTGTACCTCCCTTGGGAACATCACTTATTGATGGCTCACTCTGTGCCAGACGCTATGGTGAGAGTTTTCCACGTGTTAGCTCACTCATTTCTTACTATAACCCATCAGGTGTCACTCCTGTTATGCCAGGTTAGACAGGAAAAAGCGAATGCAGCAGAGAGGCTAGGAAATGGCCCTAAGCTTTCAGAGTTAGTACGTGGCAGGGCTGAAGCCAGGCACGTGATGTCTGGCCCGTGTTCTCCACCTTTCGCACCTTGCTCGTGAATGAGCTCTGCTCCCTGCCGCTCTGCCAGCCTACCCTCAGCCCTCTGCCAGACCTAGCAGTCCACACAGCCACGGTCAGGCTCAGGGTGGTGCTCAGAGCAAAAAGGACGCAGACCTGGAACACAGAGTCCTGTTCTCTCCGCCCCAGATCCATCAAGAGTGCCCAAAGTTCAGAATCCTATTTAGTCATTTTCTCTGTAATTCAAATACAGAAGTACTTTTAAGAGAGACACAGCATTCCGGCTATTCCCCTGTGCCATAAATATGTAATTTATGGGGAAAATGGGAATTCTGTGTCACATTCTAACTGAGAACTATTTGAAGAAAGGGGAAAATCATCCTATCCTATTGAGTCATGGGGAAAAATAACTATAGTATATCATACTAGTAAATAGGAATGTAAAAACAGCTTCTGTTTGGAAGGGCAGATTGAATGTTAATGTGGCCTTGAGTTTATTTTAAGTATTTTTCATTAAGTATTTTCATTTTTTAGTTTCATCTTTGCAACCTGATAAATTCCTCCCAAATTAAACCAAGGTCAAACGATTTTAGATGCCAACTTGAAAAACCTTAGGGTCAATGTGCTCAACTCCCTCTGAAAAAAAGAAACCGAAGGCAACTGTTCTAGGAAAACAGGCTACCATGACACGTAGGTTATCAGGCACTAAGCAACAGGACCCCAGAGGGTGGGGCCGGTGGCTGGTTTTCTCTCCCCAGAGCACAAAGTGCTGTGCATGGTGGGCTCCTCATTTTTCTCTGCCTAACACGCCTTTTTCCAAGAGGAAGCAGTCCTCTTCACTGCCTTCCCCCCGCGCCAACCTCTGGTCAAGCGAGAGTGGACAAACCCGGTTTCACCTGACCAAGCAGGTGAGGAAGGCAGCCAAGGCTGAGTCTCTTTGAGTCCTCTCCCAAGATCTTTTCAACTGAAACTGAAGAAGGCAAACACAAAGAGGGCCATGAGCCAGGAGCTGCGAGGCCGTGTGGGGCTGAGAGGGGAAATCTGTCTGACAAAGCACCCTTAGGCCTCTGACCCTCTGAGTCAGCTGCTCCTCCAGCCACCAAGCTGGTGCGTTCCAGGTATTTGTTACAGGAGGGGTCACCCATCCTAGACAAGGCACTGTTGGTCTACGAGGGACCCACAGTCTACTTTCATTCTGCTCAACGCTAAGCTGCAGTCACAAAATCAAAGAATTATCAGCTGCCATTTATGGGCAGGTCCCGGTATCTCACATAATGCATCTCATTTAATCCTGATCACAACCCGCTGGAGGAAAGTATGACTATTACCCCCATTCTACTGATGAGAAACAAAACCAAACAGAATATGAGGTTCGAGTGTTTTCAACCTTAAGTACCAAGCCCACATTTGCACCATCACTGGCCTTTCCCCATCACTCTGAGGGCAGCACTAACACCGCTTGGTCTACCTCTGGACTCCTCCCTCACCATCCTCGTGTAGGCATGAACCACAAAACAAATCTAAAAGCTTGATTCAAATGTTCCGATTTTTTTTTAAAAAATGGAGCTGGCAAGCAGGAAGCTGTGCCCAGGATCGGGAGCCTGCCCGGCAGGCCCAACAAACTGGAAATTTCATCCACATGTAGATAGTGATTCTGCACACCCGCACCGGGGAGGGTGGCTGACGGGAGAGTCGGGGAAGAGCCTCGGATTTCTACAGTACACGCCTTTTAAAAAATGTATGTCTATGGTAGTAAAAGAGACATAAAATTTACTATTTTAACCCTTTTACAAAGGTTGGTTCACTGGCATTGAGTACAGTCACCTTGTTGTGCAACCATCACCACCACCCAACTCCAGAACTTTTTCATCTTCCCAAACTGAAACTGTGCCCATTAAACACTGTCTCTCCATTCCGCCTCCCCTGAGCCCCTGGAACCCACCCTTCTAAAGTGTCTTCATGAATCTGACTACTCTAGGTACCTTATAAAAGTGGCATGGTATACGTTTTGAGTTTTCAATCCCTCCATTATATATCCTGAGACCTATTTTTTTTAAATATCTAAATATTTTTATTGTCTTGGGATGTGGAAAATGTTTTTAAACATAAGAGCAACACATAAAATATAACAGAAAAGTGTATGTGTGTACTTATACACACAAGACATAAATGTCTCATCTCATTTATACATTGTATATATGTAAATAACATACACACAAAACATAAACATTTATATTATATATATGTCTATAACTACATAAAAAGCAAAATTTTCCCATTCTCCTCCCCCCTAAAAAAAACCACAAATGAAATTATATGGGAAATGATTACTGAGACCCATTATTTGCCCAACACTGTGCTAAGCTGTATGGGGTGGGGGGATACATAAAATATGAGATCTGACTCCTACCACTGGGATCATTAGAGTTGAGCCGTGAAGGCAAGGCAAGCTTCTAGGCAACAGAGTGTAAGTGCATGATACTAACTTGGAGGACAAGCGAAATTGAGGTTAAGAGATCCTGACAAATGGGTATGGTCTAAGAAGCCTTTTTTTTTAACTGAACTATACTCAGTTTACAATGTGTCAATTTTTGGTGCACAGCATGATGTTTCAGTCACACATGCACATATATCTTAAGAAGTATACATGAAAGTAGTGACTTGAGGAATGAGAATGACATGCGGTTAGGGAGAGGGGAAGATTTTGGATTAATTAAATCACTCGCATATCCAGGCAGCCTGGATCATCCCAAGGTGACCCAGGCAGAGCCAACAGGCCACAGCGTAATGACCTGGCTTCTCTAAAGATGGGGTGATCAACCCTCCATCTGTGAAGCGGGCTTCCGCTTATATCCACAAACCACACATACAATGTCTCCTTTCCCCCTAATGCAGAATAAGACACAAAAGAAAATCAAAGGGTTTTGTTGGTTGGTGTTATTTTTTTAAATTATCTCAGAAAACAGCCAAACCAGCTCTTTTGTGCAAGTCTGTCTTTTTCCTTTGGCAAAAGGAGCTAGTAAGAACTTCTGAACTTGTGTGGAATGTCTGACCACCAGGGTCAGGTCATATCAACCTTGACCACAGCAGGAGACAGGGACCCCTAGAGAGATAAGCCTCCAGGTCCTCACCCTCACAGTCCCACCAGGCCTTTAAACAGACCCCCCAGCCCTGCCAGCACTTTGAGCAAGTGTTCAGTGGAGCAGCAGCCGGACAAGGCTGTCTGTGCAGGGTCGCCTGCCCCCTCCCACAGCTCCTCCTGCCGGGTCTGCTTTCCAAGCATAAGCTTCAGCGAGGGGCCCTGTGGGCGAGTGAGAACAGGAAGGCCTGCCCTGCTGTCGCTCATACCACTTTTTTGCCTTTTCTATTCTGTCCCTCCCCCGCCCCCTTTCTTTCCTTCAAGATGTGGCAGTAAGAAAACAGTAGTCCTTACTTGGAGACATAAACATTCGTAGTGTGTCCCACAGCACAGAGGTTTGGTTCTGACAGTCCATTCAACTGCATGTACGTTAACAGAAACTGCAAATGTGGGGCTAAGAAAAGCAGCCAGAAAGTGCTCCAATGTCTTTACGAGGCATTTTACAACCCCAGGAGAAGAAAAATGTGAAGAGCCACAGTGCCCAAAGGATCTTAAAGATTCCATTTGTTCACAGGAAGCAGAACTGTCCATGACATGAGAGATCAGAGAATGGTCTTCTCTCTCGGTCCTACAGAAAAAACACTGTGGCATACAGTGGATGACTGTGGTCGATGACATTATGATACTGGCTCCAATAATGAATGCTATGCAGCTATGTTCTACAAAGTATCTCACAGAAGGCAGAAGGTGTGACCGGAGAGAAAGTTCATTAAAAACACATATACAAACCAAAAGGGAAAGGGGAGACATTACTACCAACCTTACAGAAGTAAAAAAAGAATACTATGCACAACTGTACACCAAGACATTAGGTAACGTGGAAGAAATGGACAAATTCTAGGAAAAAGTAAACTACCAAAACTGCCTCAAGAAGGAAAAGACAACCTGAGTAGATCTATAACCAATGAAGAGATTGAATTAGTAATCTAAGAAACCACCCATAAAGAAAAACTTAGGCCAAGTGGTTTTTCTGTTGAATTCCACCAAGCATTTAAAGAAGAATTAGGACAAATTCTTCACAAACTCTTTCAAAAAAATTAAAGAGGAAGAAATACTTCTCAACTCATTTTATAAGCCTATATTACTTAGATACCAAAACTAGACAAAAACATCCCCAAAAAAGAAAACTACACACCAAAAACACACATAAGAATGTACCAAAAGAGTGTGGTCCAAGTACACAGCCCTATAATTTCACGTTTTCGAAGCAATCTCCATAAATAATTCCCTCAAGCTAGGTTTTTGATAAGGATTAGACAGCAGATTTCAAGGCTATCGTCTCTGGCAAGAATCTGGAGGGTAAATATTCTGCAATAGCAATGAAACACAGGTCCTTCTGCTTTGCCAACTTCCAGGGCAGAGGATAGAAATGAGATCCTTTTATTTATTCATTGTTAAATGCAGCATGAAGGTTCGGGGAACTGCTACTACCAAAGTTAAAAACTAAGGGTGTTTTTCTTGCTGAAATTTGAAGAAAGTGTGGAGCAAAGAAGAAGAGTTATTAGATATTTTAGGTGTATTTTATATTTGATTTAAACTTAAAAACTACAAAGAAAGAGATCTCAGATTACAGGAAAGTGTAAGCATTGAATTAAACACAGAAAAGACAGGATCCCTTTCTCTGGACTTAAAAAAAAAATCCCCCAAACTCACCTTGCAAGCATAATAAACATAATTCCAGGAGTTCCAATTCTACCCTTTTTTAGGTCTTGGTTAAATGCTGCCACTTTCAAGAAGATGCAGCTGTTCTCAGTTTAGTGTGGCACTTGAGGGTTTCCTCTTACAGCATTTTTCACTTTCTTCCTGGAGTTGCATTTGTCTTATCGTCTCACTGGAGTGTAATTTTCTTGAGGGCAGGAATGGCCTCTTGAATGAAGATTCTTTCTAAGGTTTAGGATAGTGCTTTGCCCACAACCAGCACCAATGAGAACTAATGAAAATACCATGGATCTCATTACATGGTCAGTTTAAGGCCAAATGGATTTTTAAGGTACTCAAAGTAAAAAAGCCTCTTGTTTAAAAGGATTGTCGGGTACAATAAATTTTAAAATTTGTTTACAGATTAAACCATGAATAAGAGATGGCTTTAATCTGATTCATTTATACTTACTAGGTACTTTTCTTTTAATCAGATGTCCACAGCTGTTAAGTATGGGCATCTTTCAGGAGAGAAGAAAAGTAGTAACCTAACAGTTAATCTTCACATTGCAAAGTTATCCCTTTGAAGACATCCAAGAAGTTTCTTCTTCTGAAACCATTCTTGGAATGGTAAAGAGAAACTCCATTAATGGACTTTGAAACTTCAGTTTATGGAAAGAATGAGGTTTAAAAAAAATTGCTTGAACCAAAGTACATAAGGTATTATTTTAACCAGTTATTTACTCTGCTTCTTTTAAAAGGATTATACAATCTCTGCCCATTGTCGTGTGATTGGCAGGGCTTCCTTAGGAGAGGACTATACTTTCTGGCCCCACTGACATTTGGCTTTATCATGTGACTAGCTTTGGTCCATAGAATGTGAGAATTGGGGCATGGGAGCTATTTTCAGTTTTAAGAGCAGCATGTGCCAGTGGTGTTTAAGAGCTGATTGTTACATTCCCAGAAACTTGGCAAGCCATTTGTTAAACAGTTAGTAGCCTGAAATCCATCATGGAAATAGCATATACTACAAATCAGGGCTCCCCCTCCCTCAAAGTTGGTTCCAGTACACAATGAACATATTCCCAAAAAGCTGATCTTTCAACCTGGAGCCTGGAATCAAGGACACTGGTGGAGCAGAGCAGAGCCAAAGCTTCCTACAGCAGATATAATGTGCTTGAGAAATGAATCTTTGTTTTTGTAAGTCACTGAGTTGGAGGGGTTGTTTGTTACCTCAGCATAATCCACCACAAACTGACTGATACACCACGCTAATGTTAACTAAGTTTTAGTGAACACCAGTGAGCCCTACTTTTATCTGTCCAAACCTTGGTTCAGGTGATTTTTTCCTAAAAACTTGTGCCATCACACACCTTGAATCTGAAAGGATAAAAATTACACTCAGAGACTCAAGCCCAGGAATCCAGGTCTTGGAAGATTAATATAAAGATACACATTCATAATTCCAGTTTTAAAAATCACTGAACTACTGCATCATGTTTAAACCGTGGCAAACACAAGTCTGTTGCTTGCGGACCTGAGTGGTTTGAGAGTGACTTGCCAGCCCTGTCAACTACAGGTCACGCATTACCTTCCCTTCCTTTCCCTCCAGCCGTAGGAATGGAGCGCTGTGTCTTTAAGGGGGACTCGCCCGGAGGTTTCCTCACAGGACAAAATGTCTGCGAGGATCTTGGAGGTGATCGGCGATCCTAGACTCGCAGCTCTCCTCCTGCTTCTTCGGGGGTGATGGGGTGAGTGTGGACTGCGAGATGCGAGATACCATACGAGCTATGAGATACAAGATACAGGCGGCGCATGCCCACCAGGAGGCCCGGGATCCCGGGGTCCGGGATCCAGCTGGGCTGGGGGCAGGAGGCTGCCGGGGGCAGGAGGCTGCCTGGGGCTGGGGGCGGCAGAGTGAGCCGGGGCCTAGTCCCAGGCCTCGGAGACTGCAGAGGAGCCGGCCACCGCAGACCCGCAGACTTGCTGGTGCCCCGGGTGCCGGGCGTGCCCTTGGTCGTGGTCAGGGTGTCTACTGTAAAAGATGCATTTGGACCCGGGATTCCGCATAAAGGCCCCGTTTACTTTCTTTCTGCATCGCATTTTTGCTCCTCCTCTACGGTCTCTCTTCAAAAAAGTTATTCAGGAATATTGAAAATCATGTGCTCTCTCATTATTAAAGCTGCCTGTTGTAGTCAGTCCTTTAACAAGGCCAGTGGTTGGGTACTTCTTCTCTAACTGAGACTTTCTTAATGTTTCCCACTTCGGGGAGACACCGAATGCAAGCCAGACACTCAGACAAAGACCCCTTCCCCCACCTTCACTCCCACAGTGCTCAAACAAAGGAATTTTCTGATCCCTCCAGAGCATACAGGAGCAGTTTGCTACAACTACTTAAACTAACCAAACAGCCCAAACCTTACCAAGCAAAGTTGAAAGAAAAAAATAAGTACCTGCCGCCATCCGAACTGCTGAATTAGTCAAGGCTACAAACATACGGTGTTTAAGAGAAACTACTGCAGAAATAGCTTAATACAGTGACATAATCAGGGTAGTCATTTTCTGTACTCTCATGAATGTAATTATTTATATACTGTTTTTAGCCAAAAATAGCTTGAGGCAACCGCCAGTAAAAAATATACAACAATGTATGAAAAAACCAAGAGCCAAAACTAGGTAATTCTTAATTTAAAAATCTTTGTGTTAAAAAGGCCCTCAGAGTAGGGTGGCTTTAAATCCCTCTAATTCAGATTAAATTATGCATTTCACAAGATAAAAACAGATCAACACCCTTCTTTTTAGGAACATATATATTAAATAAAATAGCATAGACCTGAAATAAAGGTCCATTTTAGGATAGAACACTTCACAATTTTCATTAAATAAAAAAAATATATATATATATAGAGAGAGAGAGAGAGAGTGTTTCCCAGCCTTTTAGCTAATGGTAGAGGTATCTAAAAATTTGGCTTATGACATTTAGAGAACATCTCTGATTTACCAGATAATTGGCTGTGGGTCCAATACATTTTATACAGTTCATTTGTAACATTTTTCCAGATTTTTTTTCACACTTAACCTTTTATTCCCTAACCCAGGTATCAATACTTTACAATTTGGAAGCATTTTTATTTCATCTAAGCCTTCAGCCTGGTGATTCCAGACTAATTTTTCTAATTGTCTGGATCTGTTTATAAATAGATTAATACACAGCAATAAATTAATATTTCAACAGAGATGGATAGGTAACATGAATTGTGGTTTCACTGATACCTCAGTTGTCAGGCTAATTGTTTTAATTATTATATTCTGCTTTGATTACAAGTTACTGGTGGATAAAAATGTTTTTAGTGTTTTCACACCAGTCTGTGTGGATTTCACATTAGTGTGAATTTCTCACCTAAGATGCAGTCAAGCTCACCAACACATATTTGTTTATAACTCTGCTGGATTAATCCAACTAAAGTGAGTAGCCTAGACTGTGGAAGGATAAATAGAGCTTTCACTCACCTGTTATTTCCTTTTGAGAACATTGTCTGGTTCTCTGGCCTTTAGCCTGCCTGCTATTTTGTATGTCTACAAGCATAGGTATAAAACAATAAAATCAACATTTGTGGGTGGTGTGTAGGATGATTCTCAATGTTAGAGTCATACATTGTGTGTAACCATCCATATTTACACAAATTATTCATCCAGGTTCTGATCTCTTCCCTTATTCTCTATATTGGTATTCAGGGAGATCATACTGACGAATCTGGATTTTACTGTGATAAGTTTTTAGAAGAATAAAACTTCTTCAAAGAACTTCAAATGCAGAGGTAATTAATGCGAATGTCTTATCTTCTACCAGCTTAGACTTACCATCCCTTCCAGATAGTGGATACCAGAATAAAACTCACATAGGACAATTCAGAGGCATCGTACATCAAATACCTCTCTCTCCCCTCCCATGAAATAACCAAAATCTACTTTTTTTCATTCTTTTTCCCCTGAAATTGGACTCAAGATTTCCATTTTTAAATTAATTTCGTGCTAGCAGTGCTTTTATTTAGCTTCAAGAAATTTTACTTAGAATATGAGCTTGGAAGCCTAGTTAGACAACTAAAGACCTGGAACATTTATTTGTTAGAGTCAGCACTAACGGTGCTGTGTTTTAGCGAGTCTGGTACTGAGCAAGGTGGGGAAGAGAAAGGATACTTAAGCAGGTGTGTCTGCATAAACGTCTGTGTTGGAGCCGCCAAGCCCACCCCTCCCCACTCCTCGTGAATAAACACTGCTCTGACCTTTGCCATGGGTGTCAGAATCTTCAAGCATCTCTCCCCACAGATGGCAGGCTTCCAGAGGGCAGTGACTATGTGGTGCTTCTCTTGGCATCCTGGGCAGCAAGCACACACAAGGAGAGTTTGAATGAAAGAGTGGGTGGAGTGAATGGACATAAAATAATCACATTCCTTAGCAACTTTCTGGTCATGTAAAAATTGTTTAAGAACAACTAAGGGAGCTCTTATTTTTCATTTTCTTTCTTTCTTTTTTTTTACTTTTTTAAAAAAATTAAAGTATAGTCAGTTTACAATGCTGTGTCAATTTCTGGTGTACAGCATAATAGTTCAGTCATACATATACATATATATTCATTTTCATATTCTTTTTCATTATAAGTCACTAAGATATTAATATGGTTCCCTGTACTATACAGTATAAACTTATTATTTATCTGTTTTATATATAGTAGCTAGTATTGTTAGCTAACCATACCAGTTAACAGATGTTAGGTTTGGGGCGGGGTACTTGGTGAGAAAGAAATGCCTATCACAGGACTCCAGCTCACTAGGCCTCCCTATCATTTCCTACCTGAGTGATGAGTAACCTCATTTGCATGAAGATCAGCTGAGGACGTGAAAATAAATTTGGTCAGGAGTGAGGAGATGGATCTGGTTCTTTCTTATTTGCTCTTTGTATTTAAAAATCCCCAAGAGAATTCTTCCAACTTAAACTACCTCCTTTATTAATTAACAGCATGCTAAAGAGAAAAACAGCACTGCCTTTTAGCCACTAAGATCTTCATGTGGACACATATGAACAGTACATACTGGGAGCTTCCTTTTGTTCATGCCTTAAATTGATACAGCACTGGAAAGGCCAGGAGTGACATCATTTGCATTATCTGATTTCAGCCACCTGTTTATTAGGGACAGCTAATCTTATCACTCCCCTTGACAGATGGGGATGTAGAGACTCTCGGTGAGCTGGGGCTCATTTCACTTAATGCAGTGTCCCCTCCAGTCCCCAGAGTGGAGGCTGCCTACCCCTGCCTGAGTGCACATGCCTGAGGATTGCTTTATAAAATTATCTTTCATTTATGTAGAAACCCCATCACATACATACTCTACCTAAATGTATACACATGATCATGTGCCTGCTTTCTTAGGACCATTGTCTTTGCCTTTTGTCTACCTCTTCCCCCTTCACAGCTGCCACCCTCGGATACACCCTAAATAAGTGTATCTTCTTATTTTTCTTCATATATATATACACACACACACACATACATATACATATATATACACACACACACAAAATCTTTAATCTATATATCCCATACAGATCTACATATTATTAATAAGAGTGAGATCAAATTATACACAGTTTTCTGCATCTTGCTTTTCTCTTTAAACAGTTTCTCCAGAAATGCCTCTAGGTCATCTGGCAGAGCTCCAATCCATCCTTTTTAATGGTTGCATAATATTCCCTGGGGTGACCACACATTATTTACCCAGCCATTCTCCCACTGATAGGCGTTCCCTCATTTCCAGTTTTTTTGCCGTTCTAAGTGATACTGTGATAAACATCCTAATACATGTTACTTTATGTATTGGTGCTTTTAGTTCTGCAGAATAGATTCCCAAGAGTGGCATCCCTGATTATATCTATTTTAATTAATAGAAATAGCCAGATTGCTTTTCCTAAAAGCCTTCACATCTCCATGAGGAATGCATGAACATACTCTTTTCTCTGCCCCCTTCCAGCTTTGCCTGACGGACCTCTTCATTTTTGTTAGTCTTGATGGATCTAAAATGAGACCTTGTTGTTACTTTAACAGCATTTCCCCGAATATAAGTGATGTTGTGCATCTTTTCACCATTTCCCTGGCCATCTGGTTTTGCTCTTGGGTCATTTGCCTACTCATTATTTCTTGCCCATTTTTCTGTTGGGTTGTTGGTCTTTTTCTTTTCAGTTTGTAAGAGCTCTTTGTGTATTGGGGTTGTGGCTGAAGATTCTAAGACTTCTTTCTCTTCCAAGCTCAGGTGGATGACGAGGAGCTTCTCTCCCTCTGCACCATAGGGATGGTTGAAATGGGTTTGCTTAGCAGAGCTTCTAAGAAGGCTCTGCTGGGAATGACTCGTGGCCAGTTACTGCTGGTCACTCTTTAGAGATGGAGTTTGAAAAGAAGGCTCTATTGAGTCAGATTGTGGCTGTTGTCGGAGGACTGAGAAGGTGAGGCAGTTCTGAACCATGCTGCCTTCCACTGGTTAAGACCTCCGAGAGCGAAGGCCTGCCAAGACAGAGGATGCCCCTCTGCTGGCCTCAGAGGGGCAGCACTCTGCTGGCCGACACTTGTGGTGTTGCTTATCCCTGGCTCAGATTAGGCTCTCCACTGACTCTAGAGGATTAAGACATCAAAATCAGTGCTTCTCATCCTTGTTGCCACCTTAAGTCTTATAACAGATGGCACTCCTGGATGTGGCACTCCTCTGGCCACCCCAGATTTTGAAGAAACCCAGAGACCTCTTGCAGGGAGGTAAAGCATGACAGTAATTGGTCACCTTTGGCACTTTTAGGGGCACATCAGTAATAATTACTCTTAGACTTTTTGGCACACGTAGCAGAGTCTGCAGGTTAGGTACAATTTTCAACCCCCAGCTCAAGAGAGTGTATCAGAATGTAAAGCAATGGTCTTACTATTATATAAAAAGTTTAAATCTCTTTTCATTTATAAAGTAAATATAGAGACTCATAATACTATTCTCTCCACTTTTGTGTATGTCTAGTAATTTTTTAAAAAGGTACTCTGGAAAGATAAGATTCTTACTGTAGAAGCAATAGAATTCTAAAAAAAAAAAGAAAAAAGTAGAAAAAAATCCAGGTAAAGTTGGGTAACAAAAAACATCTGTTAGACTAAAATCTGGTTCTGTTTATGAACCATAATGTTTGCTAACCATAAAAAAGTTCACCTTGGAGGTGGTCTGTAACCCCCCTACTCATCCCACCACTTTGGCTTTGGGGACTTTAGGGATTTAATAAATCTCTTGGGGGAAATACAGCCTTTCATTTCTAAAGATCTTTTATACTAATTATCATGAGTGACCATTTTCAAATCAATGCCTGTGATATCAGAAGATATGTAAATAGCTATTTCTTTAGTTAGAAGAAGCTTGGTATTTATCTTGTTTGATGATTCTGGTAAATTCGTTCTTTATTTTAAAATTTGAGAGCTCTGTTAAATGTCCTGCCTGATCTCAAGTGGACTTCCTTGGTGGGAAGAATAATGAGGTTTAGAAGACTGTGATACATCTGTAACAAGACTATTAGCAACTGAATTACTAAACACTAAATACTACTGCAGAAACTTATTTTTCCTGTTCTCATCTTTGTCTTCAGTCATTCCTAGTTGACTTTAATAAGAGAGATTCTGGAACTTCATTATCTCCCCTGCTGCTGGTTCAAAACCTGACAGCAGGAGACTAGCTATCTCACTGTGCGTTATCCCCCCACCTTGGCCTGAATCTTTCCCCCTGAAATAAGTTCTCAGAAGAGCTCCAATTCTGTCTCTTACTATTATTTTTAAACTTTCAAAGCACATTTGTCTAGAATCACACTTTGACCTTTTGTGAAGTTATTTTTTAAAGAAGAAACTTCACTTTTTCTATTCCCCCTCGTTTGACAGGTTATCACAGTGGGAAACGTTTTCTTACTAGAAAGGACTTGGCAGTGATAGTCACTGAGTTGTGCTTAGATCCCTTTAACTACAGTTATTTGTTGGACAAAGCAGGCAGCTATTACTTCTCTTTATTTTTCTTCCTTCATTAAAAGAACTGACCAAGTTTTTTTATCTTGCTAATATATAGAGAGGGCCATTTAGTTGGAATGAGCCATATAGGAAACTAACTTTATGACTGGGGCACCTATAAGAAGGTCAGAATAGTGAACACCGGAGGGACATGGCACTAGCCAGTATTTCTAGTATCTACCTTTAAGGCTATTTAGTTGAATTTCTTTTACTCTGCTGCCTGCCCTCTGAATTTTTCTCCTAGCACTGTGTGCTGATGGCTCTACAGAACTCAGAAGTCACACTGCAGTGTTCCTACCTGAGAACTTGGGTTGGCTGGAAACTCTGAGCAGTGACAGAGACCCCCACCCCCCAAGGCCCTCAGGACATGGCCCACCATCTAATGTGAAGGTAAAAGTTTTAGAAGGCTGCTTTGGATATTGCTGTTCCCTAAATGTGTATATTTTAAGAACATTTGAATAGGTTTTAGGACTGACAATTTTCTCATCAGCACATTGTTTTTAAAATCACAAAAACAAAGTTTTTTTGTTTTTGTTTTTTTTAAATGTTGGAACAAGTTCTCTCCTCGAAATCTAATTTTAAAAGGCTGCTCAGCCCTGGCACTTTCACCCCTAAAGTCTATGAAACAAAATTTTCATTCCTAAAACTTACCTCCCACTCCTTCCCAAAGTTCCTTCCTTCTGCAACACCGTGAGAAGAATTCAACAGGAAGCCTTGCTCTTATTCAGAAAAGACAAGTTTTGTTTTGTTTTGTTTTTTAAAGACCTCAAAGGAGACGAGTTAAAACTCATATGTACATACGGCACTAATTTAGCTTATTCTTATCAGAAGCTTGGCTTCCCAATTTTTGTCTCAGTATTTACTAGCTGAGGACCCAATGAATTTCGAAGAGAATTCCTAGCTAAGGAAAGAGAGAATAAACATTTTTAGCATTTCTCTCTCCTGGGGAATCAAGTTAGTAACACACACTGAGAAAGACACGCAAGTATCTACGCAAACTAACCACAGGATTTTTACCTGTGGTTAAGAGGGAGGCATGGTTTCTTCACAGGCTAACTCTAGTCCTAGAAGTTGTGTGTCGGGGCGTGCGTGTCGGGTGCACGTGTAGTTTTGTGGTCGTCTTACCCCGGTCTCCCTCGGTGCGCAGGCGCTGCACGGAGAATGAGGTGCGACGAACCGGCCTCGACCATGGAAGAGAGCGGCGGGACGGACGGGGCCGCGGGCCGCCTGGGGGCACCGTACTCCGAGGCGTGGGGGTACTTCCACCTGGCGCCGGCGCGCCCGGGCCACGCGTCGGGCCCCCGGGCCACCTGCCGGCTGTGCGGGGAACAGGTGGGCCGCGGCCCGGGCTGGCACGCGGGCACCCCGGCGCTGTGGAAACACCTGAAGAGCGCGCACCGGCGGGAGCTGGAGGAGAGCGCCGCCCGCCGCTCGCCGCCCGCCGCCCCCGGCCCCGCCGCGGCCGCGGAGGGCGACTGGGCGCGCCTGCTGGAGCAGATGGGCGCGCTGGCCGTGCGCGGGAGCCTGCGGGAGCGCGAGCTGGCGCGGCGCGAGGCGGCCCTAGAGCAGGGCGAGCGCGCCCTGGAGCGGAGGCGGCGGGCGCTGCAGGAGGAGGAGCGCGCGGCGGCCCAGGCGCGCCGGGAACTGCAGGCCGAGAGGGAGGCGCTGCAGGCGCGGCTGCGGGAAGTGAGCCGGCGCGAGGGCGCCTTGGCCTTGGCGTCGGCTAGGCTTTGCGCTCCGCTCAAAGAGGAGCCTGAGGGGGACAGGGACGGCTACGTCATCACGAAGGTCCTCCTGTAGGTTTTGGCCACTCCATCCCCACTAGGCCAGCCTACTCCAAGTGTGGTCCGCGGACCCGCGAGCGGGATCTCAGGCTCATTGCCGCCCTGTCGAATGGAGATCACCAAATGCGGGGCTTTGAGAAGCACTCTGGAAGCCAGAGCAGAATCCAAAATCACTAACTCCTTGTGGTGCTCTGGGGTGCCTGGGAGTGCAGCTCCAGCGGTCTTCTTTGCTGGTGGCCTTCAGTGACATCCGTGCAGGGCGTGGTTTTCCTCTGACTGCCTTTGGAATGAGAGCTGCAACAGCCCCGTGAACCTAGATCACCCGGAGCCATGTCCACTTTGTACCTAGTGACTTTGAAAGGACAGTTTCCTTACACACCAAAGACCATCACACTGTGTGCCTTTACACCAGCCAGGGCAACCCAGGGCGGAGGGTGCACGGAAATGAGGATAAAGCATTTTTACCCAAAAAGAGTGTACTCATTACTTTAGTAAATCTTTGATGAGTAGTCTTTGCCTAGCATCAAGTTCTGAACAGTAGGCTGTTGAGGTTCCATGACTGGTCACTACCCTGTCATTTCTTGTGCCTTATAAAGGCAGTCCCGGAGAACACCTTTTTACTCCCCTCCCCAGCTTGCCTGGCAGTACCAAGTGCACCCTATCTTGCCTCCGCCATCTTTCCCGTTTCAGACCCAGTGGCAACTGTGGTAAATTTCCCTACTTATCTGCCTTACTCCTTCTGTCACCTTATTAGCAAGACATGACCTCATCCCTCCTTGTTAGGGAGAAGCTTCCTTCCCAGCATCTCCACAGTCCTTGTTCCCAGGCCAAAGGAGAAGGCATCCGTCCCATCGGAGGCCACTTCTCTCTCCTGTTTTCCTCTTCCACCTTTATTGGGCCTTTTCCTGTCTCCTCCTCTCCCTTTCTTCAGACTCTTCCTCTTAGCAATAGCCTAGTCTCCCTTGTACTGAAAAGAAAGACTTCCCCAGCCTGGATGCTCCCAACTGAATACCACCCAAACAAGGAGTGTGGAGCAGTCCTTGCTGCCTGTACTTCCTCCGCATCCCTTACTCCTTCACTCGTGGTCAGCTTTCCATGCTACACTGGACCCTTAAGAAGCCATTACAGTCTCCCAGCGCCTGCATATGATGATTTCTTTTCAGCCTTCACTTTGCTTATTCTCTCCCTTCTTGAAATTTCTCCTTTGGTAGATGGAACTTGCCTTTCGTCCAGAGAATTCCTTTTCCTGATGTAGATGGGTTCCCAAATAATTTTTCTTCAGGTCTCTTTTTTCCTTATTTTTCTGAGAATTTGAAAATTTTCAAGAATCCAGAAAAAGTTGGAGAGCTAATACAATGAATACCCACATATATCCTCCACTTAAGCAGCTGATAACATTTTGCCATATTTATTTTTCTTCCATCCACCCCAAACAGGCATGGCATTTCCTCTCTAAATATTTCAGCATGTTTATCCCAACAGCCTCTAACATAGAGTCCTTAATCAAAATTCCCTAATTGTCCCAAGAGTGTCTTTTTATCTTTTCTAAAAAACAGGAACCAGTAATGCATGAAACAGGATTCATACCTTACTTTTGATTGTAATGCGAGTTTCTCTTAGTCTAGAATAGCCCCCTTATTATTTTTTTCCATGACACTTTTGAGAGAGTCCCAGACATCTGTTATATAGACTGTCCTGTATTCTGGATTTATCTAATTGTTTCCTTTGGCCAATTTATGTACTCATTCTTGACTCATCTACCTGCAGAGCTACAATTACCTCTGTGCCAGCGACTCCTGATTACCTTCAGCCTGAGTGTTCTTCCCAGTCTGTCCATGTCCAATCCCCTGTAGCACGTCTCCCCCTCTACTTACGTATCCTGCCACTGCAGATGGGAGGGGTAAATCTATTCAATTCTGCAGCCCCAGCCCTCATCCAATAACTAAAAATTACTGGGCTCTTAAAATGTATCAGGTACATCTAAATGTATTATTTCACTTTATTTCCTTAGCAGTTCCTTGTGGGGTATTAATACTATTCCCATTTCACAGCTCAGGAAACCGAGAGAAGGGTTAGGTAGCTTGTACAAGATTACGGTTGTAAATAGTAGAGTTGGGATCCAAATCCAGTCTCGACCTCCAAATGCCATGCTCCTAGCTGCTGTACGGTCTCTCTTGTTACTCAGTCACCGAGCTGACACCTGTTTTCTTTCTAGCTCCAACTCCAGGTAATACCATCCATGACATTAATATGTACTGAGCATTCACCGTGCCAGAGCTGTGCTGAAAGATGCTTTACAAGAATAACTGCCTACCATGTGGCAAACCCTTAATTACTCTTATGCACATTTTGTAGAGGAAGAGACAGGCTCAGGGGAGCTAAGTAATGTCAAGGCAGGGTGGGACTTTAACACCAGTCTCGTTGAATCCTAGGCTACTGCGTCTATTTTTACAAATTATCACACCTGTCTTTTTCTGATGCCACCTGCCAAGCTCAGGCCCCATTTATCATTCACCTGGGATTCATCTTCCCATCCTTGTCTTCCCATACTGTCCCCCACCTGACACTCAACTTGGCCAAAGGAACAGTCCTAGGCCGACAATGATTATATTCCCTGCTCAAATGACCCACAATCACCCATCATCTACTGGCTTTGACCTTGTGGCCTCACATCCAAGTCTTCTTCACCTCCAGGCCAGTTTTATTTGTCCCTCCCCTACACATGCTGTATGCAAAATGGTCTCCTTGTCCTTCTGACGTGTCCTGATCTTGGCACCCTCGTGCCTCTGTTGCCTTTCCTCTACTTAAAAAGCCCCTTCAATCTCTGAATATGAAAAATCCCATCCATTTTCAAAGACCAAGCTTAAATTCAACTTGGCTGCATGAAGCTTTCCTGGATTCCTCACCATTCAGAGATGACTTTACTTCTCTGGACTCTCGTAGGATTTTGTAATGTCAAAACCCTTAAAAAGGCCATCTAGCATGTGACTCTGGGGTCTTACCTCCTGCCAAACACTGAGCCCTTGGGAGCAGGGATGGAGTTCACTCATCCTTCTACTCACACAATGCCTTGCCTGTAACAGTTGCTCAGTAACTATTTGAGGCATTGAACCCACTCAAAGTTTTAAAGATTTTTGAGTTTCCCCAAATTACTAATGTAATTATTCATTTATCTTTAATTATCTGAGTAGAATTCCTAAGAGAAAAAAACAGCCCGAAAATAGCAGTAATAATTTTTAAAAGCCATTTAGTCAATAAAGATTTAATAAGTTTCAGTTACTAGGCAGACTGGTTTGAATCCAATCACCTAGCATGTCATTATCAAGAATGCTTTTCTTAAAATTACTTTTTTCATTACACAAGTAACACACATGCAATGCCCCAATCTAGGAAGAACAGCCGAAAAATACAATCCCCCAAAGTTCTGCCGCCTTAGTAAGACTGCTATTAACATTTTAATGTATTTTATTCTTTTGTCCCTTGCAATATTTATATTACCCTATATAACACTACAAGGTATTTCTATTAAGTATTGGAATTTAACTTCTTCATGTGGATTTGTAAGTTGGGCTGTAAGACCTGAATCTGGACTTTTTGGAAGGAAACAAAAAACTACTGATGCTACCCTTCATTTTCACCAGTTGTTAGAACCATTAAAATAAGCAAAGATTTGATTTTTACAGTCTTAACCGCCCCCTCAAGAAAGATGGCTAACATAGCTTGTTCAGGGTATGGGGAAACCAATTAGCCTGACTGATGACTTAGCGCTGGTTGTGGAAGTTTCACACTTTTTACACTTTTGTATTGTAATTTTTTTTATATCAAACATAAACTACTCTTAAAATAAAAAATAAAGTTACTTACATTTTGCAAATGAAAAATCCTATCAGCATTCAACTTCCTTATTTAAAATAAACAAAACCTCCAACACAAAAACTGGTACAATCTGCAATTCCAGAAAAGCCTAGAAAGAAATGTCAGCCCTTGTCCTGTCCACCTCCATCATCTGACAGGAGAAAAATGAGCCTGAGTGCCTTGTTCGGTATGGGGAGATAGTAGCTATGATGGCTTACCTGGCTCCAGCCTCCTCATCAGATACTCTGCCTCTTTGGCCTTGAGGGCTTCTGCCCGCTCACCTGGCAAAGCACAAGGGCCATTAGGACCAACTGGCTTAGCTGGCAACCTGTCAGCTAAGCACTGGGATTTGAGAGCGCAGAGGTGGGCTCCAGGGCCTGCATCGGTCTCTCTTGCTATGGCACAGTCTGCTTATAATGAGAGTTGTCACTGCTAATGGGTGATGGTGACATGCCTTGCGTACACTGGCAGAGCTTCCCTGATGTATGAGACTAGGCTTGCTAATAGCCCCACCAGGATGCTGCTTTTGAGAGCAATGCACACAGTGGCAAGGTAGATGGCTGGCAATGGGATGCAGAATGCCCTGAACCCAGCTCCTGAACGCCTGCCATGATGTAAAGTGATCAGTTACTTTTTTGGGTTGAAACGTGGCAGGGAGGAGGGGAGGGGGCAAAATGGAATAATGACAACCAAGAGCTCGGGTCCTTTATGCACTTAAGTTGTCATCCTTAGAGGCTGGAGAAACGATGGGCTTGGCTTGCTGTGAGCTGACTTTCTTCTTTAAATAGCTGCCCATGTCCTTCACGTCTTGGAAGGGATTCATAAAAACTGGGCTTTTGTTTTGGTGCCATACACTCATTAGGGAATTCTTTCTAAAGATTGGATCTTCCTACCTTTCCACAACCTAAGTCTGCTCCTTTGTCTGGAAAAAGGATGAGGTGCTCATTAATGTCCTCTTCGGCTCTAACATGCTACGATCACATAAAATACAGTGAAACATCCATTATCGTTTGAGTTAATCCGTTGCTCTGTTCAGATTTTCTTGCTAACTGCAGGTTGAGATGTTGAAAGTCACATATGCATGCTTATTATTAAAAATAATAGTAGTCTACAGAGCTACAGTAATCAAAACAGCATGGTACTGGCATAAAAACAGACACATGGATCAACGGAACAGAACAGAGAGCCCAGAAATAAACCCACAGACCTACAGTCAATTAATCTTCAACAAAGGAGGCAGGAATATACAATGGAGAAAAGACAGTCTCTTCAGCAAGTGGTCTTAGGAAAACTGGATAGCAGCATGTAAATCAATGAAGCTAGAACACTCCTTTACTCCATACACAAAAAATAAACTCCAAATGGCTTAAAGACTTATAAAATATAAGACAAGACATGATAAATCTCATCGAAGAAAACATAGGCAAAACATTCTCTGTCATAAATCTTAGCCACGTTCTCCTAGGGCAGTCTACCCAGGCAATAGAAATAAGAGCAAAAATAAACAAATGAGACCTAATTAAACTTACAAGCTTTTGCACAGCAAAAGAAACCATAAGCAAAACAAAACGACAACCTGCGGAATGGGAAAAAATATTTGCCAATGATGCGACTGACAAAGGCTTAACTTCCAGAATATATAAATACCTCATACAACTTAATAAGAAAAAAACAAATACCCAATCAGAAGACCTAAACAAGCAATTCTCCAATGAAGACATACAAATGGCCAATAGGTACATGAAAAAATGCTCAATATCACTAATTATTGAGAAATGCAAATCAAAACTATAATGAGGTATCATCTCACACCAGTCAGAATGGCCATCATTCAAAAGTCTACAAGTGATAAATGCTGGAGAGGATGTGGAGAAAAGGGAACCCTTCTACACTCTGGTGGGAATGCAGCTGGTGCAGCCATTATGGAAAACAATATGGAGATTCCACAAAAAAATAAAAATAGACTTACCATATGATCCCACTTCTGGGTATTTATCTGGAGGGAATTCTAACTCGAAAAGAAATATGCCCCCCAATGTTTATAACAGTCCTATATACAATAGCCAAGACATGGATACAACCTAAATGTCCACCAACAGATGACTGGATAAAGAAGTTGTGGTATATTTATACAAAGGAATACTACTCAGCTATAAAAAAGAACAAAATAATGCCATTTGCAGCAATATGGATGGACCCGGAGATCATTATTCTAAGTGAAGTAAACCAGAAAGAGAAAGAAAAATACCATATGATATCACTTATATGTGGAGTCTAAAAAAAAAAAGACACTGAACTCATCTACAAAACTGAAACAGACTCGCAGACATAGTAAACAATCTTACAGTTACCGGGAAAAGGGAGAGGAAAAGGATAAATTTGGGAGTTTGAGATTTAGAAATGTTAACCACCATATATAAAAATAGATTTTTAAAAAGTTTCTTTTATATAGCACAGAGAACTATGTTCAATATCTTAAAATAACCTTTAATGAAAAAGAATATGAAAACAAATATATGTATGTATATGCATGACTGGGACATTGTTCTGTACACCGGAGATTGACACACTGTAACTGACTGTACTTCAATAAAAAAAATAAAATGCAATATGGAAAAAAAATAGTAGTCTATCACACATTTTCTTCCACAGAACTGAGGTACCAACTGTATACGATTCACTACCTAGAAGTGAAAATGTGTATGTGGTAATGAGCATGCTCTCCCATACCATACTTTTTGCCCTCACAACACCCTGCAGGCAGGACAGGTATAAGCTGTCCGTGTTTTACAAGGAGGCGCCACATTTCACCAAGGTGAAGTGGCCTGCTAAAGACCACATAGCTAGTAAGTGGCAGACTGGAGGCTCAAGCTCTATCCAGGATGCTGGTTAGACCTGGGACCAAACAGTTGCACATCCTTCCATGACTCTCTTCCAGTCCACCTCTTCACCAGTGCCAGGACCTCTGTATCCTGGCCTGAGTGCTTGCTGAAGTGCTTGGGTTAATGTTGGCTCTTTCCCATCCAAGAGTTCTGGTGCTGAGGTAAGCAATGCAACTTTCCCAGAGTAAATGAGGTTAGTCTTTATTAGTTTCCTACGGCTTCTGTAATAAATTGCCCCAAACTTAGTGGCTAAACACAACACAAATTTATTATCTTACAGTTCTGCAGGTCAGAAGTCTGAAGTTGTTCTCAAAGTGTTGGCAAAGCTGTGCTCCATTCTAGAGGTTCTAGGAGAGAATCCATTTTCTGCCTTTTCCAACTTCCAGAGGCTGCCCACATTCTGTGGCTGTGGCCCCTTCCATCTTCAAGGCCAGCAAAGACCAGTCTTTCTCACAATGCACCACTCTGCCACCCTCGTCCACATTTAAAGCACCTGCTCCTTATCTTAAATTCAGTTAGGCAGCAACCTAACTCTACCTGCAATCTTAATTCTCCCCTGCTGGGTAATGTACCGAGTTTTCGGGGATTAGGATGTAGATACTTTGGGGTGTGGGGGGGGATGGCAGACATTTTCTGCCTATCACAGCATTATATTGCCTCGTCCATGTCTGGGGGTTGTGAGAAAGGCATGTGCTTGATGGGGAGACCCTCTTCCTCAGAAATCAACACTTTACTGGGGGTCCAAATCTTTCCTCCTTGTATCTTGGTCTCTCTGCTCAATGCAGACAGTGCTCATAGACCTTCCTGAGAAAGATACCTGGAAGGTGAGGGTGCCTCTAGGGGGCAGTCAGAGGCCTCTGTAGTTCTGAGAACATTGGTAAATTTGTGGGCTGACTAGGATCGGAGTGACTAGGAAGGCTGGGTGGTGTATGTGAGGAGTTGGTTGAGCCTTTGAAGTCAGATGTGAATTAAAATATAAGCTTTCAAAAAAAGAGTCCTCAAATGTTATGATTAGTCCACAAGTTGAAATATAAAATCTAAGCTTTCCAACCACCTATGTTAGGTGTTACCTTGGCAATCACCTCAACCTCTCTGAAATCCAGTTTCTTCATCAATAAAATGGGGATAAGACATAACTTACAGAGTTGTTATACTAATTAAGATGTTATTTAGACAAATTCTAACATAGTTTAAACTCAGTAACTATGACTTCTTTCTTTTTCACCTACTTACCTGAACGGGAGCTCAAAACCAATCCAAAGGACTTCAGGAAGAGTAAGTTCTCTGGGATGATTCCTGAGAGCAGCTGCACAAAGTCATTTTCCTTCATAACAGAACTATTTTTCTATCAAAACATAAATTTCTTACCTGATTTGTCAAATAAGTTTATCTAGTCAAAACTCAGTATGACTTGTAACTACAAAGTAATCTGACCAATTTCACAAGTAAACATATCAAAACCTATCCGTCTAAAGCACTTTTTGCCTTCAAACTAGCCACCTTTGAAGACTATACAATCATTCCAAAAATGCTTCCATGCTTAAAACACTTCTGGAACTCCTCTTTTAGAGTAAGAGTATCTTTCAGAGTTTCTGGTACATTCTGTAAAACATCCTTAAGTTGGCAAATATTCATCTTTCCAGGAAAAGCTGATTTTTTTTTAAAAGAGCTGGCAGTTATTCAGAGCCCAGTCTGGTGAATATAACCAGATTAACATTTCTGGCTAATAGGGTGTAATTATAATAAAGCGATGTAATTGTGGGGGGGGGGGTTCATAAAGTGGCCTTGATAGTGTTGTATATTAAGGTTAAGTAAAGGTAGCATGGTCATAGGAGAGATTAAAGCCCATTTTAGTGGGTTTATGATGTGAATGAATTCAGATAGCACTGGGAGTCATTACATATTTAAACAGTATTAAATGTTTCTTTTTATGAAAATCTTAATTATGACATTCTCTGAAATCTGATTTCATAGTATTAAAATGAAGGCTTTAAGGAAAAGCATTAAATGCTAATGAAAGCTTTATTATTTCAGTATATATTCTCCTGGGCCTTTGGTCAAGGTAAGTAATGATCAGATGAATGAGCTGGCAACCTTCCTGGCCTCGGAAGTCTACTAGTAATTGGAAGCTAAGTAACACACTGTGACATGTTTAAATGTATTTAATAATATTCCACCAACTTCTCCCTCTCTTGCTTTCTGGGCAATGAAACACCACGGCATTTTAACACAGATGAGGAAAGCTAGCTTTTTGTTGGAAGAATTTCTGAAAGTTATCCTTACTCAGCAGACAGAAGACATTGTTTGCCGCCATCACATCAGCTTCCCTGAGTATGTCTGCTCCTCATCCTCCAGGGAAGTTTTGATTTAAATGTTCGCCATCCACTCCAATTCCAATGACCTGATAAATGTTGCTTTTGTCGGGGGGGGGGGGGAGGTGAGGGTGTGAAGGGGGGGTACTTCAGTGCTCTATTCTTCAGACTTAGAACCACAAAATTCCAACATCTGAGCAGGCAGAGTTAATGTAATCATCAGGTAATTAGAGGAGATGCATAATTTAATGAGGGGCTGCAGTCTCAGTAAGGTTCTACCACTGTGTACATATCAAACCCTTCAAAAACATGAGTAAAATATTTTGAAGGCAGAGTTTGTAAGATTCCCCAAAAAGGTCTGGTTTACAGGCAGATCTGAAAACATTAAAAACCACCACCACAACAAACTGCTCCTTCGCCCTCCACCCCAAGAACTTTGGATTTTGAAAAAACTTTGAAATGAACAGAAACTACTTTGGACTAATACTCTTTTTGGAACTATCAAGACCTTCATGTGACCACTTGGGCTTTGCATGCTACCAAATACTATCTAGAAATAAACGTAAGGTCCAAGGCTGCAGCAAGTCTTGCCCAACCTGGGTGCTGCTGTCTCCCAGTGCCCAGAGCAGCGCCGGGCCTCTAGAAAGTGCCTCAAGGCTATCTGCTGAAGGAATGCACGCTGCTCAAGGATTCTCACAGAGAAGCTTCTGTAATCTAGTTCTTCTTCGAGTTCCGCCTGTAGCTCCTCCGCTCCCACAGGGTACTGAGGGCCAGGGTGGCCTGCCAGATCTCCCTAGCACTTTCTCCAATGGCTGCATTTCCAAAGTCATGCAGATTCTTTGAGGATGATCGCAAAGGGTCCCCCATAATACCTTCCACCCTTTCTCACAGTCTACTGTCTACCAGTCTCCTGCTCATTCTCCAATATTTATTAAGAATTCCAGCTCCTTATGCAGTCTTGTCCACGTATCATCACCTCAGGGAATGAAGATGACCTAGCCACTTACTCACCTCATCCGTCATCCTCCCTGACTCCAATAACCACCATCTCCACTCCGGGACTCTCCTCCTACAACCGCACACTTGGTACTGATAGCACAACGTAATTAATACAAACAATCACTGATATTGGAGGGCTTCTTATGCACTGGACACTGCTCAGTGCCAAAAAGGCCTTCTCTCATTTAAACTTCCCAACAACTCCATGAAGACACTTAGATAGAGGTTTAAATAAATTTTTACATGTCATTTAGTTCAGGAGTGATTTCCACCCAGGTCAGTCAGACTCTTCAACCAATGCTCTTAACCATCCCACTGGGATGAAAAGAATCAAGATTTAAACCCCAAATCTGCCACTCTGGCACACAGAGTTTCTGACCTTGAACAAAACAAAAACCTAAGTCTCAGTTTTCCAATTCATAGAATACTGGCAGAAATAAAGAATATATATCAAGTGCTTCCTTAGAACAGTGCCTGACACACCACAAATGTGTGTTCTATCCATCCTCCTAGCAAACGCTTCATGAACACCTCCTAAGCATCCAGTCCTGTGGTAGGTACTGAAGATACAGCAGTGAATAAGACGATCAGGGTCCCTGCCTTCACAGGTCTATCCAACCCCTGCTGGGTACTCAGTAATAAAATACTTGATGGAACAAGCCCTCAAGGAGGTCTGCTAGCCTCTACTCTGCCTCTCTTCAATCAGCCACACGTAGTCAGTGGATTACAAAATCAACTTAGCGGTTGGAATCGGTGATTTAGAAAACAAAAACAAAATTGCATTACCCAAACTAATGGCTAAGTATTAGTATACAAAACCTGTTACACATGCACACACAGACACTCACCTACTGAGCTGTGATATACATTGTATTTCTTAACATAGATCATGGTCAAAATGGTTTGAAAGCCATTGTTTTATACTCTCCTGTAGCCTCAGTTCCTTCCATGTATCCTCTATCACATAAAACTCTATTCACATTCAAGCCGCTTGCAGATCCCCAGGACCACCTTGCTCCTCTATTTCTATGCCTGTAAGTGCACAGAGCTAGACACCAGGAATGCAGTTGTAAGAAAAACCAAAATTGTGCTTACATGGTATTTAAGAATCTAGACAGATAAATATTACACTAATCACACTACATAACTGCTATATAACTGTGATATATATATAAGTAGTCTAGATGAAACAAATATGGACTTTCAAGAACATGTACCAAAGGCCATTAGTGTAGGGAGAGAAGGGAGACTTCCCTGAAGAAGAATCAATCAGCAGAGATCTAAATAATGTCAGAGTTAAGTAGGGAAAAGGGTAGAGGAAGACCATTCCAGACAGAAGATAGGCAGGCCTCGGATGAGAGAGGACCTGGCACGTTTGAGGAACTGGAAAAAAGGCCAGCGTCCTGGAGCCCAGAGAATGAGTGGGAAGGTAAAACAGGACAGAACTGCAAAATCTGGCAGTGGCAAGACCAGGTGGGGTCTTATGGGCTAGGATTTTGTTTTCTGTCCTCACAGTAATGGGAAGCCATGGGAGGATTTAAACAGGAGATGACGAAATAGGATTTGTAAAGACACTACGTCTGCAGTGTGGAGGATGGGCCGGAGGAAGGAATGACTTCAGGGGGACCAGTTGGAATGCTAGCAGAACAATCTAGATGCGTAGTGATAGTAAATTAATTTAACAGATTGGAAATTAGGGTGAGGAGGAGATGGGGTGGTGGGAACGAAACAAGGACTGACTCCTAAGTTTGGGCTTGCACGCTGGACAGATGGTACTGCCAGCTGAGAGTGCACTGGAACAGACCAGGTTTGGAGAAGACTATGGGTTCAGTCTTGGATAAGCTGCATTTATGGTGACTTTGAGCTGGATATGTATCCAGCAAGCCATGGGAGTATAGTTGATAAATGAAATTGAGTATATGAGCATGAGGAAAAATACCTGGAGTTCAGCCCTGAAGGTCTCTCCACTTCCTGGCAGTGTATTCCTACTTATTATAAATGTGTAAGAATACACATAGTTAACTACACAATTTTACCTGCTTTAAAGTTCAAATATAGAAATAATAAACACTGTTCACTCCTTGAGTAATTAATATTAACAATTTTCTATGTACCTTTTTTTTAATGGGATTCTGCTATACATACTTTTCAACATTCTGTTTTTTAAAATCAGCAATGTAATAAGAATATTCTTCTCCATCAGGGTACAGACAGTTCTAGCTCACTCATCTGATAGCTAGAAAGCAGCACACAGGATGACTGCATCACATTTTAGCCAACCCCCAGCCCCCTGGGTTATCTGGCAGACAGCTAGCTGCCTGCCCATTCAATATCTACTGTCTCCTTTCAGCCCTGCTCACTGAACCCTGATTCCAACAGCAACATGTTCAGCCCCAGGTGATGGTTCATGATTGGGTTAAGCCAGCTGAGATCATCCTTTTCAACTTCCCTTGCAGCTATGGGCAGTCATGTTATCAGGTTCTGGCTAAGGCCCCTAAGGAGAAGTCTGTTGTGAGAGTTTCTCGATAAGCTTTTGCTTTCCTGATAAAAGAGAACTAACACAAATACGGCTCTCTTTCCCTTTTCTTTCTGTTCTGGACATGAATATGATGACTGGAGTTCCAAAAGTCACTTTGCAACTACAAGGCCATAAGCCAGCACTAAGAGTTGTAAAGCAGAAATGCAAAGACAAAGCCTTGGCCCTGATACACAGAGACACACACAAAGCACTGACTCATTTTAAAGAATCCAAGTATATTTCCACTTTAAAGCTTGAGAAAGTAAAATGAAATGTTTTAGATCAAAGATTCAAGGCAGAACTGTAAGTGATGCCCTACAAAAATAAGAAGCACACTTGGAACAACACAGTGGGGAAAGTACTTTCAACTGTTCCTGAGAATGTCTTTAGGTAAGGGGTCCAGAAACGCCTTTCTGGCTCCCTCCAAGCACATCCCTCTGTCCCACACCTCAACAAGCTGGCCTTTGTACACCATCTCTGACACCTCTTGCTTCCCCTTGTTAGATATTTATTTCTTTTGTCTGATATCTGAAAATGTGCCAAATTAAGAAATAATCTTTTACGTGAAAAGTTGGGAGGCGTTTGATTTGGGTGAGCTGTAAGTTTTTATAAGTCTACAACTAGAATAAGTGAAATATCAGACGTAAAAACTTTTGAAAGGCAAAAAAACCCCTCTTTTTGAGAAAAAGTGCTTCCTAACTATTTAATTCTAGAAAATGTTTTGTGTTATTTTACTGTAATGGTGATGGTTTCTTCTGTTCTTAATTTTGTCAGCTTCTCATGTTCTGGCAAAAAATAAGATTAGATTTCTCAAAATTCAGGAACTTACAGCTCAGCTTAAAATAAACACTTAAAAGCTATTAAATTAATAAATTTATACTGTGTGAATAAACTGTAATTTAAAATATTAGACACAAAACAATTTTATGTATAACTCAAGTTGTACACAATCCACATTTATGCTTCTAAACAAATAGAAGCTCACATTTGTACTACTTTTACAGTTTACAAAGTGCTTTTATATACATTTTCTTATTTTCTGTTCAAGACAAACATGTGAGATTAATATTCTTATTTCCTAGGTAGAAATAGAACCAGACATTATTCAGTGCTTTAATCAGTATACAGTATAGCCCTGAGACTTTAGATCTGCAAAGGGTTTTAATAATGCAAATATCACATGTATTTCAATTTTTATCACCATTTTCAAGTTTCCATTTTCTTAACAAAAGAAAACAATGAAAAAGTTTTCCACAATCCAATTTTAAAAATGGGAAATATATACACAGTTGTATACTAACCCAGTGCATGAGAGCTACCAGAAGCAAGTTTACTGAGAATCCTATATTGTTACCTATATACATGGCACCAGTATCAGAACCACATTTAGACGAGTAATTTTTCTACTTCAGAGAAAATACTGCAGGACACTCCTACTGCCTCCAAGCCTAACGTACATATATATGTGTTAAGGTATGCAGGTTGCCAGGAAGGATATAGAAAAATACTTAACCTAAATTTGGAGTTATAGGACCTCTGATTATCCCATCTTAGGCCTCTAGTGGACTTGACAATTGTTTGGGCATATGTCTCATCTTTAATAATACATATTTTTCTTTTCACACCCCACTTTGTTCATTAAGTACCCTGTACCATTTAGACTAGAAATTCCAACAAGTAGCCTTTCTTTCTGAATTATCTTCCCTACGGTGTAATTTTTTCCAGAATTTTCCTTTCCCATTTCTAAATCTTAAAGATATTTCTTTATAGCAGATGAAGGAGATATAGTTTATATTCACTGCAAGAAAAGGCTCAGTTCCAGCATTGATTTCCCAGCAAAAAGCTGAGAGAAGAGCTAAACAGAGAGGAAAAGAACAGTGATGACTGGCAGGGCAGTGACATCTACATTTGGACAGCCGCAGTGCAGGGCTCCAAAGATCCACAGTTGTCCCTCTGTTACTGCACTGCCAATCTCAGCAGGAAAATTCTGGCTGGTCATGAGTTCCAAGCAGACCAGTATCCTTAAATCATAGGTTCAATGAATCACTCTTCTTGATGTTGTAATGTTTTTATTGTAAAATTTTATTATAATTTATTTGTAATTTTGTATAATGTTTTATTGCATTTGAAAATATTTTCAATAAGTATCTTTGAGTTTGAGGCCTAGGCTAGGTAATCCTTTTGCACTAGAAATCAGATTTCTCCAGCACAACTCCATTGCCAGCAATGGGATTTATCAAAACTACAAATGCCAGCACATTGAATATTTTAATACTGTACTCAATTGTTCATATCTAAATATTTCAGCTATGGAACAAACCAAAGGCGAATGCTTAATATATAGTACAAATCAATAGATTCTTCATAGAAGAAAACAATGAAAGACTAATTTTCTACAACATGTCACCTGTCCATTAGTTCTTCAATAATATTACCTAGGTTATTTCAAATATAGTAAAATTTACACACCACTACCCATGTTTTCTCAACATTTTCTATCTAAGTTCTCAAGGGCATAAACAAGAATGCACATAGGCAGAATCATTTTTATATCTTTTGATGTTTCTTTTGTTGTACATCTTAAAGTAACGAATATTAAGGAGACAAGGACAAATGTTCATTTAAGTCATGTCAGTGGTTACATGAATTTTGCTTATATGGCTAGTTGCTCATATAGGTCTTGCAAATGACAAAATAACAAAGTTTGATAAGCTCATCCATGCCCTGTGAACTTGAGTCCACTCACAGCATAACTGGATTCAGTCCCTATTTATTAGTTTTTAAAAATGTTTTTCAAAAGCTGCAAACCACACTTCATTACACAAGTCTGAATCATGAAAGGGTAAATTGTGACAGCTCCCTCATGCCACTGACTCTTGGTAGGAAAATTTCTGCAAAAAAACAAGAGTTTCTAAACTCTGTAAAAACACTTACTTGTTTCTATGACTGACCTTCACTCTACAGTCCCTTTGACCCAAGGCACGGTCCCTGGTGCATCTTTTTGAGATTTTGTTTCTGGGAAGTTTTCAGCAAATCTCTCTCGTGCTTTCTCCCAGTTCTTTTTGCTTTTGTTTTGGAGAAGGTGAACATCTTCAATTGAGGATGGTTTGCCTGTCCCCAGGCCTGCGTGTGACCGCCGAAGTTGAAGCTGGATCTATTACCAAAAGTTGAGCAGAGGACTTACTGTAGCATCTAAACACATTGAAATCTTCTGTATCCAAGTTGTACTTTAACTATAATTCTGTGATTTAGAAAAGACTGATGCATGAGAAAAAACTGCCAAATGCATCAAACACATACAGGAATACACACATGGCTGTACATGGGGCTTACATTCATTTTTCTACATTGTCTTTCTTGTCAGTAAATACAGCTGACTCTATGGAAATTAGAGTTCTCCTTAAACAGCAATCACCAAATTTCACTGAAATGCTGCAGAATCAGTCTGTCATCCACTCTAACCAGAAGTGAAGGCAAAGGATGTATGTATTTAAACCTACTGAATTAGCCTCACCTAAGTTAGTGAACAGGTAGGTTAAACATTAAGTGTCATAAAGAGAGACTTTGATTGTTTATTTTCATAAAAGGAGGGGAAGACTTCTCATTATTTTGAGAACTATTATGAGCTACTTGTTACTGAGTGTCTAATGTAGGTCAGGCACCATCCTAGGGTCTTTATTTCCAGACATCCCTGAAAAAGTTCTCATTATCTCCATTTTTACATATGAAAACTGAAGCCCAAAAGTGCCCTAAGTCACACATCTAGTGCTAGTGCACATATTCTAACCTAACTACAAAACCCATGTTCTTCCCATTGTACCTCAATGAAATGAGAAAATTTACGTTAAATTCACATTGATGCATCCATTATTTCTTTAGGTATCAAGTAATTATCAAGAAAGTTCTTTAGTCTTATTACTTTGTAAGGTTTCTGTGAAAGAGAATCTGAACCTCTGATGTACCACGGGACGGCAGAATTAAAGCGCTGTGTGCTTTCCAGACATTATTCACTACTGCTTGTTACGTGTGATGAATCTTGAACCTAAAACAGATTCTCCAGCTAGTGCAGAATCTGCCTGTTTGTAAAGTAACACTGTGATAGTAGTCCCTGCATGTTTAGTACCAGGCATAGTAAAGAAGTCATTAAAAATAACTAAGAGACACAGATGAACCTCTAACTAAAACATTTACTATCTTAGTTTGTTGAAAGAAAAAACTCTACGAGGGTTCCTAAAAACATTAAAAAGAAAACAATGCATAAACATATATATATATATACACACACATATATATATTTCGTAACTGTGATTGCCACAAAGACAATAATCGCATCCTTTTGCTTGCAACAATACTCCTAGCACTTAAGGCAATGGCATATAGTGATTACACAGTAAATGTATGTGTTGTAAGAATAAAGAATGAAAGAAAACATAAGTCTTACCGGAGTTTTCATTCCTCCACCATCCTTCCCTAGGCCCTCTCCCTTTTTCCAACCCATCTTCTCCAACATCTTCCGACCTTTGTTGCTATCGGTAATTTCACTTTAAAGAAAATGAAGCTGACAGTTGATTTCTAAAAAAGCTATTTAAGTCACAATTATAATTAATTAGTGAATTAAAAATAATTTGTACAACTACTTAAGAAAACTACTTGACATTACCTAATAAAGTTGAAGATACACAAATTCTAGCCCTACATATACTGCTTAAGAGAAAAGCACATACATGGTGCACCAAAAAGACATGGACAGGAATGTTTATGCAGCAAATCTAATTTTAACCACAAATTAGAATCAATCCAGATGTCCATCAGTGGTAAAGTGGATAAACTGTGGCATATTCATACAAAAGAGTATTACACAGCAATGAAAACAAAACAGACCTAATAAAGTAATGCTAGACAAAAAGAATATCGACACAAAATAAATAGTAAATTACTCTACTTATTTAAAATTCAAAAATGAGTGAAATTAATCTGATGCTGTTGGAAGGAGGAGAGAGGAATAGTGATTAGGAAGAGACACTGGAAGGGTAGGTTTCTGGGGTCACTGATAATTTTCTATTTCTTGATCAAGACGTGTATTCTGCAATGTGTTAATCTTATGTCATTGATACTGATACTTTTATTTGTGGATGTAACATCAATAAAATAGTTAAAACAAAATGAAACTAAGACCTTATTAACTATTTGCATTTTGTTTTATGATTTTATGGTCTGCTAATTTAAGGGTATTTTATGTTCTATCACATTGTCTTTTCAGTTCTACAGAATACATTTACAGAATACATTAAATCAGCTCTTCAATAACAATAAACCAAGCAATGTCAGACCAATGTGTTTCATTTTTATTTCTGCCTTCTAATTTAACTATAATGTAATCTTCATATTCTCCAGCAATTATTTAAAAAACACTAGTCATGTTGCTTAGTGTACCTAATTTTTAATACTATATTTCATCAAATCTGACTCCATAAATTGTAAGATGCACTGTCATTTTGTATATCAATGTTATTTTGCTAAAAGAAAAAAACTGAATCAAAGAAAAACAAGTAAGAAAAATAGTATTTCAGGGTCAAGAACAAAAGTTGTTGACTATTAAAATAATGATTAAAAATTATCAGTCCACACCAATGTCCTACTAGCCCAGCCTTCTAAATATCTAGTATATAAAAGTATGCTCACTCAATTGGATGACTAGAATGTTAGCCATGCACATATATGTGTCTAAGTTTGTATGTGTTAAATATGTACATATACATACTCACATATGTGATCAGTAATCTTCCAGGGAATATAAGAATTCTAATAATAGAGAAAAATGTAAATAGATGTAGAGTTTCCATCTTGTTCTGAACCATTCCTTTCAAGGCCATCTATCAGATTATACAGCCCTATAAATCAGATTAACCTATGAAAGTGATTATGGTACAAAGAATGTTTCAAGCAATTAAAATTTAATACTTACGAATGAATAGATGCAGGAGCATCATCTCTTTGGAAAGTTCCTTCACTTCCAATCTGCTCCCTACGTTTTCCAGCTCTATCTTTGTATTTTGGATTCTTCAATGCCTTTTCATCTTCATAGTCTGTATTCTTTATAAACACGAAATATTTGAGAAAACAAAACTGATAAATTAAAATATAATGTCCATATATTTGCCTTGCTTAGCAAATATGGTTCAATGTTGTCTCTATTAAGCAAGCTATTATATAAATTAAGACATTATGTAATTGAATATTTTTATTCTGTCCTCTTTAAAATGTTTATTTCAAGTTGTCATTTCAAGTTGTGTTACAACATAAATTGTATACAGAAGATAATATAGAGCATATACAAATTGTAATAATTATCATAAGATAATTTAGTGAAAATACAGTATATTTTGAATTAATACTGTGTACTCATATTCTCATATGAATGAACTACCAGTATTCAAAGAAATATGCAGAATCCCTGGGGTTGGGAAAAAAATCTATTTCTCCTTTTCTCTAAGGAACTCTAAGTTCCAAAAGACTAAAATAGTTTGATACTGTTCATTGGAAGAGAAAAATGTTTAGTCTTTAAAAAATGGATAAAAAGCAAATACTGACCATAACAGCTTTTTGCTCCAATATAGCTTCATTTATATGATTAGTCACCCGACAAGTATTTTCTGAGTAGAGTATGTTAAGCCCTATGCCAGGTGACAGAATGCAAAGAAGTTTATAATCCTGAAGCGCAGACACACACAGTCTTAGGCAAGTGCAGCATGACCGGCTCAACAACACAGCTATGCACAGATAGGGACAGTGGCGCCAAAGGGGTAGGCAATTCAGCTTGGAGCTTCTTCAAAGGTGGCTTTTCTTTCCCTTTGTTATTTATTACTTGCTGATCTTTACACAAAAAGTACATTTATCCACAAAGAGGCTAGGGACTGCTAGAGCAATGCAAGGAAAGTACCACAGAAGTTTTTACTTAATTTTGCTTTTAAATAGAGAAGAAAAGTATAGAACCACCAACCTTAATGGGTGCTTGCCCAGAAAATGATATAGAAACTGAGTTAAAATTTTTGAGAAAGCATTTTGGCAGCATCTTTTCCAACATGTTCATAAAGTGTAAAAAGCAGTGGACAAATACACTTAAGACCTAGCTTCTACTTCTAGCTTTGTCATTTAGTAGCTGGGGGACCCTTAGCTTTAGTTTCTCCAAAGTAAACTGGCAATATCAATTACTTTCCTGGTCTGCTTATGGGATTAAACGGTAACTTTTTTAACTCCCTCATTGAGGTATAAATTAACATACAATAAATTACCCATTAAGTGTACAATTAGATACTTTTCAGATTTGTGTACACTATAAACCATCACAATTAACATCATAACACATTCATTTCCCACAAAAGTAACCTCATCCTTCTTTGTAATCCATCCCTCCAGACCTATGCCCAGTGCATCCTTCCTCTCCTGTATCCAGGCAACCACTTATCTTTCTACCAGGATACATTAGTTTGCTTTCCTAGAATTTCACAGAAATGGAAGTATACAACATGTACAGTTGATTCTTGAACAACATGGGTCTGAACGTCGTGGGTCCACTTACACGCAGGTTTTTTTCCAACAGTAAATATTACATTACTATACAATCTGCATTTGGTTAAATCTGCAGATAGAGAATCCTGGATATAGAGGAACTGTGGATATGGAAGGCTGAGTACAAGTTATATGCAGATTTTCAGCCGAGGGGAGGGTCCATGCCCCTAATCCCAGTGTTGTTAAATGGTCCAACTGTACTCTTTTTGTCTGGCTCTTTCACTCAGCGTAATTATTTTGATATTTGTCCATATTGTAGCCTGTATCAACAGCTTATGCTTTTTTATTGCTGAAGAGTGTCTGACCATGTAGAGATAACAGAGTTTGTTTATCAATTCATGATGGACACGTGAGTTTTTTCCAGTTTTTGACTATTAGAAAAAAAGCTGCTGTGAGCATTTGTTTACTAGTCTCTGTATGAACATATGCTTTCATTTCTCTTGGGTAAACACCCCGAAGTAGAATGGTGAATCCTAAAAGTGTAATTTTACTTTTAGAGAAACTACTAAACTGTTTTCCAAAGCAAACACACAATTTTATATTCTCATAAGCAGTTATGAGGGTTCCAGTTCCTCCACATGCCCAACACTTCGTATGGCCAGTCTTTTTAACTGGTTTTAATTTGCATGTCCCTAATGATTAATGACACTGAATATCTTTTCATGTATGTATCTGCCATCTGTGCATCTGCTTTGGTGAAGTGTCTATTCAAATCTTTTGCTCATTTTTTAAACTGTTTTCCCTTATTGAATTTTTAAAGTTCTTTACATATTTTAGGTATAAGATGCATGATTTTTATCAGATAGATAAATTACAAATATTTTTCCCAGTCTGTGGCTTATCTTTTTATTCTCTTAATAGTGTCTTTGGAAGAACAGAAATTTTTGAGGAAGTGCAATTTTTTTTTAAGGATTGTGCGTTTGGTGTTTTGGTGTTAGATATCCAAAAAATCTTTGCCCAACTTTTTTTTTTTTAAAGGTATACTTCTAGGAGTTTTTTAGTCTTAAGTTTTAGATTTATATGTATAATCCATATTGAGCTCATTTTTATGTTATGAGGTATGGATCAAAGTTGTTGCTGTTGTTGGTTTTTGCATATGACTACCCAATTGTTCCAGCATTGTTTGTTGAAACAAGACCATCCTTTCTCCACTGAACTGCTTTCACATCCTTGTTGAAAATCACACATATACACACAAAAACACACACGAGTACACATTTACTTACATATCTATCTGTCTATGTAGGTCTATTTCTGGACTCATTATTCTGTTCCATCAACATACTTTTTTTTCTTTATGCAAATACTATATTGTCTTTATTACTGTAGTTTATAATAAGTCTTGAAATCAGGAAGTATAAATTCTCCAACTATGTTCTTCAATGGTATCATTTTAATGTAAGTGTTTTGAAAACCAGAACTGGCTATTCAAATGTAGGGTATCATCACCACTCTTCTACTCCAACATCAACAGTTGCTGAGGTAAACAGTAAACAACTAATAGGAATTACATAAATCTCAAAATCATTCTAAATAGCTCTTTTTATATATAAAATGGACTATACTTATCTAAAGGCAGTTTTTCACAAAAACAGATGCACAGTTTAACACATGCAACAATATTTAACATCCTTACCTGCAAACCATATTTTACTCGTATTTTCTTTAATTCTTTTCTCCTTTCCAACTCTTTCTCCTCCTTACTTAGTGTTGGACCAGCTAAAAGGAAAAAGTGAGTTTCGTTTAAAGAAAAAAAACTAAACTAAATCTGTTATAATACTGTTTATTTAATAACGAAAAACTAGTAGTATTAGTATCCCATCTGCAGATTAACCAGAAGTCCAAATAAACTAATACAAATGGATCTTGGATTGTGATATATCCTTTCAGCATTTTAGTAATTAAATCGACTAGGAAAGTAAACCAAAATCCACAGATTATAGAAATGATACAGTTTAGATACTGAAAGAAACACTGAACATCTTAATTTTTCAATAATTATTGTAATAGAATCCCAAATGCATAAATATTGTGAATTTCCAAAAGAACATAAGCTTATGCAAAGGAACAACCACAGAACCCAAAATTTGTATTATTGTATAATGTGCCATACTCATTTTCATAATCCAGCATCAGAAAACAAAAAATTCACAATGAACATGTATAGCTGAGAAAAAAATGATGTGAAAAAATTACTTCTTAGTAGTTCAAAGTATCTCAGTTTTCAAAGCCTCAGATGAGTAGGTTTAAAGCAAGACAGAAATCTTTGACAATGTTATTTATTATAGAAAATGATATATACACAGATGATATATCAACAGCCTAAGTAGGAAAGCAAACACATCAACCAATAACTTTTAATACCTTGGCTTATTATTTTTTCTACGTTGCTATTTTATAACAGAGTCTAACTGTGGGTAACTTTTTCATATCAGTAAATAGATGTTAAAGGAAAACCAATCTTAATTTAATTATGCCACAATTACTCCTCTGAAGGACACCTAGCTACCACTGCAGTGCTGCTTCAAAAGCCTATAAACTGGATTAGCAAAAGGTGAGCTAAAGATGATCATTCCTGAAAAGAAAGTAACCTAATGCTGTAATAGCACAGTTGAATTATTACATCAAAAAATCAACTACAATCATAATCTACTAGCCTGGGTCTCAAATTTCAAATACATGTCATTTCTTAGGCTCATTTCATAATATTAACTAAAGTATAAATGTATCACAGCAGAGTATTCAATCAATTAGATATGAAGCTGGTAGCTAACTGATACTTCTTTAGAACACTTCAGTGAATTAAGGAGAAAAGTTACCATGCCCACATGTTAACAGTAAGTTTCACATACCAAAAGGTTCATCTTTCTTATCAAGACGAAGGTGAGCTCTAACCTGCCCTGGTTCACAGCCATCACAGGTATCACTGCCAGGGTGAATGTGAAAGGACAACACAGTCTCTCCAATTTTCACTTCATCTCCATGCTCGAGTACATATGGGTCACATTTAGTTTTAGGCTAAAGGGGAAAAAATTACAAAACAGAAATCCAAGAGTTAAATATGACTATTTTATTTTATATCTACTGTTAAGTAATGTCTGATTGTAACAAAAAAACATTTGAGACAGTTCTCAATAAGAGACATATACACACACACTCACATTTCCACAACTTAAGGATGATGCATAATGTTCTACCAGTGGAGAAGACACCTGAACTGAGTAACTTTTAATTTTTATATTATCACAATCTACTTATCTCCCTATCTCCATGCCCAATCCCATCAGAGAAATACCCAATCCAAACTTCAAACAACCTGTTACCAAAATAAGTACTCATCATAGTCAAAAAGATAAAGTGTTAAGAGAATAAGTGCATCATATTTCCCTTTCCCCCTCTTCTTTTCTCTGGTTAATTCAGGGTTTTTAAAATTCTTACAGAGTAAGAATAAGACTTCCCTCCTTCCATTCCATACATTATCTTATTACGTGCTAAGCACTTTGCCACATGTTGGAGATAGAAGTTACCTGAACAAAGTTCCTGTCTTCAAGGAGTTTCCCGTTTAACATTTCCATTAAAAGTTTTAAAAAAGCCACACACACAAAAACGGCCCCTAACATTGCAATAAGAACTTTTACTCTGAATCACTTTAAAATGCATTTATCTCTAAAAATAAGGGGTAGATATGTAATTAGAAGTCAAAACTCAACAGTCTAGTACTCACTTAATGTATACTTTTTTTAGCCCTTTCTAGAATTCTCTTCCACATAACACATTTGGGCTTGAACACCAATCTGAACTAAACAATATGTATAATAACTATGGCCCTCAGGGATAAAAAGTTTCAGTTCAGTTTTTTAAAATAATGTGCAAGTATTTAATTACTATACACTCACCTGAAGAATCTGTTTTCCATTAACAATTGTACCATTTTGACTGCCTTGATCCACAAGGACATAACTTTGTAAGTCATGGTCAAAATAAATTTCTGCATGAAACTTAAAAAAAGAAACCAGGTAATTATAAAGTATTATATATTTTTTTAAACCACAGATTAAGAATTTCTCTATGATAGGATGCAATAGATTTTAATCTCCGATAATTCAACTTTTACTATTTTTAACACACTTGTTTCTGAATACAAAAGTATTACAATGCTTTTGGTAGAAATGTGAGGGCTATAGGAGAAAAGGTTACCTATAATTCCACCTATAATTATCATTAATAATTTAGTGTGTGCCCTACCTTTTCTACTTGTATAATATAGTTGAAATTATACAATACATACAATCTGAAATAATTTTTTCACCTAAGTATTTCTCCATGTCATTAAAAATTCTTCTTAATACAAAAGGTGATCTGAGGCATTCAAGGTCATCTTCTCAGAGTTTTCCAGATTCCAGTACTCAGGACTAATCACTCCCTTCTGTTCCACAGCACTTTGTTTATATAACACTTATATGCAGTTACTGCATATATGATGCTACTGCATATGTAAATGTCACTGTACTACAATTATTGCTTACAGTAGTTTACAATTTGCTTACCACTTAGTACATAATACAGTGCCTCACATATATTGGGCATATGTTCAATGTGTCTGCTTATACTGGATAAAAAGTTGCAGAAATATTTACTTTAAAATTTCACAGCAGGGAGGGTATAGCTCAGTGGTAGAGAGCACGCCTAGCATGCATGAGGTCCCAGGTTCAATCCCTGGCATCTCCACCAAAAGTAATAAATAAATAGATAAACCTATTACCTCCCCCAACACAAAAAATTAAAAAAATAATAAAATTTAAAAAATTTTCATAAACAATACACTGTTGGTGGGAATGTAGAACTGTGCAGCTGCCTTTGGGGGTTGGGGGGATCTGACAGTTCCTCAAAAGGTTAGAGAGTTACCATATGACTCAACAATTCTACTCCAAGGTTGATATCAAGAGAAATGAAAACATATATCCAAACAAAAACTTGTACAAGGATGTGCACAGCAGCATTATTCTTAATAACCAAAAATTTGGAACAATTCAAATATCCATCAATTGATGAACAGATAAACAAAATAGACTACATCTGAACAACAGAACATTATTTGGCAGTAAAAAGAAGTGAAGTACTGATGCATGCTACAACATGGGCGAATCCTGAAGACATGCTAAATGAAAAAGTTAGTTACAAAAGAATACATACTGTATGATTTGATTTATATGAAATGTGCAGAACAGGCAAATCCATAGACACAGGAAGTAGACTGGTGGTTGCCTAGAGCTACGGGGGTTAGGAGGAAACAGGGAGAGACTACTATTAAGTATGATTTTTTTTTTCATGGTGATGAAAATGTCCTAAAACTGATTGTAGTGACAGTTGTATAACTGTGAATAAACTAAAAACCTCTGAGTTATGCACTTTAAATAGGTAAACCGTATATGGTATATAAACTGTACCTCAATAAAGCTGTTTAAAGGATTCCATAAAGGTATTACAAAATGTTTCGAACACACAAAATATATTGAACCTGTCTACCCATAACACAGCTTTAATAAATTTTGCCATATTTGCCTCAGATACTTAAAAGAAAATGAATTATTATTCATCAATGTGTACCTCACTCTGTCTATCCCTCACCCTTTCTTTCAGAGGTTTGATGTTTATTTTAATCATGATGCAACTCTTTATGCTTTTACCACATATGTATGTATCCATAAAAGATGTTTATTTTGTCTAGTTTGGAATTTGATATAAGTGGAAAACAAACTATGTGAATTTTGTATTGAGATGTAATTTATAGACAGGAAATTCATGGGTCTAAATGTACAGCTTGATGAATTCTGACAAATGTATACTACAGAATATATTTCATTTATTTTGCTTCTTTGACTTAACATGATGTTGTGAGGTATACCCAGCTGCTGCACACAGCTGTGCTATTTTGCTGAATGGTAACACATCGTATTGTAGTACCATAATCTACATATACTTCTGATGACAACATCTAGGTTTCTTCTAAGGTTTTACTATTTTTTTAAATGCTTCTATGAACATTCTTGTACATGCATCCTTCTTGTGGACATGCCAAGTGTTTCTCTGAGGTATACACTTAGGAATGAAATTGCTAAGCCATAGGACATGAAAGCCTTAAACTTTATTAGAAAAGGCCATATGATTTTCCAAAGTGGTTGTACCAATTTATATTCCCAACAACAGTCTGTAAAAATTCTTAGTTACACTATATAGTCTTAACCAACACTTGGTATTGTCAGAATTTTTCATTTTTAAAAGCCTAATGGATATGAAATGAAATCTCATCACTGTAATTATAATTTGCATTTTTCTGATTACTGCTGAGGCTGAAACCTTTTTTTATATTAGCCATTTGGATTTCCTCTTCTGTCAATTTTCTCTTCATGTCCACCATACATTTTTTTTCAATTGGGTTGTTTAGAATAACAACTGTATCAAAGGATTTACTCCAAAGAGCTGTTCTAAATTATGCCCTCAACAGGAATGATATTTAATAAATATCATTTATTTAATATAACGAGTAAAAACTGACATCTTGGTTTCACTTGTATTTCTTAAATTACTATAAATACTGAATGATTTTCAAATGTTAACCATATTTCCTCTACTGTGAACTGCTTATTTATGTTCTTCACTCATTCATCTTTTGGTGTCACAGTGGGTTTGAAAACTAAATTTGCATGAGCTTTTAAAATATAAAGGAGATTTATTTTGTCAAATCTGTCTTGACTGTCCTAGTTTGCCTTTTAAATTTGTTTCTTAATATATAAAGAACTTCAGGCTTAAATTATTCAAAATTACCTTGTCTTCTGTGATTCCCACCCACATCCCCCAGTTTTTTTTAAACTTAGAAGATCCTCTCCTATTCACTGGTTAAAAATTTGTTTGTCTTTCCCATAATATTAAGTGTGTGTGTAGAGGGTTAATTTAATTTTTTGCTATACCTGGGTATGTGTAATAATATATTGTCAAACTGATTTCACACAGCTAACAAATTATCTACCCCACCATATGTTTGTTTAAAAGAAAGAAAAAACAGAAATGACACCAGAGAACTACCTATATTTTAGACTGGTGTGGAGAAATTTCCTATTTAAGTTACAGACTGGGTTTTCTTTGGATGCAGAAGAATCAAGGGTCATAGGAAAGTTTTAAAAAAGTAAGATAATTCAGTCAGAGTTAAGATTATGAGGATTTCCTTCCCTCTAAATGAGTCGAAACAAAGTAAAAATAGACTTTCAAACTAGTAAGAGGAAACAGGTTCCATCCCCAAAAGCCAAAAAAATCACAATATGTATTTTAGAACCATTTTAGAGTCTTTTTAATAGAAACAAAATGGGGATGATGAAAGGCCAAAAAAGAAAAAGGCAAAAGATAACAGTCATAAAAGGAATGGGTAAAATTACAGAAAATATAATAAGGAAATAAGGTAAGTATGAAGTATCCAGAGTTTTGGCAGCTAAACCTTTAGTTTTTTTCTATTTATAACTTAAGCTGCAACTCTGTTTTTATAATTTATTTTGGAAAACCCAATTCTTCTTTTTCCTGAAACCATTAGAGATTCAACTAGGAAAAGAAATAAAATGGAGAGCCCTGGATGGTAGAAGACAGACTGTTCCTGAATTGTAAAATACTCTGGACTCAAAGTAACCATGCACTATAGTAGCCTGAATCCAGGACTGATTTATTTTTGAACTGCCATAATATCTAGCATATGTATTTCACTCAATAAATATTTGTTAAATGAGTATTACCTTAATACTTAAATTAATACACACTTTCTACTCCTGCCCCAGACTGTTAAAAATTAAACATAATTTAGTTCATCCAAATTGTGATAAAGAATTTTTATTTTCTCAAGCAGTGGAATAAACAAATCTGCATTGCTTACAGTTCCATTACCATACTATTAACCTTTCTTTTTAATGGCAAAATCCCTCAGCTTTCTGCCATAATAATGATTTATAAAAATCACATTACGGGGCTCTATATGAAAATTCAAAGAGCTTACCTTACTGACACCAACTTCAGGAATTCGGAGAGTATGCTCCATATCTTTTTCCCTGCAGAGTTAAGTAAAACGTCTTTAATAATTTCTGAAGCATATATAAATGGTGCACTTACAGTGACACAGAAAGAATTTTTTTAAAAGATAATTTTTTTTTGTTTTAAAAGATAATGTTAGAAATAGACTCACAGACATAGAAAACAAACTGTGGTTGCCAGGGAGGAAAGAAGGGAGGGATAGATTGGGAGTTTGGGACTGACAGATACACATTACTATATGTGAAGTGGATAAACAACAAGGACTTACTGTAAAGCATGGGGAACTATATTCAATTTCTTATAATGAGCCATAATGAAAAAGAAACCGAAAATATATATATATGTATGTATATGTATAATTGAACCATTTTGCTGTACACCTGAAGCTAACATTGTAAACTGACTACACTTCAATAAAAAAAACTTTTTTAAAGGAAAAAAAAAAAAAAGATAACATTAAACTGCAAGTCTCTCTACCACACTAAATCTGGCTTCCATAATCCTACTCTAAATTTCCTATTTAAAAGGAGGTTCCAAATTACTTTCATTCTTTGGTACACCTGTCAGAGGCTAATAAACATCCAATGGGATAAAATATTCTTTTTACTAATGTCAATCATTTATTCCAGATCTATTGACTATGTTTCCACTTCTATTACTACATGTAAGAGGAGTATACTATTCTCCAAGAATTCAAAATTAAGATAGCATATGGAATCTGAATTAACAATACATTATCTTTCCAGTTGGGAAGAAAGGAAATTATTCTATCATGATTAAAACCTACCTCTCTACCAAGCTGGTTATGATTTACAAAGGGGTAAAGGAGAAGAATCAGAGAAGGCCAATACTGAGAATAAGTAATTTAAACCTAAAAAGGGCAGTATGAAAAGTAAGAAAATAACAAAATCTCTGTAGATGGTATCACCAATGGGGACAATGATATCTCCAATATCTCCAACTGACTTCCAAAAGCAAGTAGCAAAAGGTTAAGTGTCAGTAGTATTTTCTGTGTGGCAGAGAGAGGGATGTGGGTGTTATCTTTTGGCTACTGAACAAGTACCATGCACATTTAATGATTAACTGTTCAAAGGGAGAAGGTATAGCTCAGTGGTAAAGCACATGCTTAGCATGCATGAAGTCCTGGGTTCAATCCCCAGTAACCTCATTAAAAAATAAATAAGTAAATAAATAACTTAATTAACCCCCCCAAAAAAACCCAAATAAAAAATGTAATTAAAAAGTGAAAATGAAATAAAAAAAATTATTAACTGCTCAAGAAAAGTACAAACCACTGGAATAAGACAAATACACAAAAATAATATTAAACATTTTTACCTTCCAATTGTAGCAGGGTTTACAGCTGTAATAATAAAAAGTGATCCTGTCTGCAATACAGGTGATCTAATAACAATTACTCTAATACATGGGGGCCAAATCTTTTCTTCATCTGCCAAAGAAACATATGGGTAAATATTAATTCAAATGATATGGAAAAAATTAGAAATGTCTAGGGATGAGAAGGCTAAGTCATCCATAAAATAAAACATACTGATCAAAACTCTTTTCTGTTTAAAACAACCTTCTTGAATTCTGCTAATGACATAAACAGTGAGTAAGACAGTAAGTAAGAAAATGCTCAACCTAAAGATATTAACATCTACCACACTGTAAAATAATCAACTCTCTCTCAAGGTCTTAGAATTTGAAAATGCCCCCAAAAAGCATTGTAATACTAAGTAAGAAAAACTGAGTCTGCCCTTAAAAAAAAATTTGACAGACATTCCTTAACAACAGAATAAGCTTATACACACCAATACGAAATCCTGGGTTTTAAAAGTATGTCTCTATATCATCAAATAAAATAAATTAAATTTGCCATAATATCTATGTAGCTGAATTTATGGACTACTCCTAAAGGCAATTTGCTTTCCCTCCTTCAATTACAAAAGTAGATGACAAATATCTAATCCACTAAAATAGACTTAATACACATTTTAGGATTAGAAAGTAGGTAACTTGTGTTCTACTGATTAGACCATCCAATGCACTGAAAGGTCCAAGTACTAAACTAAAACAATCAGCTCACTTTTTGGCAGATATGGGTCACTAACATTTGTAACTATGTTGCACTTTTATAATGACTAGACTGGGTTATATATGTAAAACTAAACAATGGTGATTGACTCACCTTCATCTTCAGTATCTTCTGCAGTTACATTGTCTTCACTGGTAGTGTCTTCATCGTAACTGTCCTCAGTCTGAGAGTCTGTTATTTCACCTTCTTCTGGCTCGCTATCAGTGTCTGTGATTTTCTTATCTTTAAATGAAGCCGAATTATAAATGTTTTCATTAAGAGGAGATTCTGTAGTCTTTGTGCTAACTGGAACAGTAAACACGGGGGAGCTGTTTTTGTAATGAATATTTATTTTGGCCTTCTTTTTCACATTTGCAAAATCTTCTCCTTCAATACAGCTTATATGGTCAATACTGGATGTTTTTTGATCTTCTGAATTCAAATTCTGGAAAGAGGTGGGAAGAAGAGAGAATAATCTTAAACATGACCATCATATAATGTTTAATGTTAAATGTTACAATGAGTTAGTGAAAATGTATGTACAGTGAAATAACAATAGCTATTATCTCTACTGCCTCTTCCTCTCATGTTCCCTTTCTCATTTAATGATGCTACCATCCATTTACCCAAATCAAAAGTCTGACATGACCTTAAACACAACATTGGTGCCCTTAAACACCAATTACCAAGTGCTATAGACTATGTTTACAATTTATCCCAATTATCTATTCTCAATATCTTAACTGTTTCTGTCTAGTACCTTATCACATATTGCTTGGACTATGTGACAGCCTAGATCAATGCTGTCCAATAAAAATATAATGCAAGCTATATTTGTACTCTAAAATTTTCTAGTAGGCACATTACAAAGGTAAAATGAAGCAGGTAATTCACTGTATTATTTTATCTAACCCAGTATTTATAAAATATAATTATATACATAAATTAATATTTAATCAATATAAAATTATTAATGAAATATTTTACATGGATTTTCTGTACTAAGTCTTCATAACTGAGTGTAGTTTACACTTACAAAATATCTTAATTAGGACCAGCTGTATTTCAAGCATTCAATAGCCACATGTAGCTGACTGAACAATGCAGGCCTAGAGAATACAACTAAACCTAAATTTTCTTTTTGAACTTTGAATTAATTATCAAGTCAACATACATAACATAAAAGTGGCTTTAATTAAGGCAGGGATTTAAAGATCCAAATATACCTAATGTAGCAGAACTGAAGCTTTGCTAAAATTTAATACTTTATAGAGTTGGTCTGACAATACACCAAAAGTACAGCTGAATCAGTTACATCTTTTATTCCAAGATTCTAACGTATCTGGCATAAGCCTTTTATAATTTATTACACATGCTTATTGGGCATGCCTTAGGACAAATGAACAAATCTATTACTTTAAGCTTAGAAGAAAGTTATTTTCCTCTGGTGTAGAGCATACTCTGAATTTTCTTTCTGCCTCAGAGCAACATGATCAAGTATATTCATATGTTCTATTATTTTATAAAATAAGAGAGCATCTTAAACACATATTTTTAATAGCAGTATAAATTCAGTTTGGAGACTGGCTAAACACTCAGACAGTGTGATAAACTGGATGTACTTTCAGCAACACAAACTCACCAAGGACAAGAACAAGGGCAAGAACTAAAAAACTCAGAGGAACTTTAAAGCCATTGTGAATTACAGCCAAAAAATTTCCCTATCTAAATATACCTTTTAAAAAAAGCAGTTTCCAATCTTGTATATTTTATTATTACTGCCTACAGAACAACACATGCAGAGGAAAAATAAGTGAAATTGCAAGAGGTGTTACTTTTTAAAAACTATCTGTCAGTCTAGAACATTAGATAAATATTCATTAAAATATAAGAGGCCTAGGGCCTTCATGTAGGCATTTAGGTACATACACATATTTCAAGTTACTTATTCCAGTCTCCTCACCCTACCTCCTTTCTTCCACATACTCTATGCTTCTAAAAAGTAAGGTTCAAAAATATCTTAAAACTAAAGAAAAAGATAAGGATGTCCTAACCAGTCTCTGCCCACGTTTCACAGCTACGTCTGAGAATCCTTGGGGACTTCTCAAAATTCCATCAGGTATTTTCTTAAGTCCCTGTCCTGAATTTAACATATTTTTGAAGAAGGATGGTAAAGATGAACAATTATAGGAGCTAAGCTGGACCAAAATCTCACAGAACACTTTCAAATTTCATTCTCTAGCTTGTCAGGAACAGTCATTTGAAGACCTCAATGTGTTCTTTTCTTTGTTAGAGAAAAATAGTTCCATAATGTATCCTTCCTAACAGTTCAACCACTGGTAACAGATATGAGTCATTAAAACAGGTTTTAAAGCAAAAAATCACCTTTAGTATTTTAGTTACATACTCTTCAATGCCCAGGTATTGTCAGTGAAAATAATAGAGAAATAAAAGCAAATCAAATAGAGAATTGAGATAAAATTTCAAGAATAGGGGAGGTAGCCAAGATGGCAAAGCAGGAAGACCCTGAACCCACCTCCTCCCATAAACAAACCAAAATTACAACTACTCACACAGTAACTATCTACGAGAATAACCTGAACATTAGAAAAGATTTCCCAAACTAAAGACATAAAGAAGGAACTACATGAGATGGGTAGGAGGCATAGAGACCCACACCCCTGGGTACTCCCTTCCACACTGTGAACTGTGCTCTGGTGGTTAAAAAAAGACAAGATTATCAAGCGTTCTGTATTAGCAGTGGATGCAGAAAATTTTTTCAGATGGATAAAATGTTCATGGTACAGAGGTAAAGTTTCCTATGCAAAAAATTGTGTACAACTTTCTATGCAATATTGATTCTCATCTGGCATATTCTAATCAGGCTGTAGGCCAATAAAGTTTTTGGATTACTTAATTAGTAATATCAAAACCTGTCAAAAAATTAAAAAATGGAAAGAATATCACAATGACAGAAGTCCTTCCCAAGGAGCAATGAATCTGAACCCCCAGTGGGGCTCCCCATCGTGGGAGATCCTACACTAGAAAGACACACACACACACACACACACACACACATACACACAATGGAGTATTACTCAGCTATTAAAAAACGAAATCTTACCATCTGCAACAACAAGGATGACCCTAGAGGGTATTATGCTAAGTGAAATAAGTCAGACAGAGAAAGACAAATACCTAATGAATTCACCTGCATATGCAATCAAAAAAAACAAAAGGAAAACAAACTCATAGAGAACAAATGCATGGTTGCCAGGGGGAGGGAGTTGGAGGTGGAGGCAAAAGAGATAAAAGGGATTAGGAGGTACAAATCTTCAGTTATAAAATAAATTAGCCATGGGAATGTAATATACAGCATAAGGAATATGGTCAATAATACTGTAATAACTTTTTATGTGGCTACACGATGGTTACTATACCTACCATGGTGATCATTTCATAACACATATAAAAGTCAAATCACTAAGTAGTACACCTAAAACTAACATAATATTGCACATAACTATACTTCAAAAAAAATTAAAAGTTAAGTATTTAATAGTTGCCAAAATTCACGAAATGCCAATATAATAAATAAGCCTCCTTTCCTACCTATAAACCACCAACCTTATTCTGTTTAAGGAGTAGAAATAAAAGCCTTGATAAAATTTTATTTTCCTTCTTTAAATTTAACATTGTAACATAAGCATTTAAAGAGTTCCCCTCAGTCTTTATAAGCACTACAATTTTAAGGCCTAAATGATGCTTTTTTAATTAAATGTACTATCATTTTCTTTTTTCCTTCCATTTTTATTAAGATATAAGTAACTGACATATAGCACTGTAGAAGCTTAAGGTGTACAGCACAATGATTTGACATACATCAAAAATGACTACCGCAATTAGTTTAGTGAATATCCATCATCTCATAATGATAAAAAATAAAGAGAAAAAATTTTCCGTGACAAGAACTCTTAGGTTTACTCTCTAAATAACTTCCATATATAGCATACAGCAGTATTCATTTACGTTTATCATGTTGTATACTACATTCCTAGTACTTACTTATCCTATAACTGGAAGTTTGTACCTTTTGACTACCTTCATCCAATTACCCCTCCCCACCACTCACAGCTAGAGTAACCACAAATCTGGTATCTTTTTCTATGAGTTTCTTTGTTTTTGAAGTATAACTGACCTATAACACTATGTTAGTTCCTGGTGCACAATATAATGGTTTGATATTTCTATACATTACAAAATGATCACAATGTCAAGTCTAGTTACCATCTGTTTCTACACCAAAATATTATGGTATTATTCACTATAGTCACCACACTGTACATTTCATCCCTGTGACTCATTTATTTTGTAACTGGAAGTTTAAATGTACTTTCATCCTCTTAGTCAATAACTGTCAGCCATCTGAACCCTTAATTTTCTTCTGTTCTTATAAATATTGCTATATAACTATACAAAGGAATTCTTCTTTGGATTTTTTAAAAAAATTAATTACTAGAAACAAGATTTTCCAATTAAATAATATGAACACTTTTATGGTATTCATACAATCTATTTTCCCAAAAGGTATCAATTTACACTCCTTATAAATATGCATGTACCCTATATTTGCTAGCAATGGGTTTTTTTAATGTTTGCCAACATCTGCAAGATACTGTTCAACATAACTAAAAAAGTTGAACTTTCACCTACATCTACTAACAAACTATGTTCTTCTTTTACCGTGAATTGTGCACTGAAATTAACTTATCAGTTGAGGGTCTGAATATTCTTCTTCCGAATTCTTTAACACAAGAGTATTTTATCTTGCCCTAAATCTACCTTTAAGAAATTTTTTCTATTTCTAGTGACTGAGAATTTGTGAAAAGTCCACGTATGCCCCATGTGAAAGCTTACTGCCTCATAGGTTCTGGTATCTTATTGTAATGAGGATGCTTGAAATACAGAGTTACTAAATGATTTTTCAGTTTCTTGAAAAATTTTGGCTTAATTATAATATCACTATTATGTACATCTTAAAAATTATGAAGACATTACCTTTTCCTCATTTGCTGTAGAAGAATCAGGATCCTTTCTTTTCTTCTTCAATTTTTTATCTTTATTTTGTTTTGTTCCAGAACTCTGATAAGGCTGCAAATCTACTCGAGAATGAAATTGGTATCGACCACTTTCTACATCACAGTAGTAATAAATTCCCGTGGAAGGATCATAATATAGCTGATTTTCCTTTCAAAATCAAGAAAACAGTAAGTTCTATTGATGTAAGATGAAATAAAAGTAGAAAATTAAACTTAACAAAATACCAAATATATTCAGAAATACATAGTACATGTTTCTTTTAAGAACTCCAGTATCTTCTGAAGATAATAAAGAAAACAGAATGAAAAATGCTTGTAATTTTCCAAAACATTTTACCATTCAATACCTGTTCTAATTTTCTTAGTGTGAAAAATGAATACACTTAAATACTAAATTAAATCTCATGAAACTGCCAATATTTGACCATTTTTTTACTTAAAGAAACAGTAGCTTCATATGGTTCAACAAGAAATCTTTTAGAAGTTATGAAAAACAAGGCATGCATCAAAAAAAGGTGACCATATAAAAGCAATTTCAGACTCATTCTCTGTATGATTACATGATAATCGTTTGCCAGTATAAATCCCTAAACTGTTAATGTCATGAAACAAAGATTTGCCTTTTAACATTCATGACTCAAAGCCCTGAAGAAAAATTTGAAAATTAAGCTCATAAACAATACATAACATACTATATAAAGAAATAAAAAAACTGTCTTCACTATTTAATTAATTCTACACTAAGTAACTAAGTAAGACTTACAAGTAAAGCAGCTATGCAAAATAGAATTTTGGTAAATTATGGATAAAAACTAGAAAAATAAAATTAAGCATTCATCTGCATTTATTAGATACTGGCCAGTACTCTATAACCAAGATTTAACTGAACAGTCTATATCTTATTCACATCGTAATCCATACAGATCAGATCTGGAAACATCTTACAATATACTGAGATTAAGCAACTGAAACTTCCTGAAAAAGAATAATTTATTTTTTCTGACTGTTGTAGATCCCTTAGAAAAATATTAAGAATTCTTATCTTTCCCTTAACTGAAAAACTGAATGGAAGCTTTCTAACCTTTATTTCCAAGGATAACAGAATTTTTACAACCCAAATCTTTTTAATGTTACGTCTTTCAGTCCAAAATATAGACATTTTCAAATATTTAACAAATTTTTTATTTAATTAAAATAAAGTGAAAACTAGGACAATAAAAATGGCAAAGCAATGAGAAGTCCCTACTTTACTGAGACATAACCTGCAGAATGTAATTAACTATTTGCAAAACAGACGTCAAGAGGACAGTTATAAAAAGGAGAGAATGACATTGACTAATGACACATGGAAATGCCTTATTTTCCAAAAACCAAGTAAGTAATAGCTATTCTCCTTGGTAAAAAGAGTTTAACCATTAATATTCTGGGTATTAATTAGCATTGTCAATTAGCATACTCCTATGAAGAAAATTACCTCTTAACAAAGTATTTACAAAGCACTATCCCTAATGCAAACTGACAAGCTAATGAAATTCCTTATCTAACTAAGATATTTACCATTATCATTATATTTGCTAGGTTAGTTAACAATAGTTTCAATAAATGGAATGGTGGATATTTGCTCCACTTTGGGGCACTACATTCTGTAATTCCTGAGGACCAGATCACACGCCTAGACCACTGAGATAGACGTATGTGGTATCTAAGTTCCATCATCTTTGTCATCAAAACCTGAAAAACTCCAATTAAGTACCAGACCTTCAACAGCCATAACACTATATGATGAATAAAGAACTTTATTTTCTGGTTCTGTCCTAGTCAGTAGTCCATCACATTTCTGATTCCATACTAACTTCCTACTTCTTACTGTTAACAGATTGATCTTTAAAGAGTGAAATGTTTAAAAGCCACAAAAAGGAAAACAGTGACTAATAATAAACATGCTATTGTGAATTCAAGAAAAACACTGTCTGTGGCCTTAAATGGATTCATAAAGACATAAGTATTCGAGACAATTTTTTAAAAATCTTACCCCAAGCCTGGAATTAACAGTGTTACTTCCTTATAAATTCTATGAAAAAATGTTTAGGTTCTTAAACAATTTACAAGATGTAGTTAATTGTCTGCTTTTATTAATAAATACTTTAACATTTTTATGTTACTTTACATATAAAAGATTATTAGGCCTCTCTAAAATATTTATCTATAATAACACAATGAACTTATTTAATTAAAAAATCCAAAAGTGCAGTTCCACAAGCTATTTTATAAATCTTTACCTTTATCACATAGTTTTGAATCAAACATAATTTTTAAATGCAGCTTCCTGCTTTTCTTAATTCAGGTTTTAATATTTGGTATTCAAGCAACTAAGAATACAATCATACGTATTAATAGGTCTGAGATACTTACAGAATCATAATAAAATCCAGTGCTGTGATCAAAATACAATCCAGTATTCTCATCATAACTAAATCCAGTCTGTGATACAGCAGCTTCTGCTGCAGCTCTCAAACTTTCAGCTAATGAAGAACCTTCTAAGGATGTATCTTCTGTTGCTAATGCAGATGCTGGCTCCTAGGTAAGACAAAATGAAGTCAAATAGACAAAAACTTCCTCATGTCAACAGAAGTTAAAAGAACTTGAAACACTAAACAGACCTAAAAGAGATTGAATAATAAGACCTCAATTTCTGCAATGGAAGGGGATGGCTACCAATTACAATCTGATCCACTGATTCTGACCCAGTTTTGAAGACACTAAAATTGAGTGAGTGACCATTATACCAAAAACAAATGCCTGATACCACAGGGAAGCAATCCACGAAATACAGACTGAAATAGTCTTTAAGACAAATGATCTGGATTCTTCAATAATTACCGGTTCAAGGGGAAAAAATTTTGAAAAGAGATAGAGAAGGCCATAAATTATATGAGATATACAACACATCAAGCAGTTACACTGTATGAAGCTTATTGGTATCCTGATTCAAACAAACTGTAGAAACAAATTTATAAAACCTTCTGGGAAGTTTGAACAGTGACAAGATATCTGACATAAAGGAAGCATTAAAAAAAAAAACTGGTGTGAACGTAGTATTGTGGCTGTTGTTTAAATTTTTTGTTTAAGTCAAAACATACTGACAAATTTTCTTTAAGTTTATGAGAATGCAGAGAAACTGGAACCCTCATACATTGCTGGTGGTATATCATACATTTTTGGAACACAACAGAGTAGGAAAACAGTTACACATAAGAACAAGTTCTAATTTTTGTTTCTCAAAAACTGTGTTATTCACTGTATAATTACACACAGAATGTATACAACCCTTATACATGTTGTGATCAACCAAAGAATTGTCTATTTTTCTACATAATAATAGCAAAGGACAGGTTCTTGAGTATCAACAGTTTCAAGTTAAGCATTCTATTACCTGTGAATCTGAGGCAAAATGGTCCTCTTGTCCACATTTAACATTTTCTGTTACATTAGTACCAGCATAAGCATCATTTTCTATGTGTGACTGGCCTTCAGAATTAAAAGTAGAAGCTTCGATATCCTGATCTTCCTGAACTGAGAATTCAGACACTTTATTTGGAAGAGTAACATCTTTATAGTATGTCTGATAATAATAATCTGCAGCAAAAAGAAATGAAGTGATATCACATTAGAATACTGTATATAAAAAGGACTTAATTCCAAAACATTGGCACTGAATACAAAACAACACATTGCAAACAAATCATATTTTTATAATTACACACATTTGAATAGATTAAAATGGATGGTGCAAGTAAATCTGCAGAAGTATTTCTCTCTGATTCTAATGTCACCTTCAGTACCCTAGCTATCAAGCTAAAAAGAAAAAAAGGGTAATGAGATTTGGATTTTCCACAGCAAGAATAAAGAAACAAAACAAGTAGATAGTCTGTGTTCTGTCCAAAAAAATAAAAAAAATAGCAACTCATAACAACTTCTAACCATATACCTTAGTATTGCTAAACATCAAATGACAGTGGAATAGACACATCAAAGCTTGATTTTTCTGAAAAATTTCTCTTATGATGCTGACTTTTTTAAAAAACATAGTATCATACAGATATGAAATGTTAATACTATTGCTTTATTTAGCAGTTTAGCTAAACTGCATACTGAATAAAAGGAAAAATTTAATGGGAAAGATCATTCTTTGTGATCCTTATTAATTAAAACTCAGCTGCTCAGTTATTTTGCCTCACAATGTAAGGGCACTGATGAGGCCACGGTTGTAGGCTCATCACTCTTACAAGGGCCTAAGAGACTGACACTGAAGAGATGCTACGTGGAATGCATCAACAAGAAAACACATGCTCCTGGTCACAAGCAAGGCCAGATGAGAGTAGGTGGCTTACAGCACAGCAAAATTATTCACTGAATGTGACACAGAAAGCATGTTAACATTATTATGTATTTATAGGAATGACAATACATTTCTACTTTTCCACTAAAACAGCAGATTATCTGAAAATACCAAATCATACGGAGAAAAGTCAGCACTGCAACAGATCTCCTATTTATCTAGAAGTATGTATATTTTAAATCTAAAGGGAACTCCAGGTTAGCATGATTTGAATGTAATAATATTAGGGTTATCTTCACTATAAGCTGAATACCTGAGCTTGACCAAGGAGGGTGGTTCTCTGTTTGTACTTCTACATCAGATTTTTTACTATCCTCGTTTCTTCCACAATGGAGTATTTTACTGAGCTCTTCTACCTGAAAGAAAATAAAGCCTTAGGAAAATTAAACCATACAACAATCTAACAATATACACACCATTCCTCTGAAATTATAGTAATTATTTTTCTTAGTAAAAATTTGAAGAAGTATCAATAGCAGCTAGTTTCCTTTTCGGAAAAGCTCAAAACGCTGTAACTGGCTTTCACTTTTTACATTTGCAGGAGACGGTTTTATTCTTACATGCTCTTGCTAAACCTCAAAATTCCCCTGTAGAAGTAAGAATGACTAAATTAGTAGGACTTTGTGAATGGGATCCTTAATTTCTAACAAATAAGGATGTCTTTATACCAATATTTTATTCAGTCAGCAGTTCTCCCTAAGAAAAATTAAACTGTTGATTACCTAGTGTAATTCAGTGTTCTCCACCTAGAATTACCCATTCACTTAAACAATGCCACTCATTAATGTATTTTTTCTTGAAATAACAATCTAATAACTAAATAACTGCAGCAGAAGGAAATAGAGATGACTGCCTCATAAGGGGCGCCGGTCTTCCCTGTGCCTCAGTGAATGCCAAGGCCAGAGCAATACGGCAGGAAAATATCTATAAACAGATGAAGAGCAGCCTCATCAACACCTGAGCCAGACAGAATCTCAGAGTGAGATGAAATCTATCATAAGCACAAAATTAACTAAGAAACAAACTTTTAAATATTTCTTTAACAGTACATAAAGCTAAAAAGAGAAAGGTGGTGAGACTGATTATATACGGATTTCCTATGCACTTCACAGAACTATCAGATCTGCTGCTACTACCAGGGCTGGAACTACAGTAAAGTAAGCAAGACACCTAAGGGCACAAATTTAAGAAGGAACTCACAACTTCATGCAAATATAGGATCTGTACCTGAAAAAGATGCCCCCTTAAACTTTTCACCCTAGGCTACTGATTGCCTTGCCCTGGTCCTGGCTCTGGCTACTACCACTACTACCATAAATAAGATCATTTATTTAATATCTGCCACATGCTAGGCACTGTATTGGTTCTTTGGATAACATCTCATTCTTAAAACCACCTTACAAATTAGTTGTCCTAATCTCCAACTTACATATCAGAAATCTAAAGAGATAAAGTAACTTGCACAAGGTTTTTTTTTTTTTTTTTTTTGACTCCAAAGCCTGTACATATTGTATTTTCCCACTAGATCACTCTCAGTTCTCAAGTCAAATTTTTACTGCTCCAGATAAAATACTACTTAGTCATTAGGGGTGGCAGTTAACAACCAAACTCCACCCAGCACCAGGGGAGGCTGACAAGGAAGATAGTAAGGAGTTTTACTATCATCAGTAGACTCAAGACTTTCTATGCATCTCAGTTTTTCATACTAAACTACTATCAAATTAATACTAATAACCAAAATGCTTGCTCTTCAAAGATTAGCAAAAACATTTTCTTTTAAGATCTTTATAGTAAGCAATATTTTAACAATTTAAAATCATAAAAGAGGTTTTTTTTAAGGCTATCATAGTTTGCTCTCCTTTCCCCATGGTATTTGGAGTCTCCTAGCACAGTCATTATGCACTGTACATGCTCAAGAAATAGTTGTGGAAAAAACAAACACACATTTTCTATACTGTCATAATGTTAATAACTCTATACAAGGGGCACAGAAACTCAGCAGTTATTTTCATTGATTATTTGATAACAAAGCATAATAAAGTTTGATGATGCTTCAATGCTCAGCTTACATATCTGGTTTTAGGATATATACTAATATATTTCAAAGGATAGACAACAGCTTAATTGAAATTAATAATTATGTGGAAATAACTTGTCTGGAAAGATTACAACTGCCCAAAAACATCAAGCTGGAAAAAATATTTTGCTTTTTAAAAGTTTTTAAAAATCTAAGTGTAAAGATTTGTCCTTACTGTATGTTATGAAAACGGAGTTAGCTGTTTAGTGTCTCTAACTCCTTACTTCCACCAGACAACTCAAGATAAATGCCCAGAACAACCTTATACATATGGAGCGTTCAATAGCTTGTAAAAGTCTGTCCACATTTAATTTGATTTAACCTTCACCAGTGTGGTCCTAGCATTCTCATCTTATGGGCAACTAAGGCTCAGTATCAGTTTACACATCTAGTGAGTGATAAATGGGACTGACTGAAATTCAGCGCTTTAACAAACTCAAAAGATACCTAGAAAAAATATTGTAATTGTGCGTACTGCCAATGGAACTTTACAAGTGAGTGAGAATGAAAACTAAAGTACTACAAGCTGGCAGTAATTGCAGCTCACGCACTTATCTAAATTGAGTACCCGACTTTTAGGTCTGTTCCAAATGTATTTGGAACAACAATCATACTGAACTTTTAATTATTTCAGGTACCCTGTAAAGTAGTTCTGGGCCCGAGGCTATCACAGACTTTTGCCTAGGGCTGGAGACGGAAGGCGCACCTGGGTGCGGAGCTCCTGGTTGTTGCTCTCGGCGCTCTGGTACAGCCGCTCTGTGTGGTGCAGCAGCTTCTCGATCTCCCTCACTTGCCGCTTGCAGCTCCGCAGCTCGCGTTCCAACTTCTCCACTTTCCGCCTCAATTGGGCCAGTTCAGGCTCGGGGGAGGGAGGTGGCGACGGCGACAACGAAGGCGACGGCGCCTCGGAGGCCATGGCGTCCGGTGCAAGGCGGCCCGTGGGCGCGGAGGGTACGTGCTCAGACTGAGGCGGACGCCGGCGGGCCCAGGGCCCACGGGAGCGCGCAAGCCACGAAAGACGGCCTCAAATCCGACCGGCCGCGGCGGCCTCTGGCCATGACGCCCTGAAGCTTGTTACCTGTAGCCGAAAAGGACTGCAGGCAGCGAGCAAGGGGACAGAAAATCAGAACAGCTCAAAACCCCCGGCTTTAAAACAGCAAAACTTTATTGGTAACTACCTGCCCCAGCGACTGAATGAGCCGCAGAAACGTTGGAGAAATAGGCGACCCAGAGCAGCAGAGGCTAGAAAGATCCGCGTCTCTAGGCTGAACCGGAAACGATGGCACCGGCGGTGGGCGGGGCCGAGACGGAAAAGGAAGCGACGGGAAGCGGGAAGGGCCGCACGATGCACACGCGCACCTCCCCGGCCAGCTGCTGGAGGCTGGGGGCGGTGCTTGAGACCGTGCAGAGCGTGTGTGAAAACGCCTACAGTAGCCTGGGAGAAATAAGGGGAGGAGTCTTCTGCGCGCTCTCTGGTCTCAGGCTTTTTAGTTTTGCTCACTTTCAAACCGTTTGCAAACTTTTTGCATAGAGTTCACTTCCAAGCTCCTCGTTTTACAGATGAGAACCATGAATCTCCAAGAAATGATTTGCCAAGGTTTATAGAATTAATGCTAAACCAGGGCTGGAACGCAGTGTTCTGGTCTTCTGCTTATTTAGTAATTCTGCCGATTCCGTGAGTTTAGACACCCAGGAAAAGAAAGCAAGTTACTCTGACTTGCAGAGAGGAGCATCCCTGGAGGGAAAATAAGCAGCAATATTCTATGGAAGCAGGAGAAAAAGAGTCTCTGTTTCAGTAGACCTATTTGGTGTTTCGTCTACGGGTAACTGGCATTTGTTCACCAGCCTTTAAACTGAGGAGGGTTTCTTGGAACACACTTCCTTCCTTAGCCAAGGTCATTTAGAATTAGAGCCTGAGCTCGGAATGCTGGGCCTGAGACCTACAGAGGTCGGCGGCTGCCTTGCTGGTCTTTCCCAGGGCCCAGAAAAGCGCCTACCACAGAGCAGTTATCCTTAAATATTTTTTGAACGGGAGAATGCTGTTTGATGGCCTAGTTCAGTAGCCGCTCTGTGCGCTTATTGTCCCGTGCACCCCCCTACTAGTTCAGTGAGCTCTCCAGCGGAGACCTGCGATTTCTATGTTTTGCACACATTATTCCCTAGGCTTTCAGAACCGTTCCACAAAACACCCTATAGTCAAGGAGACAGTGATCGTTTAGCCATGAAAGGATATATAGTGAGAGGACTCAGTATGTTCTCCCCAATGTGGAATAGACAAGTACTGCCAAAAACAAAAACAAACAAACAAAAAAAAAAACTGACTTACCTATGCATTATGACTCTAATCAAGAATTTATCCAAATCTTTTCAAATAAAAGCTATAGTTTCCACTTTCTCCACCTTTGGGAGTTAAGGAATCCCATAAACACCGTAAGGTAACCTTAAGGTAGAGGGCCCTTCCTAGCTCATTTTACAGAGGAGAAATTTCGAGGTTTAACCATTAATTATAGGATGAATCAATAAGGTTATTAGCTGTTACTTGAAGCAATGTTTCTTTGATTTCTCTTAAAGGTAATCCATTTAATACTAAATTCTGACCTCATCATGCTACAAGTCTATATAGCTTACCTATGACCATTAGTCTAGAAGAAAAATGACAATTTTTTTGAGAAAAAAAAAAGCCTTGTATATCAGATAGGCATTGCATTAAGATGCTAGTAACAGAACTTAGTCTTCTACAGTGGCTTATTAAACAAATTAGGAGGTTATTCTACTACACTAAAGAGATGGGCTGTCCGGAGCTAGTATGGTGGCTCTGCCAGGTCTTTAGAGACCCAGGCCCCATCTTCCTGCTCTGCTATTCACAGAGCTTATTTCCAGCTTCTAGGTCAACTCATGGTACAATATGGCAAGGGACAAGAAAACTTTCCCAAAGCCCCACCCAGTGACTTCTGTTTATATTTCAATACCCAACTCTTGCTGCAAGTGGGGCTGGGAACTATGTATGTATGTGTGCTTTCTAAGCTGGACACATTATATTCTCTAATAATAAAGGGTTCTATAAATATGGCAGAAAGAGAAAATCCATGTTGAGTAGGTAAATAGTCTTTGCTACATCTACGTTTCAGATCAAAGGATATTTAGTATAGTAGGCAGGTCCAGTGCCTTAGGAAAGCATACTACTTGATATTCTTCACAATTTGACTTTGTTTTGTAATGTTTTTCTTAGTTATTATTTGGTACCTTGGATTGTAATCATACTCCTTAGTTCACAACACATTATCAATATTAGCCCACGGGTGGCTCTTTTTCTGGTTTTGGTTCTCTTTTTTGTCATTTTGATTTTGGTTTTGGTTTTAGCATTGCTCTGTATCTCCATTACCTCCTTTCTGTCACTATGAGCACCTACACTCACATGTCTAATATATGTCCTTAAATATAAAGCTATGCTTATCAAGTATGTTTCCTGCATATTTCTTTTACATAAATAGTATTTGGTTTTAAATCTTATGCTGTTTATTTTTTGCACACTAAAGATGTTTTAAAAATTCGTATACACTACTGTATATACATCGAAGTGCTACATTGCATTCCAAGGTACATGTATATCACATTTTATTTATCCATTACCCTAGTTGTCAACATCTAACTTTTCTCCAATTCTGTATTAACACAATTGATGCCAAAATGAAAAATCTTGTTATGCCACTTTTTTGACCTGTGCATTCATTTCTCTGAGATATATATAGCAAGACACGTGATCTCTGGTTCATAGGGCAGACATTTAATTTCACCATGTTCTGCTAGATTGCTTTTCAAAATGGCTGGACAACTTTGCCATCTCACCAACTGTGGACAAGGAGTTCTGTGTCCTCCACATACTCTCCAATACCTAATATTAGTCCCTGTAGTACTTTTCACTATGAACGTGATGAGGTATCTCATCGTTGTTTTAATTTGCAATTCTCTTGATTATCAGAGAATTTAATATACTTGTTGAAATGGCTATTTAGACTTTCCCTTTTGTGAACTTCCTATGTATAGTTTTTTCTTATTTCTTTCCTATTCTTTTGCAGTTCTGTCTATAATCTAGATAGTAATCTTTTATCAGTTTTAGATACTGCAGATGTCTTCTCCCAGTCTGTCACATATCTGTTAAATTCATTTATGGTGTCTTTCATTGAACAGAAATCCTTAATCCTTTTTATGGAGTCAAATCAGTCTTTATTTTATTTACGCTCATTTTATTTTATATATTTTATGATTTGGGCTTTTGAACCTTATTCGTGAAGCCTTTCCCCACCCCTGTCATATTTTCTTTTATAATGTTGTAATTTTAACCTTCACATTTAGTTCTCTACTTTAACTGGAGGGATTCAGATGTATTTTTCCCACAGACATTTAGCATCTATCAAGTTCCCGTATCTGGGTCTCTGTCCGAGCTCTCTGCTTTCTTCTGTTTGTCTACTAGCCAGAACATTTCTATATTCATCACTTTGGTTTCATAGTGTATCTTCATATCTGGTGGGGCAAGTTCTCACTCTGCTTTTATTTTTGAAAATTGACTTATTCATAAACCTCTATTTTTCCATGTAAATTTTAGAACGGGTTTGTTGAGTTCCTTAAACAATCCAATGGAATTTTTATTAAGATCCCATTGAATGTATAGATTTATTTGGGAAGAATTAACATAAAACTTAACTAAGATATCTTAGTTAAGATATCTTAAGATATCTCATCCACATACATTCTTTTTTTTTTTTTTTTTGGCTCCACTTATTCATTCTTTTTTGTACTGTCATAGAGTTTTAATACCTTTTTTGAAAAAAATTCTTGGGCATTCTTTCTAAGTTATTTCCAGGCACTCTTGTTTTATTGTAGCATTTAGAGGAAACTGTCCCGAAGCAGTGAAGGATTTTAAAGACTTTGAACCAAGAACAATAAATACAGCAAAAGTGACTTTAGTTAAGGAGGTTCTGTTTGTGGAAGTTGACAAAACTGATGTTGAAGAGGTTTTGGCATTCCATGACCAAAACCTGACCGGTGAAGAGTCATCCAGGAACCAACTGTGAAGCATTCGTGTGGGCTTTTGCTACGAATGACAGTGCTGTGATGACTGCAGAAAAGCACGACTTAAATTCTGAAAGGGCACGTTGGTTTAGGGCAGGTTTGCAGGGTGTTTTGAGTGCCTACAAAGAATTGTATGATAGGAAAATGCAGGAGGTCAAGCAGTCATGCATACTATCATATTTCAAATCTTTCACATCAGCCGCATGAACCACTGCAGACCACAAAACTCAACATCAAGGCAGGCAGACACAGAAGGTGTAGACGTTAGTGACCTGCCTGCCCTGATGGATTTAGATGATGGGATGTTAGTATGTGATCCTCTTCCTCTCTCTCCTACCACTTCTGTACCTCCCACCACCCCAACCTCCCATGACTCAGCCTAACACACCATCATCCCTACCTCTCAGCCTTCCGGTGGGCTTGCTGTCTTCCCTATTCTGATAATTGAAACTCTGCTGTACATACATTATTTCTACTTCATCCAGCCTGTGTATTTATCATATCACTCCTGCTTTTACTATAGGTTTTTGTTATTTTAGGTTTTATGTATGATTTGGTATGATTTGGCAGGTTATTTATTGCATCTGGGATCACTCAAACATTTTTCCATATAAATGAATGGTAATTGCTTCTTCACTTTACATGATTTCTACTTATGAAAGCTTTCATAGGCATGCTCTGCTTGCAGAGAGTGGGAGAAACCTGTATTCCACAACAGAGGAATCCTATCAATTAATTAAAACCTGACTTATACCCAATTTCTTTTAAAATATCATCAATTCTATATTTAATGAACACTCCACTGGTCATAATTTATGTTGAATCCGGTGGGTAGCAGACTCTCTACTAACTGATCCTACTGTTTGATGTCACACAAGAATATCTGGGGAGCCATAGCATTTCAGTAGTCCTGATTTATTGGTCTATATTACTTTTGGTCAATTGACCATTATTTATTTCCTTTCCCTGGAGACCCAGGAAAAAAATGGTGGGTATAACACTAAAATTGGAGTAATGATAAAGGAAGGAAGCCAAAGGAAACCAGGCAAGCCTATCTTCTCCACACCCAGCTGAAATTCTTATACTTCTTCACCTTCATCGTATAAAAAGCCATGATATGTGTAAAGTGCTAAATTTAGAACCTGGTACATGGTAAGTTTGCAGTGGATAGTAATTATTATTTTCTATTATTGTTTCACTTAAAAATACTTATATAGTACTTGCTGTGTACCAGACTGTTCTAATTACTCTACAAAGATCATTCATTTATCTGCTAGCTGCTGTTTTAAGCACTGTGCAGATATTAGCTAGTTTAACTAAAAATTCTCATCACAGTCCTGCAAGATATGTACTATTAGGGACATCACCTCCACCTTACAGATAAGGCAATTATAGCCCAGAGATTAAGTAACTTGCTTAAAGATAGTGCAGCCAGCAAGAGTCAGAGCCAAGATTCAAATTCAGACAATCTGCTTCCAGAGACAGAATGCTTAACCTCACACCATCTATTCACCCCAAGTTAGCACCATCATCAATTAAAGGTGGTCCATGAGGCATTAATGTATATGGATTTGTTAGCTGATTATTCACATTTTTTCCATCCAATATATGTTTTCATAAAATGTATATGTCACTTTAATAAAGAGAATTATATTTTAAATACATAAGTAGGCTTGCTAATAAAAAAGTATATATAGAATCATTCTAGAAAGGTTAAAAAGATTAACTGGACAAACATCTGTAAGGAAATTTAAGGAATCAATAATTCCCTGTCTTCTTATGAGACTACTATAAAAAATCATTCCATCCCTACTTGCTTCTCAAATTAATAGAATGACCAAATATGAAAGCACCTGGTAAACTGAAAAAAAAAGACAATCTAATAACTGTAGAATTTTAAGTTTTAAGTTATAATTATCTGCCTTTATACCTTTTTACAGATTCAGAATAGTATTCGTGTGTATGTGATATAAACAGACATATACATGCATGCATACCCTTGGAAAATTTCTCAAGAGTTATATAATATTCTATACATGTTGATTGCTACCGGGAAAGCGAGACTGCTGATCTGAGAGGGACTTAACTTCTGTCAAATCCTTTATACTGAAACCAAATGACTTGCAGAAATAACATAAAACACATTTTGACCAGAAGGTGGCAATGAAAGCATTGATATTTTCAAGAGGCAAGAACTAACTTCCGGCAGGTGTTGTATATCCAAGGAGACAAAATATTGTCTGTAGGTTCTGATCATCCAGATCCTATGAGCTACTCCTAACCCCACCCCACCCCTGCCCTGGAGAATCACAGGCTAAGTCAAGACGTGATGGGGACATAGCGTGCTAAGTACTGCCATCAGAAAAGCAAAGGGCTCTGGGGGGCAAGGTCAGTTATCTGAAAAGTATAGCCCCATCTTAGGAGCCTCATTTAAATTTGTTGCATAAGTGAAATGATTACTGGGATATTATGGTCATTATTGTAACTCTTTGATGAAGTTTTTCCAGGTACCAATTTTACTGCATCTAAGAATGTGCTTCCTTCTCTTCTTCATCTAAGGAATGGCAAAGAAATACTAGGAGAAATTGGGTACCCTTTCATTTGGCCCCCTCATTGTTCACCCTAGGCAATCAAAAAGACCCTGACAAGACTCCCTTAATTCTGGAAAGTGTGCATTAGTGTTGTCTGGAATAGACTGAGCCTGGGGTTAAAGAAAAATTATTCTGACATTTGTAAGAAGACTTTATTTGGGACTATTTCCATAGGTGTAGCTGCCAAGACTACTGCAATAGGGGAAGGAGATTGGACTCAACTCTAAATACAAGAACAAGGGGGGATTTATAGCCAAGGAATAGGTGTTGGGGGTGGAGCGTGGGGGAGGGATGGATGGAAAATTATTTCAGGAACTCAATGAAAAGAGGTATATCTGGGTATGGTTTGCATACTGAAGACAATCTCACAGGCAAGTTGTTTACTATCTCTAGGAACTAGTTAACCCTAGGAGGAGCAGCCCCTCCCCAGGTCTGCAAGACCCGAAGATGTCAAAGCATTATAAAATATAGGAAAAAAATGTTAATATGATTAATACAAAGTGCCTTGCTTCTAGCTTCTAAAATACTATTTCTGTCAACCAACCAATTACCTCATCAAATGAAAAAGCATTGAATCAGCAAGATCATCTTATTTCATCTAACTAATAATAATATTTAGTTAGTTCCTTTTATATGCTACCTCTTGTGCTAAGCACTTTATAATTTTATTTGATCCACATATGTATCTTGATTATAGTGGTGATTATACAAATCTGTACATATGATAAAATACCATAGAATTATACACAAAGTACTAATAAGAAAAAAAATGCATGCAAAAACCAGTGAAATTTGAGTAAGAATGGCTAGTTAATTGTATCATGCCAATCAATTTCCTGGTTTTGATAATGCATTATTTACATACAATGTCCCCATTAGGTAAGTGAGGTGAGTGGTACAGGAGACCTCACAGTCCTATTCTTGCAACTTCTTGTGAATCTACAATTAATTCAATTAAAAAGTTAAAAGCCCTTTGAGGCCAATACTATTATCATCCCCATTTTACACATGACGAAACTGAGGCTTGGGGAAGTTAAGTAATCTGCCTAAGATCATTCAGCTAGTAAGTGACAGACTGTGGTTTTGACCCAGAGCTCATGCACTGTCAAGCTCCCTTCAATAGAGAGAATCTTCAGATAAAATAGTGACTCCTGTTACTCATAGAATGTTCTAGGTTCCAATATGGTCTGAAAATATGTCAACAAATTCAACTATGCTACAGTGCTAGGGAGTTAAACAGCAGTGCACTTAAATGTTAGTGTAGGAGTTGTGATGGGTTTGCATCAAGAAACGATGAAATGATGACATTCCACTTTCTGGGCGTCTCTCAGCAAGGAGTTGTAGAACATCAACACTTTTGGTTTACTATTTTAAACACCAGATACCAGACCAATAGTTATATAAAGATTTTGTTCACTTACCAAGAGAAATCTTAGACCTGAGTCACAAATTAAAGACACTGCACTGATTTTATACAATTCAAGCCTCTCTAATGGCAAAGAAATTGGCAACATATTTCCAGAATTCTAATTCCATCAGAGGTAGATGAATCATAGCATTTTCTGGGACACACTTGTTAGAAGACTTTTCATTTCATTTAGTCTTAATTAAGCGGCAGCACATAGCACTGGATCAATGGAGCGCTCATGTCTGATCTCAAGTTCTGCAAAATGTCAGAAATACAAGGTAACCATAGACCCAGTGCTTTTTCTTTAATATATTATCTGCCTATAGAATTTAATCCATAAATTATGAGTCAACGATCTCTACAGCTTTACTAAATGCTTTGTGTCATTTCCTAAACATTTTCAATTACGTTTTACCTTTCGCTATTTCTTTTATTTGGTTTAGTGTGACCTAGTCTTACTGGACTCTTGATAACTGGGTATCATAATCCAAGAGGCCTGGGGCAAGCCATGTTCAGTGTGATGTGAGGCTGTGCTCTGACCAGGTTAACAGATAGGAAGAGATCTTGATGTGCCCATCTCAGCCACAGTCCTCATCTTCTCACCCTAAACTGTCTCTACAGGGCAGGTTTTTCCATACCAGGGAAGGGGATGGTGGTTACCACTATGGGGAATGGCTGCTTGATGATAAAACCATCACCAGCTCCACCCCGGCCTGGCTGCCTGCCAGCAGTGAGGAAAACCAGCAGAGCTTGTTTCATAAGCCAATGACTCAAAATAAGGTTTTAAGAAAGTGCTTTATGGTTTTCTATGTAAAATGCTACGCAGGTTAACTGATGATCACTTTCAAAGAGGATTGAAAAAAAGTAGAGAAAAGCTAGTATGAAACCATGAACATGTCTGAGTATTCTAAGGAATTCCCACATAACAAAGTTATCTTCATTGTTATCCTACTCGTTGGGACTGATTTCAAGTTCATGAATGTTTCTTTACTGGTGTTTACTGTTTAGTGTTTCTTTACAATTAACATGGAGTTTGAAGACACCAAGACACTTCTATAGACAATGAATTCTACTCCAGTACAAAATGTCATAGGATGTGCTTGGTCACTTTGAAGCTTCTAATATATTCTCAGATACATTTTCATCTATGTATCAAAAGAATGAAGCAGATTTAGTAAGTATAGTTTTCTTTAATTGTATTCCACACAATTTTGTTGAGGATCCAAAAAAGGTCCTGTGCAATGAGCCACCAGGCAATTCTCCCTGGTCATAGTGGAGTAAAGGGTTGCTGCAACCACACAGGATATTGTGGGTTCCTTTGATGCATTGGCCTGAAGCTGAGAAGACAGCAGAGGCCAAGAAACAAGATCTTAGCTGGCTTTGTAAAGACAAAAATTAGGAAGTAATGTAAATACAGAAATACAAAGTATATCCACACCATGAAATACTCTGCAGCTGTCAAAATGGGATAATGTATGGATATACCGATTGTATTTAAGTGCATATGGACTACATACTTTTAGTTAAAAAAATCACTTTTTAGTGTTTTAGTTAAAATTGTATGTATATACTGTATAGCACAGGGAAATACATACAAGATCTTCTGGTAGCTCACTGTGAAAAAGAATGTGAAAACGAATATATGTATATTCATGTATGACTGAAAAATTGTGCTCTACATCAGAAGTTGACACAACATTGTAAACTGACTATAACTCAGTAAGATAAAAAAATTTTTTAAACTGTAGTATGATCCTATTTCTATATATGTTTACATATGTTTAAAAAATAGCCTGGCCTGATAAACACCATCATATGTAAGGGTGTTATATATGGTTGAAAGATAATGTAATTTTCTTTTTTTTTTTTAAATGGAGGTACTGGGGATTGAACCCAGGACCTCATGCATGCTGAGCATGCACTCTACCACTGAGCTATACCCAAACCCCCTGCCTTTTTATTTTTACTTGAGTATACTTACTAGGTTTTTAAATTAACTTTTATTAGCTAATAAAACTTTAAAGAAAGAAATGAAAAGAACAAGGAGCTGGTACTATAGGAATCTGAAAATTAATACTTAGTTCAGCTACCATTGCTCACCCAAAAACCACTCAGCAAATGCTTATTATCTTTCTACTACGTGCACGGATCATTGCTACATCCTGATATTTAAATATGTGTGACAGCATCTCTACTGTCAGAGACTTAATCTTAGTAGTGGTAGAGGCACACCTGTAAGCAGCCAAATTTAACTCAGAGGCAGAATGATAGACACAGGAAAAGAAGAAACAGGGTGCTGTGGGAAGACAGAGGAAGTGCTCAGTGGCTACTGACGAGACACTGACAACCACAAAACAGAGAACCAGAATGAGAAGGTCACCCAGTCACCTGTAGGAGATGCTTTGGAAGGGGGCTAAAGCTCCACACCCAAACCAAGCTGAGAGTCTCCGATGGTAGAACAAAGTCCTGTCTTCTACTTAAATCAACTACCAACTTTGTGCTCTGGCTTCTAAATAGTTTCAGGTGTAAATTAATCAAAAACAAGCAGGAGGTCTTGTACTGTAGATGTCTGGTATTATGCATTCATCAGGAAATATATGGATGTGTTGTCATTTAATAGATGAAATATATAGCTCATCACTAGAGCCAGTGTGCTTAGCAACATGCCCATTCAGTGGGACAATGGCTAGCAAACAAGCTGCAAGGATGCATGGAAGACTTAATTCAGGGACAAGATTGCCTGGCCACCAATTTTGGGGAAGAAGATGGTAAACTTCTTCATTGTGGGGACTCCATCTGGGCTGAAGTGTTTAGGTGCCCAGGCAGTGACAGTGAAGGCCTGTAGCTGTGGATAAGGCATGGATCTTACCACCAAACCACACCATCTACATTCTGTCAGTGGACTAGTTGTTACTCAGTGTCACACACTCTGACTTCTCTCCCCTGCTTATCCCCTGCTGTTTCATATGGAGAAAAACGTTTTCTGCTCAGTTTCAGGTTCTGCTGCAAATTTTCCTCTGTCCTTGGAGCTCAACTGCATGGTTTAAAAGAAGATGTAAATAATTACCTAAATCGGCATCCACAGGATTGTAATAATGAATGTTCTCTTACAAATAAACAGCTGTATTATTTGTGAAATGAGCGGGGGATTACCAGATGAGTGTCAGAGTATCAACAATATTGTAAGAACATCCAATAACTGCACTCTAGTCTCAGCCCATGCCTCCTTTGTTGCTCATCCTGCTCTCCTCAATTAAGAAGCTCAGGAACCCTCTTTATCATTTTGCCAATGCTAAATGTATACATATTTTATGGCAAAACATACAGACTGGAATCATTTTCTGATATGCATAATACTGAGTAAGATGTCAATTGTAGCAATTTATTAAAGGTTGAATTTTCCTGTTTCAAGGAGTGAAGCTAAATGGGATAAAGGTGTGAACAAAAGAGTGGCTAAGATTTGTGAACACAGCACACCTAGGGTTTATTCCACAGCGTCAAGTCCTTTTCAACCACTAACAATAAACCTGTCCATTCTACTTAGCAAGCAAGCCGATCTCTTTCCCATGCTGGTGAGAAAGTGTTACATTGCTATTCACCTGTAGTTAAGTATAATTCTTAAAACTGGAGACAGCTCATCCATTTCTATTACAGCTTAACTTTCCACTAAGCTGTAAGATAAGCACGGATATGCCTTTCTTTGTGCAGTGGGTATTTTCTTGGGGAAAATTATTTGACAGTAGGATTGTTTCCTCACTGAATCGCGTTATGATTTCATCAATGAGTTTAACAATTCTTTTTCAGTTGGCAATAACTTAGTTTTTAAAATTTTAACTGTGAAAATTTTCCAGGAGACTATTTATTAAGGGCTGATCATACATATCTATGCAGTTTTTTCATTACTGGGAAGGACATAAAAAAAAAGTAAAATATGGTCCCTGTCCTCCAATAGCCTAAAATCTAATCACGGAAGACACAGAAACTTTAAATAATTGATAAACAAAGCAGGAAAATAATGATTAAGTGCAGACAACACTTTAAAAGGGAGGGATTGGAGTAATATGAAAAAAAAAACAGGTCTCCAAGTGGACCTGCATGACAAAGAATATTTAAGTAAATGAAAGGGAGGGCATTTTAGGCAGTGGGCTAGCCTGGGAACATATCTAGAGTCACTATTGGATCTGACTATATTTGAGGTGGTAGGATGTTTGGGAAATAGAAATACCTTATAATGTATGCAGTGAGTTACCCATATATTAGTTTTCCATTGCCGTTGTTACAAACTACCACAAACTTAAAGATTTAAAACAACACTAATGGTATGATCTCGCTTACATGTGGAATCTTTAAAAAAAAAAAAAAAAAACCACCAAGCTCATAGATACAGAGAACAAATTGGTTGCCAGAGGTCAGCGTCAGGGCGAGGAAGGAGGGTAGACGATGGTGGGTGAAATGGGTAAAGGGGCTCAAAAGGTACAAACCTCCAGTTATAAAAATAAATAAGCCACAGCTATAGTTAACAATAGTGTACTGCATATTTGGAAGCTGCTAAGAGAAATCTTAAAAGTTCTCTTCACAAGAAAAAAAATCTGTAATTATGTGTGGTTATGGACGTTAACTGGAGTTACTGTGATTAACATTTCACAGAATATATAAATATCGAATCATTAGGTCGTACACTTGAAACTAATATATTATCGTATGTCAGTTATACCTCAATTAAAAACCACCATTGCACAGTCTTACAGTTCTGTGGATTAGAAGTCCAACATGGGTATCACTGGACCAAAGTCAAGGTGTCAGCGGGACTGTGTTCCTCTCCGGAGCTCCACAGGTACAGCCTATTTCCTTCCTTTCTCCAGTTTCTAGAGGCCTTCCACATTCCTTGGCTTATAGCCCCCCAACCTCATCTTCAAAGCTAGCAGACTGCATCTCTCTGACCATTCTGCCAGTTACCTCCTCCTCACTCCACGACCAGAAAAGCATTTCTGTTTTTAAGGACTCATTGATTACATTGGACTCACCAGGCTACTCTCCCATTTTAAAGTCAACCTTAATGACATCTGCAAAGTCTCTTTTGCCATGTAAAGTACCAAAGTTTTCTTTAATCCCATTTTTTTTTTCCATTCCCATTCCTGTGGTTTTAGTCTAGGTTCTTATACTGGACTTGGGTTTATAGCAATAACCTGCTAATGGCCTCCTTGGAGGAGCTTCTCCTCCACTTCAATCCTATGCACCAGTTTCACACAGATCTTCTTAAAGCACTGTTTAAAAAAAGAAAATTCAACTGACTAAATTTTAAAGATCTTATTTGCTTTACTTATGATTCGGGCAGCATCCAATATAAAGATCTTAATGGCTTTACTCATGAATTGGGCAGCATCCAATCTAACAGATAGAAAGGAGCTCCCAGAAGCTGTGCAAAACCAAGACCTTTATAGGCAGAAGGGAGCAGGAATGAGGACGTTACACTAGGCAAAAATCAGACTGGTTATTGCAAGGTTACTGTCTCAAGGGATGGCAGGGGTCTAGCAGGCTGATTACCTAATGAGTGCTGATCAGACAATTCCTAATTAACTGGTTAAAATTGCATTTCTGGGAGAGCTGAAACTATACTTTTGCAGCTATTCATATATATTCTGAATACACATAAAGCAATCCTGAAGGGATACCCAAAAAAACTGTCAGTGAGCTGAGAAATGGCATGCAGCTGTGGGAGTGGGCATAGATTGACTAGGTGGGGGAGTGGAAAGGAAACTTGCACTTTTTCCATCTTACGCTTTTTAATATTGATTGAGTTCTTATCATATTGATGCATCCTTTTAAAAATTTTCAAAAGCTAGCAAGTAACTTTCATTTAAAATGACATATTTTTAAAGAAAAGTTAGATTTGCAGAGAGAACTTCAGGATTATTTTTTCTCTACCCAAACACAACTACTATTCAGAATGAGTAAAACGTTATTTAAAAAAAAAATCATACCACCACTCTCCAAAAAAGTTTCTGAAAGTAAAATTGGTTAGATGCCCCTGTAACATTGTCCTCTAGAGTTTTGCAAGTGCTGGACGAACAGTTCCCATTGTGGGGCAGCAGACTTCTGGGCAATCAACAAGAAGGTGACCATATACCCATTAAGTGCCTGTCCTGCCAGGTGCTGGCTGGGGAGAAGGGGGAGCAAAGAGGGGTAAGTCCTTCTCTAACCCACAGAATCCTGCTTATTCTTGAGATTAAGAAAGGTTAATGATCGTGGGGAGAATGTTACATTTATAACCTGGCTGACACTGAGAGATTAGAGTCATGATGAATTAGGACTTGTTTCCTCCTGGGAAAACAATGCGTAGGTACAAATGGAGAAAAGTACTGTAAGATTTTAATTAACATTAAATTAATTAAATCACAGGATCTCACTCTGGAGTCAGATAACCAGGATTTAAATCCAAATTCTGCTGTCTTTTAGATGCATGGAAAAGTTTGGAGAAGTTATTTGACTTATCTAGGCTTCAGTTTTCTCATCTGTAAAATGGAGACACAAGAAGTACCTACCTCCTAAGGCAGCTGCGGCGACTGAAGAAGATAGATGAGTGTACTGTGTCCTGTGGGATAGTTCAGCGTCCCCGGTAATCTGGCTCCCCAGGAACCCCCAGATCAACAACTGTCACATGAAGACCTCCTTCACGTTTGTCAGCAAATGAATTAGATGACTGATACAATCTAAAACAATTTTTTGAATGTTTAAAGAAGAAACAAATAATTGCAAAAGTTTGGAAACAACCCAAATGTCCACTGTTTTGGCTAAACAAAATATGGGATACCCATAAATATGGAATGCTCTGCAACATAGAAATAATTGAGAAAGTTGTCTAATCTGATATTCAAGGAGCCCTGTGACATATTAAATGTGAAAGGGAGAAATACAAAAACATATCCATATTTATATGTTCATAAAAAATTCTACAAAGATATACTAGAAACTAATAAAAGTGCTTAGCCATGAGGATGGAGGATAAGAATTCAGTCAAAAGGGTGATGAGAATGGGAGGGACTTTTTTTAATGTATATGTTTTTATATATTTAAATATTGTTGAGTCATGTGAAGGTAGTCCATATTCAAAAATAAATTAAAAATTTAAAGAAAAACAAGGAGCTGGATTATTGTTTGTGCTATGGTCCAATGTTAGAGGGAGGTTTTTGCTCTAGGTTGCTTTTTTTTTTTGATTTATTTTCTTAACAGTTCATTCAAATTCAAAATTCAAACAGTCAAAAAAGACTATAATGGAGAAAAATTTCCTTCCCACCTCAGCTACAGAGTTCCCCTTCCCTCAGGCAACAAATGTTTAAAAGATGCTTAAATATAATGGGGTTTTTAAGTATTTAGAAATTCAGAATGTATTTGCTGCTGTGATTTCAAGCAGATTATGCTGCAATGGTTTTAGCAAGTCAGGACTCTCTTACAAAAAGCTAACTCTTTCATTAAATCATCTTTTCTTGTATTGCAAATAAGGTGCTGTTAAGAGCACCTGACAACTGCAGACAACACAAATATGATGTTGGTAAGAGGCAGCAAAAAGTGACTGCCACGGAGGTCAGTGGAATAAAGGAAATATTCAGAAGATGTTCAGACCACAACAGCTGTGTGTCTACTTCTGCCAGCTTTGCTTGCTTCAAAGTCTTCGTGCGAGGGAGCTGTGGAGAGAGGGCATGATGTCCAGGATCTGCTGCTGAGTTCATCTTCAGGTTACAGTATAACTCCTGATGCCCCGGTCCACAGACAGTTCAACCCCCCAGCCCCTCCCCACCCCAGGCCTACCAGAGCAAAAGAAGGGTTTCCAGTGCAAAGGACCCTCATAGAGAAACTGGGTTGTTTAAACCAGTGCTTCTCCAAGTGTGGTCCAGCACATCAATATTACCTGGAAACTTGTTAGAAGTGCAGATTCTCCCCACCTGGCCCTTCCAAATCAGAAACTCTGGGGGAGGAGGTGCTTTAACAAGCCCTTCAGGTCATTCTGGTGCAGGCTACAGTTTGAGAACCACCCGTTTACAATCAAAATTTTCTCCACTTCCCTGATAAGAATCACCTGGAGTTGGAGGAGGGCGGTAGGAAGCTTGTGAAAAATTCCTGGTACAAGGTCTCACCACAGACTTAATGAGTCAAAATATTCTGTGGAGAGGCCTCAGAGTCTACTTCCAGGGACCACTGAGACACTGGCTTAAATGATTCCTATTACTGGCTGCATGAGGTTAGGAAAACAAACCCACCTTACTCCCTCAATGTATCACATGTTTCTTTTTCTCCAAAGCCAACATCCAGGCTGGTCTTACAGCTCCAACAAGATTCTTTCAGATCATCTAATAAATAGCAGCCTCTTCAGGGACATGTTTGGCATCTCTGACCTGCGGTCTACATCGCAGAATGCTAATTCAATAGTAATCAGAATAAGGAAGTACAGGAACTATATTCAATATCTTGTAGTAGCTTATGGTGAAGAAGAGTATGAAAACAAATATATGTATACTCATGTATGACTGAAACATTATGCTGTACACCAGAAATTGACATGACATTGTAAACTAACTATACTTCAATTAAAAAAAAAGATCTCAGGAAAAAAAAAGAATAAGGAAGATCCTTTGCTTGGCTGACACCCACTCCCACAATCAAACCATTGATAATCCACCTAAGACCCACTCCCTAGTGTTGTCACACAGAAGGGGGGGTCCTAAGGAATGAGACTCAAGGAGACGAGTTTAAGTGGAAGTGAAGGAAGGACTTGGGAACATGGTGCTGCTTATTGCCCTGGGTAACCTCAGACAGCTCCGAGGAGAGAAGCTTGGGAGGGAAGTGTCAACAATTTCCTCTGCTGAGTCACATCCTGCAGGCAGTTGAGTGACTGCCTCTGTTGCTTTAAAAGGAAGAGAACTTTCCCATGCTCAGCCCTCCACCCCAAACTCCCTCCTCCCCGGCCCTAAAGCGCAGGGACACACAAGGCTGCTGGGAACATGTTTTCTCCATCTTAGAACTGAGTGAGCACCACACGTTGAAGCTCTTTCCTGGCAAAACCCAAAGCGCTCATGCTCGGTTGGGAAAGTGGCAGGGAGAGGAGGATGAAGCCCTCAGGGAGTCGAAATCATCCCGGGTGGTGGCTGCAGTGAGACGGCTCAGCCACAAGCTCAGAGGCAGGGGCCGCCCAGTCCAGACGGCTGGATGACAGCATGGTCATCAAGGTGGAGGACAGTAATACGTAACTGAAAGAATAACTTTATACCTCCTATTCCTTCTGTTGCCACAAATCCAACCTTTGCACCCCAAAAGCCAGATTGAGACTCAGAGACAGAGTTTTGGAAGAATTAAAAAAGAACAGCTTCATTGCTTTGCTAGGCAAAGGGGAGTCACAGCAGGCTCGTGCCTTAGAGACTGTGGATTCATTTTGGGGTTGGGGTCTTGAAGTTTTATAGAAAAAAACTGGATAGAAAAAAACTGGATGGGACAGAAAAAGTGACAACAAGCAGGGCACTTTACAGGGTGCTGCTACATTCCCCTTAACCTCGATGACTCTTTCTGGGGTCAGGGTGGAACTGCAGAGGGTCTGGCCATTCTTCTGAGATTATCAGCCCTTCTTCCTGGAGCACAGCCTCTGGGTTAAAACTATTGTGAAGAATGTAAGGGAGAAGTCTGGGAGTTAGCACAAAAGTAGCAAGGCAGAAAAAACAAATTACAGGATTTCCTAGACAGAAAGAATCAGCAAACAGTTTTAGCATCAGAGAAGTTAGTTCATTTCCTACCTTCAATTCTACACACTGTGGAACAGTCAGCCTCCAGCAGTTTTCTTCCAATTTCAAGTGAAGGAGTAGGAAACTGTCTTTCAGGGTACAGAGGCCAGGTTTGTAGCAACACGAATACACTTAAGAAGTCAGACTCCAGCTTGCTGGTCTGGAGCATGTGACCAGAGAGATTCCAAGGATGACACTGTAGTCCCTGACAAACATGAGCAGTTAAGAGCATCCCAGTGGCAGGAAAATGGTCCACAATTGTCAAAATCAGCCAATGTTCTGAACAGCAATTGCCATTCAGTGTTTCTTTCTCATTGCACCACTGACCACCACTCTTCAGTCGGAAGTCTAGAGGCCTATTTATTCTCTGCACATTCTATTACAGTCAGCTCAATTTAATAGCAGAAAGGAAAAAAAGGCAAGATGCGGAAGATAGGACAGGGCAAAAATGTAATGGTTCTGAAGAGCCCTGATGGGGCGGGGTGAGGGGGTCAGCTAATGTGTGATCCCTTCAGGAGAGACACCAAGAGTAATCTCAGCCTCCACCTGCTTTTCAACATGGACTTAAATCATCTTAAACCACTGTTTTTTGGTTTTCTTTAAATCCATATTTCTAGGCCACTTTGTTGTAGGAGGAAAAGAACTCCCAAGTTGAACGTGGAGTCATACCACTGCAGAAAGAAGTCCAACTACGAGATGCTTCAGGGCCTCACCTCAGGCTCAGCCCATCTCAAGTTAGATGGTTGGGAAGTTGGGGCCTTTATTCAATAATACCTTTGTTGCCTCATTCTATGCAACTTCCTACAGCTCACCCACTGAGAGGACTGGCAATATAAAAAAGCATTTGAACAAAGAGAGCAAAGGGTGGCTCCTAAGATGAATGTAAACTCCATGAGGACAAGGAGCTTAGGTTTTGTTTATTACACTGTTGGACACTGAATGTTTCTGTTCCCCCCAAATTCATATGTTAAAATCCTAATCCCCAAGGTGATAGTAATAGGAAGTGGGGCCTTTGGGAGGTAAGTAGGTTATAAGGGCGCCCATGACTGGAACTAGCGCCCTTAGGAAAGGGACCCCTGAGACTTAGCCCACCCCTTCTGCCATATGAGATTACAATGGAAAAAAAGGCTAGCTGTGAACCAGGAAGTGAGGCCTCACCAGACAGACAGGGAATCTGCCAGTGCTTTGGTCTTAGACTTCCAGCCTCCAGAACTGCGAGCAGCAGATTTCTGTTGTTTACAAGCTATAAACATATAAGTTTATGGCATTTTTGTTCTAGCAGCCCAAACAGACCAAGACATCCACGATCCTCAGTGCCTAGAACAGTTCCTGGCACATAGTAGGTGCTCTACAGGTATTTATTATATAGAAAAGGTTGATACCCTGGTAAAGAGTAGAAGCCAGCACTCCTCAAGGTCAATGACAAAGGGCTACAATGAGCCTTGCCCTACCATGTTGATACCTGTTTCATTTGTCCAACCAAGGAGGACCAGCAAATACTTACATCATTCATCTATTTGTATGGTTTTCATGAAACTTCTTTGCACTATTTTTCATCAACTGTGCCATGCTTTGTCACTATGTGTATATATATATATGTTGATTTATTGTCGTTTTTTTCCTTCACACTTGCTTCAAGGGCTGCCCAGATAGCCTGAGTTCAAATCCCAGCCCTGCTGCTCACAGAGTAGCTTGGGAGAGCTACTCGGGAGTTCTGTCACAGCTTCCTCATCTGTCCTCATCTGTCCTCATCTGTAAATGGGAGGCAGTAATAGTACAGCTTGTTACTCATAAAGAATTCAGCATAGCACCTTATACCTACAAGTTCTCAGCGTAGAGAAACCACTGTTTTATTCTCTCCAGGTCTCTTCAGGTAAAATTTTGCTTACACTTGTCATTCATTTCTAGAACAAAACACATCCAGACCTGTGATGCATGACCCCCTCACCAGGTCCAAAGTTACTGTCTTTCTTCTTTGACCAAGAGGGGAGAGATGGGGAAATCTCCAGGGAGAAGGTGGTACTGGGATGCTATGTCTGATGTTCACTCTAAGGGCAGACTTTGTAGAAATTATATTTACAGTCTGATAAACCCCCACTTTGATCTATTTGAGAAGAGTTTAAAGACTCTGGATTCAGTTTAGTGTTTATTATTATTGCTTTAGGGTTTTTTGGGGGGGGTCTTCATCTAGAGAATATAAACATGGGGTCTCACAATACACTCAAGTAATTCAATTAAGCAAATATTTGTGGAATTCATATCAAATGCAAGGCAATCTTATGCAAAATTCTGAGGGACTTAAATATAACCATGAAACAGTTCTCACTCTTGGGTTTAAACAATAAAGTCTATTGAGCAAGATAGATGAACGCATCTCATGATATTCCTATATAAAAATAGGTGAGGAAGGGATTGTTTATAAAAGATTATCACATTGTCATTAATTCCCTCCAAATGCCTCTTATCTACTTCACCGCTAACGTCATAATGTTATCCTAAACATCTGTCACTGACGTTTGCTTCACTGCAGATATGCTCTGGTGAGCTGAGAAGTAAATTACATGATCAGAGATTATGCTGGATGTCAGCTAAAAGAAATGAAGGTTTATTTTCTGATGCAAGAAATAAAGTGACAGTTCCATAAGATAGAATATGTTCTCCTTCCAAGCTCACAAGGATATAGAGCTATAAAAGGAAGGGCAATTTCATGTTGGCTCTCTGATGAATACCCTGTAAGATTTTACTTTAAATTTTATTTCAAGAAATCTTTATAGGTCTGTATTGTCAATGCTAATTTGGGAGTTTCACTGTAAGCACTAATTAGTTACTCAAAACCTAAAGTAGCTATGTATAAAATGAGGGGAAATGCCTTTAAATGAAAAAGTTTTATTACCTATTATTATAATTTTTTTCATGAATATCATTAGCATTGTACAATGCTGAGTTCTTAATACAAGCCTTCAGTGGCAGGTGGTTAGCCAGTAGTCTATAAACTTGGGGGTTTTGAGTGCAAATTCTAGTTTGGTCTTAACTCATTATCAATCCCTCCACAAATCTTTAAGTTTGCCCATGTACTCAGTGGAGATACCCATAGTCTCCTGATTCACAGAATCTCTACACATCATAGAGACTAAATAAGATGTATGTGAGTCCTTGATAAAGTGTCAAAAGAAATACAAAGAGTAGTAATAAGTCACCATACCTATAGAGCACAGCATGTGCGCCAAGCCACCTGAGTCATCCCAGTACAGCATCTGTAAATACCATGCTATTTTGAACAAAGTATAGCCGGAAGATGAAGCTTCTTGTTACAATGGCGTCTAAAGAAAACCCTGTTGACGCATACTATATAACAAATATTATACAACATGTTTAACTTCCTTTAATAATCAAATCCATCACCCAACATATATGACAGCAAGTCTCTCCTGTGACAGCACAGCAAGGGACAAGATAGATAAGGCCCCTCTCTTCTTGGAGCTTACACCCTGGTGGACAACTCCCTGTTGACTAATCTTTTTCAAGCTTGAATGTGTGTATGGATCATCTGAGAATTCGATTTAAATGCAGATTCTGATTCACAAGGCCTGGGGTGGGGCCTGAGGGTCTGCTGATCTAGGACACCACTTTTGGTAGCAAGGAATTAGGTAGCCAATGTATTAATCTTCCAAGCAACATGATGCCTTAGCTAAATGAAAATACCTTACTTAAGAAAAGAGCCCTTAAGGGCTGGCAATAATTTCCAGAACTTCAGACAGCTGGTGTTGGCAGTGGAAGAGGAGACATATATGTGAGCAAATCAACTTTTTGTACCCAGAAGAAGACACCCAGGAGGGGCAAGCTCATATGCGATGCTCTGCTTCAGGTTCTCCAAGAGGGAATCTTTACCTAAAGGAAGATTACTTTGATCAACAAGTATACTGATTATACTGATTATATACATCAGGAATTTTCAACCCTGGTTGCAGCATCTCCAGAGCAATCTCTGGTTGGGGTAGGACCCAGGCATCAGTACTTTTGAAAATTCCCCCAAAAGATTCTAATATGCATCCAAGATTGAAAGCCATTATCTTATAGTATGGGGTTTTCAGAACAGTTCTTAGTTCAGGAATTTTTATTTTCTTTCAAGACAAATTATTACATTATAACTAACTATGATTTATTTTTGTATACTTTGTTAAATCTTTTTATATACTTTGTTAAATCTTTTTATATACATATATTTGCAAATCAGGTAAACATTCCCTTACATAGAATTTATCCTCATTTTTAGTTTAGAAAATATGACTACCATATGGAGAAATAATATTTGCAATGTAAATGGAAAACATTTAGCGTTATTGGCACATAATGGGTCCTTTAAAACCTTTAAGGAAAAGATCATCACTGCAATAGAAAATCGGTCAAAAGAAACGAACGGGCAATTCAAAAAGGAAAAAAAATGAGTGTGACCAACATGCAACTTTTAAAGGTTTAACCTTATTAATAATGAAAAAGATACAAGTGGAAATAATGAGACTTATGAAAGAGAGCAAACAAAAAGTTTGGAGGTAACAAACTATGAAAGGAAAGGAGAACTAAAAGAAAAGTATTATCAATATCCTTAGAAAATTAAGAGAATATATTATATTTTTGTAACAAGAATAAGGTAAGTACTTAAAGGTGTACCTTATTAACTGGGATCCTTGCTATTAAAGCCTTCAGCCACCATAGAATGGACTCATTGACCTGAGGCCACCATGCTGGGAAGGGGCCCATGCAGAGACCATGGGGAGAGGCCCTGGGAAGAGAAAGATGCCAGGCCAGCCCCCAGCTACTCCATCCCCTGATGTTCTGGCTCCAGCCACCATCTGATTGCCACCACAGGAAGACGCTAAACCGCAACCTGGTAGTTGAGTCCATCCCAAATCCCTTATACACAGAAACTATGAGTGATAATAAAATGATTTTATAGTTTGAGGGTGATTTTTAAGCCAGTGATAAATAAACAGAGAATTCAATGCACGGAAATTGAGTGCTGCCATAACAAAACCCTAAAGCAAGTGTCATTGGCTTTGGGGTGAAGTGCTGTGCAGAACTTAAAGGGCCTTGAGAAAACCATTAACAGATGTCTAAAAATAAGAACCAATTCAGAACCACCCCACTGAGTGTCTCCCAAATGCCCAACTCACAGTAACCTCGAATTAATACAATGATTATTTTTGTTTTAAGCCTATAAGTGTTTGGATGTTTTGTTACACAGCAGTAGATAACAAGGACACCCCACATCTGATACCAAATTCTCGACTGATTACTGTTCAGTATAGGAGAAGCAGAACCACCATGAGTTACACATAGGATCTGGACATTAGGTAATTGTGGGAGGTGGTTAAGCAGTCTATGTAAGGCTGCAGCTTCTGCTTCTGATGTTGGGCTTGAAATTGGCAGACCCAGCACCTGGGAAAGAAGAATGGACATGAAGCAAGGATGAACTGGAACCTGTGAGAATAACCTGAAACTCAAGGATGATGAAATAGACACCACACCTGGTGTCTCTCAAGATCTCCTACCTAAATGACGCAGACGACCTGCAGGATAAGCTCCTGCCCTTCAACACAGAGCTGCACGTCCAGCTGCCTCAGGATTCAGGGACTCCAAAGGAGCCAAAGTCGCTGAAGGCCACGTGCCACCCCACCCTAACGAGTCAACCAGCTGACTGGTGACAGTGTGCAGGAGCTGCAGCAGCACCTGGCTCCATGTCACCCTACAGTGTAACAAAAGCTGCATTTCCACCAGCCATCAATTCCACACATAAATTTCTCCAGTGACCCAACTCTAACCAAGGGCCATACAGGGAAGGGAATTTCGGGAAATATAGTTCCAGCTCACTTGACACCATGCAAATGTACCGCAGGGTCAACTAAATCAATATTGGAAGCACATTTATTGACAAGGGAGATATTTACAAAATATAGTTTAGGAAGAAAAGTGAATTAGAAAACAGAAAATACAATGTGATTCCATCTTTAACATATTAATAATATTTGTAAATATAGAAAAAGCCTGGAAGAGTATTAGCAATCTTAGTAAAAGTATTAAGTTATTCCTGCATTGATGCAGTTATGTGCTTTTATTTTCCTTTATTTTGCTCATCTACTTTTCTTATCCATCTGTAATTAACCTGCATTATTTATGCTAATTAAGAAAAAGGTTTTAAAGTGGTTTAGGACTAGGACTGCAGGAAGACATATACTCTGGATTTTTTTTTTCCTGAGTCATTTTAATCAATTGAAAACTCTGAAATCTATTTGCATGAATTCTGAGCTCAAAACAACACACACACACACACAAACCTGATTATAAATTAGGAGAGGCAATCTTCCTCAACACCATTCTCTTGTCAGAAAGAATTCATTTTTCTGAATCAAGGGAAGCTAAGGTGCCAGAGTTCCAAAGACAGAGTAAGCAACCTGGCCTTCTTTATTGTTCAGATTCAATTTCTGCAGCCCAGAGCTCAGATGTTAACTTTTTCTTTACTTTTCATTCTTTTCTGTTCCTGTCAATTCCTTCTTTTTTTTCTTTCTTGTTTTATAATCAGCCAAAATTGTTGCCGGCTTCATTCTTTGTGCCGTAACTCTCTCCTGTTGTTTTAATTGCCCCCAAATGGAAATGTTATGATTTTAAGAGACAGAGAATGGTCACAGGGATTTTCTGTCCCTTTTTTTCAGTGCCAAGCAGCACCTGGTGAGAATCACATTTTTGTCCTCTTCTTGAAGGTGAAAAACCTCCATTATTTCCATCTACACAGTAATCACAATATAAAGCTTCCATCATATAAAGTTCTAAGCCCACTAGAGGCAGGGTGGCTTTGCTAAGTATGAAGTACTTATAAAACTGCACCCTCCACTGGGTTGTACTGTAACTGAGAATAGCTGTTTGTCCTAGGGAGGTGTGTGTGCGTGTGTGTGTGTGCTCATGTTTGTGTCTGCAGACACACACACTTGCAATACCAAAGTCACCCTTTGAACACTTAAAAGAATGCCGGGGCAGGTCCACAGCTTCCACAGGAAGGAGCCCTTGAGTAAACCTAATGTGCCATGGCTCATTCTAGATGGTTGTGCTGGGAGCCCTTCCCTTGTATTATGACTCTTGGCTGGATAACTCCAAATTAGGAAAAAACCCAGCTAAGGACTATTATCAGAAATTGTCAGCGAAGGTAGATCAGTCCTAGACTGAGACCATCCCTAACGGTAGTGTGTGAGATTTCCCTGGAGCTGGATGGACATTTGAACTGTGGAAGTCTGGAGAAGACGCTCCCGTAGAAAGTCCTGGCCTGAACTCTGAGCATGGGGAGGAAATGGTGGCGCCCTCTGAAGGGCTGAATTCTCCGAGAGTTTTTCTTTAGACTGAAGGAGAAGTCATATTTTCCACAGTTTTCAATTCTTTCCAGCATACCTTTTAATTCCTTTAAGTTCCCTCACCCATTGTGTTGTTTCCCAGGGCCACCATAACAAAGTACCACAAAATGAGTAGCTTCCAACAACAGAAATTTATCCTCTCACAGTTCTGGAAGCCAGAACTATGAAATCAAGGTATTGGCATGGCCATGCTCCCTCTGAAGGCTCTTAGGGGAATCCTTCCTTGTCTTTTCCTAGCTTGCTGGCAATCTTTGGAAGCTTCTGGCTTCTAACTGCATCACTCCAATGTCTGCCTCCATTGTTAAATCGGCTTCTTCTTTGTGTGTCTCCTGAGTATCCATGCGTCCTTTGCTTTTATAAAGACATCAGTTGTTGGATTTAAGGCTCATCCTAAGCCAGTGTGACCTTGTCTTAACTAATTACATCTGCAAAGACTCTTTTACTAAATAAGATCCCATTCTGAGGTTCCTGGTAGACATGAATTGGGGGGGGGGCACTATTCAACCCACTATACCTAGGAAAAACTTCAGCTCAGTGTGGAGATGCTATGGAGGGAAGTGAAAGAGAGAACCAGGAGGGGAAGTGAGAGCTGCACTGCCCTCCTAGCCCAGGTCTCAGCAGGCATCAGGTGGGACAGAGGCCACGAGTCCCCTGGGCCACGACCACAAATGAGAAGGGAGAGTGATGGGTGGCTGAGATCAGGAAGATGCCTCCGAGAGACCTTGAGACAGCCCCTCTGCCTTCTCCCACACCAAGGCCTTCCCCACAAGCAGTTGCTAAAATGGAAGTTGTGTTCCTTTCTCAGTTTTCCATCTATAGTCAAAAATCACTGAAGCTTAACAAATAATGAAGAGTTTCAAACAATCCCGAATAGCTCAGTGTAGAAGTGTTTGTGTGCCATTTGGGGTGGAGCTGCTGTTGAGTAGAGATAACTGAGAAGGTGGGTTTCCCTCTCAGGGCAAGTGCATCAGATGTTTGGTTATAAATGGTCAGAAAGCATACTTAACAAGATGGGGGTATCGATCAGGAAATAATTCTTTGCTGGAAGCAGGGCAGTCTTTTCCAGGAGTAATTAAGATGGTGTCACTTGATACTCACTCCAGGGAGAATCACTCTGCCAGCTCAACGTCATTAACCCAGTGTCATGGCAACAGGCTGGTCATGGGTTCTCCCTCTGGAGCTTTCTTTTATTAATGTGTCTGCAATTCACAAATTACAGCTTGCTCCTTCAGTTGTGTTTCTCCAAACACAAGTGACAAGTGGAAAAAAAGTGAGGTCGATTTTATCATTTAGCACAAGCCTTCAAGAAAAGCCAAAACAAATAAACCAACCATTGGCTAGCGACACTGAAAGGCAATCTCCCTTCCCCACGCAGGCCCTGGTACCCTCGTGGTTCATGGATTGTGGGCACCAGCAACTCTCAGGGGCTGTTGGAAAAAGTAGAGTTTCAGATCCCAATGCAGAGTCAGAATTTGCCCTTTGATCCCCAGGAGATTCATAATTCACTTTATCGTTTAAGAAGCACTGCCAAATACAAACTTCCCTTTAAATTATACCACCACCAGCATCTGTGTACAAGGCTTTTCTCTTTTGAGGCAACATTTTCTTTTTCCTTAGCCTTGGTAGCCTGATAAGATTTCACACAAAAAGTAGAGAACAGTCACTGTTTTCTGCAGCAAGAGAAAGGGTTGGCAATTCAGCTTATTGTAAGAAGGTGTTTCCAGTCTGTGCCAGGTATTTTGTCCCCAGGCTTCCCTCGTGCCCTGACTAGTTAGGAGACCTGTCCCTCTGACCCTGAGCTCACCGAGTCAGCTCAGAGACTGTAGGCTATGAATCAGGGACCATGTTCCAGCAGTATCAAATGGAGGAGGCTTTTGGTCTAGAAATACTGCCTGGAAACTTTGCCAAACAAAAGCTCGAAAGCAAGCTTTGTTTCTTCCAGGCAGGACGCTGGGTCAGGCCTTTATGTTCCCATTCACTGTGGCAACGAATTTCCTGTCTAAACCTTGACCTAAGAATCAGTGCAAAAATGTTTGGAGAGCCAGAACACCAAGTTTGAAGGACTTTCCTCCATTCCTAACAGATATATGATACACAACAAGCCAGATGCTAGATATACTGAATTGAGAAAGAGGAAGCAACCCAGATACTTCCATTAAAAAGCAAATTAAAAAAAAAAACAACCATTGAATTATCTACATATATTTTTTCCCAGACGTTGAACTTCTTTTATGTGGGGAGAGGAGGAGGGAACAGGATGGGTTGTAATAGAAGAGGTGAGGCCGGACTGTAAAACAGAGTAAAAAATGATTGGGGGAGGGTATCGCTCAGTGGTAAAGCACGTGCGTAGTATACGCAAGGTCCTGGGTTCAACCCCCAGTACCACCATTAAATAAATAAACAAATAAATCTAATTACCTCCCCCCTACAAAAAAAAAAAGAGAAAAAAATGATTGATAATTAGGAATGAGATGAATCAATTTTGCCAGGAATTCATCTTGACAAAGGAATATGAATTACTTTCCCTAATGGATGTGTAGCTTATGACCTTGTGTAAGTGTTTAACCTCTTTCTTCCTCAGTTCCTTAATTTGTAAAATAAAGACAATAATACTACCTACCTCTCTGGTTGTAGTAAGTGTGTTGTAAGATTGTTGTAAGATTAACTGAGATAATAGATGTAAGCCATTTCACAATGCTTTGTATTATATAATAAACACTAAATAAATGTTAGACTTATTACTTGTATAGAGATGAAGTTTACTCTGGGACTAAAAGATTGTTAGTGCAAAAATTTAGTATTAATTAAATTAAAATCTACATACATAAAGATGTGAAATGAGGAACTGAGGTACTTTACTAGATTATTTAAGAATAAAAACAAAACAGAACAAAATAACTACAAGGGGAGTTAGCAGATGAATCAGGCCCAGGAGAGTGACTTAGTCTCTCCGGGCTGGTATAAGAAAAATACCACAGGGTAGATGGCTAATAACAGCAAACAATTATTCCTCATAGTTTTGCAGTCTGGGAAGGCCAGGGCCAGGGCGTGAGCAGATTCAGGGTCTGATGAGGACCCACTTCCTAGATGGCTGTCTTTTCTCTGTAACCTCAAGTGGCAGAAAGGGAGGGGGGCTCTCTTGGTCCTCTTTTACGAGGACAGTAATCCCTGTCTTCTCCCAAAGGCCCCCCCTCAAGGTACCACCACACTGGGGGTTAGGATTTCAACATACGAATTTTGAGGGGGACTTAAACATTCAGTCCACAGCAGAGGGGTTACCTTGAATTACTAATTTTGTTCACTTACATTCATTTAATGAATAGAAGTGATCAGTTATTCACAGCATCTTTATGACATCACTTTCTGAAGTAGTAATTTTCAAGAGACCTCTTTTAAAAATCTGTAAAGTCTCTGAGAATATTCATCTTTAACAATGAGGAGAAACAAAATGCCCACCTACCATCCAGTGGCCCTCTCAGATGTCTGAGGAAAAAGACTTCTGAGTTTTTTTCCCCATAACATTCTGTTCTTGTCTCATTACACAGTTACATTCCAGATGTTTCTGCAGCCCTGGGTAGAGCACATTTTATCAATGCCCTGAGGAAACATATTGTTCATTCATGCACGAGGGAGAGTGCTTTCCAATTAAAGACGTCACTTTGGAAGAGTCTTCCAAATTGGTTTCATTGAGAAAAATGAAGGCAGCTAGAAGCCTTTCACTTGAGATTTGACAACAGCCAGAAAACTTTTGTTAATCATGAATGTTAAGTAATAACATTTAATTAGCATGGGTTATAAATAGAATATTGCTTGGAATTTACATAGGCATAATCTTCAGTTTCTGTGTAACTGTTGGCTGTTCTTTCTACAGTTCCTCCTAAAAATGGGGCAATGATGACTCACAGCCATTTGCATCATGGACTTTTCTTTTCATAAACAGCTTATTTGGGTGAGAGCTGGGTTTTATTTTGGTCCTTTCTTCAACACCTGGTTCTCAGATAAGTGGACCAGGTGATGCGGGGAAGGTGGGAGTGAATCTGTTGGCGTCCACTCCTTGGTCCTTTTGTGCTCCTGTATATGAGGTTGGTGTAAATGTGACCAGGAAGCCATACAGAACTGTGTGAAGAAGGAAAAGACATAAGCACCTCAGACCCACCACTAGTAAACAGGGATTTAGCAATAGCTTTGCTTATAGCACATTATGGCTGGGTCCGAGGCAAAGATTTGCAGAAAAGAAGTTAGTAGTATGTAGTGTGTTAGTCAGGATTCTCCAGAAAAGCAGAACCAATGGGATGTTCCCTTTTCTTTAGAAGACCTCCATTTTTTTTTCTCTTAAGACCTTCAACTGATTGGATGAGCCCCAGCTACATTATAAAGGGTAATCTACACTACTCGAAGTCTACTGATTTAAATGTCAATCTCGTCTAAAAAATACCTTCACAGCTACATCTTGACAAACATTTAACCAAATATCAGGGGGGCCGTGGCCTAGCCAGGTTGACATACAAAATCAGCCATCACATTGGACCATGCTGCGAATTGGAATTGAGACTGATTGGTTATCAGATCCTTAGACAAATGCCCTAAAAATCACCTTGAAGGGTGTGTTTTGATAAAGGAGTAAGGACCAGAAAGCTTTCAGTGTTGCTGTAGTCTGGCAGAAACCCTGTGTGATAGCAGTGTTTCATGCTTTATTCTAGTGACAGCCTCGAGCAGGTGGTGCAGTAATGAACTGGGCAGGCTCCGCGGTCCGATCCCTGGAGCCTGCATCCTGACTGTTGCTTTCTGTGTGATTGGACGCAACTCACTTTTAATTCTCTCTGCTTCAGTTTCTCCATTTATAAAACGGAGATAGGTTTAAATGTTCTGATTCATGGGAAGTTTGTAGAACAGTGCTAGAAACTTACTAAGTATTCAATAAATATTTGTTTTTTTATTACTTAAGTTAAGAATAAAGCCAAACATTTTGTTAATGTTTGACCATCTTAGGAACAGTTTTGTTGTTGTTGTTGTTGATTTTGCTTGTTAGCCTTAGAGAAAGTTATGCCAGCCTCACCCTTTCCTACCTATATCCTGGGGTTGGCATTTCAGTGTCCCTTAAGGGGGACTCAATGTAAGCAAGCTGTTTTTCACCAGGAAGGCCAAGAGAGGAAAGATTTGCAGAGACTCCTGTTAAAAAGCCCAGACATGATGGGTGGAAGATTAGCTTTCACTGAGCAGATGTCAAGACAGGGAATCAATTTTATGAACCCTGCAAATAAACCACCCCATTTCAGTGAATTGAGATGTAGCAGTAAGACCATTCTAAGAAAAAAAATCTAACAATCTGATGTTACAAAAACATAAAATGGCCATACTACCCAAAGCAATCTACAGATTTAATGCAATCCCTATCAAATTACCCTGGACATTTTTCACAGAACTAGAACAAATAATCCTAAAATTTATATGGAATCACAAAAGACCCAGAATTGCCAAAGCTATACTGAAGAGAAAGAATGAAGCTGGAGGAATAACCCCCCCAGACTCCAGACAAAACTACTAAGCTACAGTAATCAAAACAGCATGGTAGTTGTACGGAAATAGATATACAGATCAATGGAACAGAATAGAGAGCCCAGAAATAAATCCACAAACTTCTGATCAATTCATCTTTGACAAAGGAGGCAAGAACATACAATGGAATGAAGACAGTCTCTTCAGCAAATGGTGTTGGGATAACTGGACAGCTACATGTAAATCAATGAAGTTAGAATACTCCCTTATCATAAACAAAAATAAACTCACAATGGCTTAAAGACTTAAATATAAGACAAGACACGATAAATCTCCTAGAAGAAAACACAGGCAAAACATTTTCTGTCATAAATCTTAGCAATGTTCTCCTAGGGCAGTCTACCCAGGCAATAGAAATAAAACCAAAATAAATAAATGGGACCTAATTAAACTTACTAGCTTTTGCACAGCAAAGGAAACCATAAGCAAAACAAAAAGAGAACTTACAGAATGGGAGAAAATATTTGCTAAAGGTGAGACTGACAAAGGCTTAACTTCCAGAATATACAAATAGCTCATACAACTTGATAGCAAAAAAACAAACAACCCAATCCAAAAATGGGTGGAAGACCTAAACAAGCAATTCTTCAATGAAGACATACAAATGGCCAATAGGCACATGAGAAAATGCTCAATATTGCTGATTATCAGAGAAATGCAAATCAAAACTACAATGAGGTATCACCTCACACCAGTCAGGAAGGCCATCATTAAAAAGTCCACAAACAATAATTGCTGGAGAGGGTGTGGAGAAAAGGGAACCCTCTTATGCTGCTAATGGGTATGTAGTTTGGTGCAGTCATTGTGGAAAACAGTATGGAGATTCCTCAAAAGACTAAAAATAGACTTACCATATAATCCATCAATCCCACTCTTGGGCATATATCCAGACGGAACCTTAACTCAAAAAGATACATGCACCCCAAAGTTCATAGCAGCACTATTTACAACAGCCAAGACATGGAAACAACCTAAATGTCCAACAGAAGGTGACTGGATAAAGAAGCTGTGGTGTATATATATATATATATATATATGTACACACACACACACACACACACACACACACACACACACACAATGGAATACTACTCAGCCATAAAAAATAACAAAATAATGCCATTTGCAGCGACATGGATGGACCTGGAGACTGTCATTCTAAGTGAAGTAAGCCAGAAAGAGAAAGAAAAATACCATATAATATAACTTATATGTGGAATTTAAAATAAAAAAAGATAAACTAACTTATTTATAAAACAGGAACAGACTCAAAGACATAGAAAACAAACTTACAGTTACCAGGAGGGGAAGGAGGTGGGAAGGGATAAATTGGGAGTTTGAGATTTGCAGATACTAACTAATATATATAAAATAAACAACAAGTTCATACTGTATAGCACAGGGAACTATATTCAATATCTTGTAGTAACTTGTGGTGAAAAAGAATATGAAAATGAATATATGTATGTTCATGTATGACTGAAGCATTACGCTGTACACCAGAAATTGACACAACATTGTAAACTGACTGTACTTCAATAAAAATACGTATATACAGAAAAAAAACCCCAAAAACAAAGTAAAGAGGGGTGTTGACTTAGGAGTATTTCCTTTGTTGTTCAGGACCTCATTTTTGACCCCAAGGTGTCTTTTACAGACCATATGCTTGGTCTCAAGCCAAACATGGACAAGGCTCAATCAACAATAAATTGTCCTCAGTACCAGAAAAGTACTCAGATTTTGGCAAACTGTGTCTATGAGAGTTTAAGTTCTTTGTTGTCCTTGTTGACAAGGACGTTCACTGTGACAAAGATACGGATTCTCAGTTTTCTTGGAGGACAATGGGGAAGGGATCCCCGAATCCTGCTTCCCTATCAGGACCAATCAATTAGTGCTGTTCCCGCAAACACTGCAATTATACCTCCTGCTCAAAATAATTCCAATTCCACAGCCCAGAGTTCTCCGAGCTCTAAGAAGTCTAAAATAATTTATTTCAGCATTTGGTTCTGTACCACCTGAGAACATTACTTTCGGATGGTAATAGGGGAGGGGACTGTTTCGGAACACAAAGCACAATGTTGAGGTGCCAACATTCTGAATATATTTATTTGTGTTTGTATTTACGGATGCAAAACATTTCCCATGCTACAGTGTTTTGTTAAAAACAAGGTGTAACCAATCAGTAAATAACACTAGGTACAACGATTATCTATTGTAAACAGAATAATAAGCAGAAAATAAATAAACAGGTGCAACTACTTTGATATGCAGACATTTGTTTTCTGTATAAAGCTGGTAAGAACGCTATCATTTTAATTTCTTTGTAGTATTTTTCCTTGAGATACAATTTTTCATTACACATTTCTTTGCACTTGCCTTACCAGCTCAGGTTTCAAAGAAGTACAGAAAACTGTTTTTCTACCAAAGGGGGGGCTCATTTTCCACCATGTGGTCATTTATACATTACAAATGAAAAAGAAGCAAGGTACAAAAATTAGTGTGTGTGTGTGTGTGTGTGTGTGTGTGTGAAAGAGAGAGAGATACGTGCTCAAGGTTGGGTGTGTGTGTGTGTGAGAGAGAGAGATACGTGCTCAAGGTTGGGAATACTGATTGGTATGGAAGGCTCTTAACTAGCTGGTCATCAAAATCATATATAATAGCCATTAAAAATTCATTTAGCTAGCAGCATGGAAATCACTGACAGGGTTATTCAAAGACTAGACAAACAGAATTCCTGGATACTGTTTCCACTTGGGTTTTCCATTTCATACGGTTCCAGCTGGCGGTACTCAAAAGTCACACGATTTATATGTTTTCCACTGGAGACCAAGCGCACCACCGTGTTGTCACAGCCAATTTTCATCTGGGCTATAATTCATGGAAAAAGTGAAAGTTTCCCAGCAGTTAGAAACCACACGGTCGAACCATTTCTGACCAAGAGATCATTTAAACACAAAGAAAGCAAGGGGCTGCATCTTCCTCTCACATACTCAAACCAGGCATCTGCCATCAGGTGAAACGTCTTTGTTTTCACTTTTATTATAATATACAGCTGACCCTTAAACGATGTGCAGGCTAAGGGCGAGGACCTCCCCACAGCTGAAAATCTGCATATAGTTTATAGTCTGCCCTCCATTCCCACAGTTCCTCCAGATCCGAGGTTCCAGATCCTCGGGTTCAACCAGCCGGGGGTCGCGTACTACTGCAGTATATACGGCTGAAAAAAATTCGCCTACTAAGCAGACCTCCGCAGTTTAAACCTCTGTTGTTCAAGGGTCAACTGTATAATTAATTATAGAATAGTGAAATTGAACTCAACCTTACTCCTCATGGGCAAGAACACCGTTACTCAAATAAGACTGGCTGCAAAGAGGTAAGAAGATACCTCTTTGTACTTTTTATGTTCTCCTACCTGCAAAGCTTTGGTGGTAAAGGCAAGCGTCGGTCCATCTGCACCATTGCCGTAGTTGTGTTCTCAGTGGGGGCAGTACTGCCCTCTAGGGACAGGTTGGAAATTTGCAGGGGCAGATTTTGGTAATATCTGGAGGTGCAAATGGCATTTAGTGGGCAGGGCTAAAGGATGAGGTGTATGTACTGTGAGACATTTACGTTGACCAAATTTTAAAAAAATCACCTGTTAATTATTTTTTGAGCCTAGATAATAATTCTGTCTTATGTATAAACAAAAAATTATTTGCATGGTTTAGACATACACTGAATAGACTTGTTTTTGTTCTTGTTCACCGGCAAATTGTCCTTCTAATTTTTTCTGTACTTCTTATATGGAATGACTTTTGATATCCTTACTTCTCTTAAATCCAATCTTATTCATTATTTTGATAAGCATCTGGCAGTGTTTATGTATCTTCTAGTGCAGATGTGCCTGAGCAGTTATGTATTGAAGCTGTGTGTGGTTTTTAGGCATCCTTTTAACAAACTTTTTTCAGCTTTATTGAGGCATAATTGACAGAAATTGTGTGTATTTAAGGCGTACAATGTGATCACCACAAGCAAGCTAACTAGTGTTCATTACCTCACATAGTTACCATTTTCTTTTTCTTTTTTTTTTTCATGGAGGTACTGGGGATTGAACCCAGGATCTGTGCATGCTAAGCACGCACTCTACCACTGATCTATACCCTGCCCCTAACAATTTTTTCTTTTTGATTCTCCACTCCCCTCCCTCCTGGCAACCATCTGTTTGTTCTCTGTACCTATATGAGTCTGTTTCTGTTTTGTGAAACTCAGTATGTTTATTAAAATTGCTTTTATTTCTCCAGTCTCAAGCTGGTTCCTGAGACAAGATCTGTCTGCCCTACAGTAATGCTTTCTGCTGTTTTAATTTTCTCAATCTTCCCCCTCCCCCACTTTGTCTCTATAAGGCCTCACTTCTGAGAAACATTATTATCATTGTATAACAGGTACTTTACAAACATGCATCTGGGTTTAAATGAAGTAAAACAGCCAGATGGAGTCATGTAGGTAAAAGCCAAATTGGAGACATAGTAAATATAAATCCTAAAATTATTTTAATATAGGCACCAGGGAGTCTAGGTTGAGTTTCTGTGAGGAGGTCCAAAGTTAATTTTTTTAATCTGATTTGGAAGGTCATTCTTTTCTGATCTGCCTCTGAGCTTTGATCTACATAACATGCTTTCTTTCCTTTACTTAATGTGCATATCATTTGTTTATTATTTGACATACTTCCTAATAAAATCCAACATAATGGCCAGGGTACCTAACAGTTCTTCATTGTCTGAGCGACTTCATGGAAACATGTGAGTGAAAGAAAAAAGTGAACTCTAAAATGAACCAATGAGTCAGATAATTCAAGCCTTCAAATCATCTTAAGATGGGTTTCAGTTATCTAGATAACATAGGCACAAGTGGTTTTTTTGGCCTCAGTCACACCTTTTACCTAAATCGAGTGGTAACATTCATGCACCAAATTACTGTGACTCCAATTATCTAAAATTTAAGGCACGAGTGTCTTTCAGCTCAGTCTAATCTTTTAATCCAGCTCAAATGCATCTCCTCACAGGTGCCCTCTGTTGACATGGAAGGATCCAGCCCTTCCGGGAACACACACAAAGAGGGGGAGGAGCCACAATGAACCAGCTTAAACCAGGGCTCAAGTGTAAATCAGTATAACTAACCCCAACTTTTCCACAAAGTGGGTTTTTAGAAATCTTTTCCCTTTACTTGTGCATATTAATTCTATCTGGGAGAAGTTTGTTTAGCTCAGAGAGAGGAAATACTGGTGGGCAGACCTGTAATTCAAACAGGTAACAGCCGATGAAAAGGATGTCTGATTTGTAGCTTCATTATTTAGTTGGTTAGTGATCTGTGGTACAAGAGAGGAAGGGGACCACGGTAAGAGATGAAAGACTCTTCTCCTGTTTCACTTTTGTCTCTTTAAAAGATAACCCCCATTCCTTATCTGAAGTCCAGATATGGGAGTGACCTTCATTGAAATGTTTTAGGTAACCGTCTCCTTCCCTGCTTGGACTTCGTTAATTAATTCGGTTTTAAGTCAGCAATTCCCACCCCCCTGACCCCACCTGAGCCTAATCAAATGCAGACTCTTCATTGATGCATAACAAAGAAGATCTGGTTCTGTTTGGCATGCTCTGCGCTAAACTGGGCCTTTATTACTGGTGACCACTTTTAGATTTCCGAGTTTCCCTATTTTTGCAGTGGTCTTTCAGAGGCTGGTTTTGCTGCTGGAAGTTGGGGACATTCAGCAGTTCTGAGAATTTCTAATAAAGCTTATCACTTTTTAATGTATCTACTATGAGTAATACGCACAGATGTATGGTAAAGTTATTTAGGTATTACTTCATTACCACACTAATTGATGATACAGTCACTATTTGAACAAGTTTCGGTCAGTTTTCAGTTAGTAGATAAACTCTTTAGTCTCTAGAAGATGAAAGTAGGGATCTTCAAGAAGGTGGAAAGAGCACAGAACCAAAAAGTTTTGTCTTATTCATAGTTTTACCTGTGGCCAACCTTAAACAGACAACCTTATTACTTTATAGGTTTCTCTCCCAATGTCAGATGTCGTGGTCACACATTCTCGATACTGTACATCAGCTCAAACGTAAAAATCCTCACACTGGCTCAATGCGTAAAACAGAAGTTTTTTGCTGCAACTTGCCCTCCCATGGATAAAAAATTTGAGGTGTTTTATTGAAGGAAACAGTCTTGATAGGCACATGAATAATAATTAAAGCAACATCTCACCAGGGCCGCGGAAGGGATAGCAGAGATCAGCTAAAGGTGTCATCTTGGAGGGATCCAGTCCAGTTCCTCCCAGCAGCTCCACGAAGTCTCCAATTCCCCCGCAGCCTGTTGAGGACTTCTGAGAGAACCAAGCAGCAGAGGAAGATGTATTTAAACCAGTTAAGGAAGTTGAACTATTTTATCAATGGTAAGTTGGTGAATTAACTCCATCAGCCCTAGACACCCTGTCAGTGCTATTTAATTTAAAATCCAAGACCCCAGAGATTAAACGACCTTTAAAAGAAAAAAGAATCTGAAGATTTGCTTGTCTAAATCAGTTGAGTAATCATGTTTTTAAAATGTGTGTGCATTCAAAAAAAAATTTTTTTATAAGCTCAAGGACTAGAATGATGAAATGGGCATCTGTAAACACCATATGAGATGTATGAAAATTGAATCTGAAAATGCTTTGCTTTTAAAACCATTTGGACACACATACTGAATTATTGGAATTTCTTAGTGCATGCATTCAGAGTTTTTATAAATAGAGCTTCCACATAGTTCTTCCTTCAACTTACCTCTTTTCCTCTTCTTTATAGAAGACTTTCTCTGCAGACAATCCTTATCATTTCTACTGATAAGGATTTAGGTTAGTTATTAAAGAATATTAAAGAAAGAAGAGAACTCTAATTTGGGGCTCAAATTAGCTAGAGTTACCATCCCCTTTCTCCGTCCAACAAAATAAATTGATTTCAAGCTACTCAAAACAAGAATCTATTCAAAGGCTTTGTGTGACCCACTGCAACCACCTTTTCCTGCTTCCCTTTGTCCTTTCCACACAGTCTCGTCCACAGCAATTCCTGTGCATCACTTTCCCACACAAACAAAGCAGCCCTTCTCAGTCCCAGATGTGGCACTTTGGGTCGCCTGTCTCCTGTGATTAGGGCTGGCCTCGTGGTCCTGCCACCCCCCATGCCCATAGGGCCCACACTTACATGGGCCTAATGCTTGGCTTAATGCTGTCACTGTCTTGAAATTCTTTTTTGGGGGGGAAGGGGGGCAGGTAATTAGGTTTACTTATTTATTTATTTTAATGGAGGTACTAGGGATCGAACCCAGGACCTTGTGCATGCTAGGCACGTACTCTACCACTGAGCCATACCCTCTCCCCTTGAAATTCTTAATTTTTAATAAGGCCCTGGCATTTTCATTTTGTACTGTCCTCTACAAATTACACAGGCGGTTTGCCTGTGATGCTCTGATTCACTGAGGCACACTCATCAAGAGATCCAGCGGAGGGTGGCAAGGTGCTTAGAAGTTAACCAGATAGACCCTGCCACGTAGGGACAAAATCTAAACCAGAGAATGTTAAACACACACACACATGAACACACCCACTCCAACATTTGGGAGATACTGAAATACAACTAGCACTAAACAATAAATAAAAAAACAATACGACAGCAACTGCTTGGCTAATGAGAAGAAGCAGGTGGGAGACATAGATTTTTAAAGCACCAACTGTGTGCTGGGTTCTACACTTACGTGTTTTACACACAATCTCATCAAATGATGAGAGGGTTAATTAGCCCCACTGTGTATTGGGCCCATGTTCTTGTATGAAGAGCTGAATAAGCCATTTAGAGGTAAAGGGGAAAAAAAAACCTAATTGCCTTTCCTTTGAGCAGAGGATGTCCAGGGGGAACATCTCAAGACTAAACTTTCCACCTGGTTCTATAGGTTCCAGATTTCAGCAGGAGGAGGTGAAGGGGAAAAGGCGGGCTGGGGAGAGAGAAATGTGAAATAAGGAAGCTGGGAAGAGGCAGAAGCTAAAATGAGGGGAACAAAACAAAGAAACAAGGAAGTTGGGTGCACATGCTCCTTGGCGTTCAGTGACTTTTCTATTTCCAAACCTCCCAGCTGTTCTTATAAATAGTGGCAGAAGCTGAGTTGTGTAGGGACCTCTAGGGTTCACACCTTAACAGTGATCCTCAAGAGTTCTTTGCTGAGGTTCCACCTCCCTGGACTAAGTCACCATCATCTCTTGCCTAGACTAAGACAGTGGCCCTTTAGGTGTATTTTTGCTTCACTCTGGTCCCTACAGTCCATTCATCATCATCTGTGGAAGCCAGAATGACCTTTAGGTAATCCTCTCCCTCCCACCTTGGACTTCGTTAATTAGTTCGGTCATGAGGCCAACAACGCCCAAACGCCCTCACCCCACCTGAGCATAATCAAACGGATTATGTCACTTTCCTGCCTGAATTCCTTCGGTGGTTTCCCACTGCCCTCAGAATAAACCCAAACTCTTTAATGTGACCTGCTGGGCTCTCCACGCCCTGGCCTAGCCCATCTCCCTGATGCTGTATCATATCATGCCCCCCCACCTCCTCCTCCACCGTATCTTTCCTTCTTTCCATCTCTAGAGCTCAGCAAGTCCATTCCTGCCTCTGAGCCTCTGCACTGCTGTTCCTCTGTTCCCAGCTCTTCCTGTGGCTGCTGGCTCCTTCTTACCTATCACTCAAGTCTCACTTTAAATGACTCATCCTCAGAAGATTTCTTTCCTGACTGTCTTATCTCAAGTAGCTGCCCACCCCTCCCTCTACTCCCTTGTACCAGCCACCACTCCACTTCCTTTTCTGCGGGACACTCACTACTACTTGAAATACATTCTATCTTTGCCTCTTCTCCCATTGGAATGCAGGTTCCACGTAAGCAGAACGTGCTTTGTTTGTTGCTAATTTCCAGCATTTAGATTAATGCCTTGCATATGGTAAGCACTCAAAAACAAAACAAAAAATCCCTCAAAACTCTTGTAAAGCAACAGATACATAGAACTCTGCAGACTTAACATTTTTTAAACAGTAGGCACTAAGATGACTCCTCATAGCCAAGAATAACTAAACTGCAGACCCCCCAATCTATCACACTTGCTCTCTCTTTTTTATACATCAAGAAGGATATACAAACAATCTCAAGCCAGTAAGGCTATGCCAGAGACATCCACTTGTCCTGGTGTTTATCAAAGGATTATTCTTCAACTAAGGTCCAACTTGGAGAAAAAAGGTAGGCACTGGCCTATGAATTTAGGACTTACGGAAAATTGGATCTACTGCTGTTCTCAGCCCTAGTCCTATTTATTTGGTTTTTGCCAAAATCTTTATGATCAGGAAATATGACTATCTTTGATGCCAGCAAATGCATAAGCTATCTTAACCTTGGCATAAAAGAAAGTAAAAGGAAATGAAGATGACTCAGCGGACACAAGCTACCAGTGCAGATAAATGTGCTCAGGCTCACCATTAGTTGTCAAGTCCATACAGAAGTTCATGGGGAAAAAAGTTGATGGGATTCTCAGCTAATGTTTGGTTGCAAAATGTATAGAATTAAATGTGATGAAAAAAAAAACCACTTCAAAACTTTACCACATTTTGCAATATAAAAATCCAATTTCGTATTTTCTGCTACACTTAGCATTCCTTCATAACACAGCTCTGTCGATGAGATACTTCCTTCATGTCAAAAGAGAATTCCAATAATCAGAAAAGCAGCTGTGTAGATGACTCACACTAGGTTCTGCTAGGAGAGAATTTTTGTAAAAGAGGCAAGTACAAGAGAGTTCAATTGTAATTATATGCCACAACTTCACCAATTGAAAACATTCCTTGCATCACAAGAACGTACTGAGAGAGTCAGAAGGGGCACCTGAGTGTGCATCCTGTAGCACAACGGAAATAGAAGAGGGGTTTAGTAAAGCAGTGAGGACAAGCTCACGTGAGATGCAACTGTCAAAGAGGAGGACGGACCGTTCCAATTCGCTCAGTACAAGTTTGCCCTGTCTGATTACTTTTACTCTGATAAAACTGGGGCCTTAGGAAGTGATTGGAAAGCAAGGAAGCAGCTCACCTTTAACTGCAGACCATTTAAGTGTCCCAGGGTGAGATCAGATATTTTGATCACCACAGGATAAATGATGGAGAAGCTGCAGTTGCGATGCTGATGTGGAACTACCAGAGTAAACCTTCCATTTGGGGTCTGGGAGATGACGTTGCAGGCTTTGTGGAAAAACAAAATCACATTTTCACTACTTGGTATACTGCGCTTTTATAAAAATCTATCTTATCCTTATTCTACGTTCCTGTTCACGGTCTAGGGGCTTGTGGCCCAAAAGAGAGTACATATCACAAAGGCAATTTGAAGACTGGAAGGAGTTGGGAAATAAAACCATCAGTCATGTAGGGACATTATCAAGAGTCCCTGGGCTGCAAGGTGTCTTCTAATCTTAATCTCAGGGGGTTACCTTGTTAATAACAACCACAAGACATAAATTAATAACCAACAAAGCAATACTAAAAAAATCTGAAAAATATATATATATATAACTGAATTGCTTTGCTGTATACCTGAAACTAACATTGTAAATTGACTACACTTCAATAAAAAATAAGAATTAAAAAAAAATAACCAACCAAACAATACTAGCTGGTAGAAGTTCGAGGAGCCCTTCGTTAACTAGGGTTCAAGGTGGAAGTCTGGAAAAATCAAGTCTTAAAGGTGAGGCCACAACTCAAATCCTGTCTGTCTGAAACATTTATTAACTCAGCTTGGAGCCATATGCTACTTTTTAGATTATAAAGTAAATAAATAATAAAAACAGTTACAAAGTAGGCTGAGAAAAATAGAAAGCAGGCTTATGTCTGATAAATATTTACTGGGCATTAAGTGATAAGTTGACTAAAAGGTAAATGCTTAATGTATAATTTACTCCCAAGACTTTCTAAAATCTTGTTTTGTATCTCAAGTCCAGACTTACAATAAATTTATTCTTCTAGCTATGAAACTCAAAGCATCCAAGTTTGTACTTTTTTTGGGCCAATTACTGGGACAGAAGTTTCTGACTGATCAGAGTATGTCTGAACTACCTCTTGCCTCCTTCTTATATTTTTGATTTCACTGAATTTTGATAAGGAACTGAAATTTCTTGATGATTCTAGAAGGTTTCTGATTTCTACCCAAACAGGATATCGGAGAAACAGTACATATATCCTCTAGGATTATTCTGCTCCAGTCCTCGGAAATAGCCTTTTTGTGGGGCTTCTTTCAAAAAAAATTTTTTTTTTGTTTTTTAAAAATAAAAATTGGAAAATTAGTCAGTACCTTATTTTTGGCAGATTCTTCATTCTTCAGCCACATGAAGTGTTAATATTAGTATTGTATGCAACCAAAAATGATGATTTTTTCCTAATTTTTTATAAAAATTTTCCTCTTAATGGGAAAAAATAAGTGGATAAATGAATGCATTTTGATTAAGATAATGTGTTTTAAGCCTGGACTATTGAGCTTTATAGCATCTATTTGTGTATCCATCAGAAATGAGCTAAATTAGAGCAGTGATTTCAGACTCAGAAGGCAACATTGAGGCCTTCTGGTCCAACCCTCTGCTCAGAGCATGAAATCTGTCTACACATTCCAGATATGCAGTCTTTCAGCATTTGCCCAAATACCTCTAAGACTGCAACTTCATATCTGATCCCTCAAGCTTATCCAGGTCAATGGAATGACTTGGAGGGATTAAAGTTTGTCACTGAATGCATTGTAGTAGAGCAGAAGATCAGAATAAGACTGGAGAAAAAAATAGAATTCTATCCATCATAAATTAGTATCTTACCTAGCCTAGGAAATAAATTAAAAACTGATTTGATTTTCATACTAATGAATAGGAAATATCCTTTAGGTCATTTGTAATTACAAAAGAATTTCTATTCATATAATTCCCCCACTTCAAATTTCTTAACTCTGTGCAATGACACTACCTTCGAAAAGCAGATTTGACCCTCCCTCCTTTCAAATCCTGCCTTCTAACTGAGAAGACAGGGAGTCCACTTACGAAAGAGGTTAGGATCTGTTTTTATGGTTAATGTGAATCCATTTCCTGGTTCATGAACCCGGAAGAAGACCATGGCCACATTCTGGGAGGACCTGATGCTCCTTCGGCTAAGACCACTCTCACAGAAATCTATGTACCGCTCAGTCGTGGGCAGAGGATGATCCTGGGAACTGGGGAACTTCTCCCCCTTGAGAATCCAACCATCAAATACCTTCCAACAAAAAATACAGACAAAGATGATCACTTTCATGAACTCCTGAAGTCATAGGCGTGCTGAAAAGGGGAAAAGGTTACCCAGCAATAAACCTTCAGTCATAAGTGAAGAATTGCCAGCCTACACCCCCCTGAACACTTGCTTTCCATTTGTATATATTTTGACCATGAATTGTTTGCAAGTCATTTTTTAAATTATTTATTGCTCCCCCTTTATAAACTCTAAACTTCCAAAGCAAATAAGCTTCCTTAAACTTTATCATTTACCTTGGTAAATGAAACTACAGACAATACACACTTTTGTCTTGTTCATATTTTCCACACATCCTACCTTCAGAAGAATTACACAGGAACATAACTCGGATTTCAATTTCTCTCTTTCCTTGTTAAAATATAACAAAATATCTCAAAAATAGACAGCAAGAAGAAAAATTGGAGCAGCAGCTTTACCTACTTGCCAATAGTTACACACACCCATTTCCCTCATTTTTTTTTCTCTTATCACATATTCAAATATCAAGAACTTCTTCAACACTTAGACAATGATGGCTGATATGCCAGTCAGGACTTCTCCTCTTCATTTGTTAAAGTGCGCAGTTCATCAGACAAAAGGTCAGAGTTTACTGACTTTACTCTTAAAATCACCACAGGTCCCCAATTTAATGAGCACAAACTAGTTCACGTTAGTAAAATCACCAGCTACAAAAATTACTTCACCAAATCAGCCCTCTTCTATTGCGTTTGACAGTGTCCAAAATAATTCCACTTTGGGGTTTTAATCATGTTCATTTTAATTGGACTGTAAGACTCCCCCAGCAGCCACCCCAAGCTGACCCGTTAGACTTACAGAAAACGACCGGAACGGGCATGCTGAGGGGGTGGGGTCTTATCCTCACCTCCCACCTGCCTCAGACTAGATTCCTTCTCAGCATCCCTCCCAGCAGCCAGTGCCCTTCGGATCCAAAATCGGGTCACCCAGGCTTTGAAGACAGCCCCTGGGAGCCTGGAACAGCTTCATAGAGAAAGGGACCAGCAGGAGCGAGGCGGGCTCGCATCTCAGACGTGTGGGGCCGGCTTCTAACCCGGACCCGCGGGCTGAATGGACCGGAGCGCTCGTGCTAGTTGGTTCGGACCACTCTTCACCTGCCCCAGATTGCAGCACAGGGGTTCGCGCGGCGAGTTCAAGTCTTTCGAAACGCCCAGAACCCAGAGCGCTCAGAGGGGAATTTAAACCACTGTGCAACGTCCTAGGCACCTGGGGCGAGGTTCGAGCTGCTTGGGGGTCTCGCCAACTCCGGCAGCAGCGGAGCATCTAATTACCAGCGTCCCCGGCTCCCCGTGCAGCACGCCGGCGGCTGGGGCTGCACCGGGCGGGGGCTCCTCACCTTCAGGAAGTCCCCGCCCTCACAGTCGATGGAGACTAGGTCGTAGTGGATGGTGATGAACTCCTCGGGCTCCGCAATGAAGAAGGCGGCGCAGTGTAGCTGCGGCCGGTCGGCGGTGAAGGTGAACTGGCCTTGGAGGCTCAGCATGTCCAGGCACCCTGGGGGAGGGTAGAGGGGCTGAGGGGCCGCGGCTGCAACCAGGGCGGTGCCGGCACCCCGCAGCCCGTCTCCATGCGCCAGGAGTCCCAGCTGCGCCCAGCTCCCGCGCCCCTGGGGACGTCACCCCAACTCGCCCCAAAGCGCCTGCCTCCTCGGACAGATGTTCGCGATGGGAAGCGCACCCCTGACCATCGTAGCCAGCCCCTTCCTGGCGATGCCCGGGAGTCGCCTGCCCTCTGCGCAGAGCCCCCACCTCCCCACCTCCCCGCTGCCCGAGGATGCGAGCCCAGCAGCCCGGACTCACGCAGAGCGCGGCGGTACAGCTGCCCCCCCGCCAGCTCCCGCTTCAGGTTGGCGCTGAAGAGTAGGAAAGGGTCCTGGTCCACCGCTTCTCGCAGCTGGCAAGGAAAATGGGTCAGTCCGGAAAAGTTTAAGGGGAAAGGAGACCGACCAGGAACGAGGCGCCCTCACTGCCCCGCAGCAGAGAGAGTAAAGTGACGGGGTCAACGTCTCCCGGGTAGAGAGAAGACGGGAAGGTGTAGTATCAGAGCAAGGTATCCCCAGGCGCCAGAGGGAAGGAGGAAGAGGCAGGGAGGGAGCCCTAGGGGAAACGAGGGGAAACGAGGCACAGTAAATAGAGGAGGAAGAGCTAGAGCATAGGCAGCCTGCCCACCCCTCAAAGCTGGACACTCAGGGAAGGAAGGTGTGATGGGTCAGCCCGGGATCGCTCACCTCTAGGTACCGGCTCTCCCCTCTTAGAGCCATCAGGCAGATCAGGATGAAGTGACATCGAAGTTTGAAAGTAGGAGCCATGCCGGCCTTGCCTCTGCAGATGGTGCTTTCTGCTCCGGAGGGCTCCAGCTTTGCTTCTCACACGTTCGTCGAGGCTGAGAGCTAGAAGCCGGTAGGGTCTCTTTGCTGGGTCTCTTTTATAGAACAGTGAGGAGGGGAGGATCTCTGCCCCTTAACTGATCTGAGCTCAGTAACCATGGGTTACCCTATCTCAGTGACAAAGCCCGCAGTGATGACGAGGGTCCAGCTCTCAGCTACAAATTTTCAGAGTGGTCCAGCATTATTCACCGGCAATGATTTCACACACAACTTAGTGAACTGAAGTGTGGGGGAAAGAATCTGGCAGGGATAGAGAATAAGGGAGAGCATTTCACTTGACCTGCCACAGGCTGAATTATCCTCACCTGTGGATATGCAGGGAATTTTCGATTTTGCAAAGCCAAGTGACAATGTTACACATGCATAAAATACCCAAATACAAATAACCTTATCATGCAGCCTTGTCTCATAACCTCGAATGGAATCATGCTGAAAATTGTCAGAGAATACAGTATTCATGCAATTGCTCATGTCTCTCAGGAAGAAACTTGAGGCATTTTCACCTCCAAAGAGAAGCTGAAAAGACACCAAAGTCTGATTTTGAAGAATATTGCAGTAATGTAATTCAAGCTCTCTTTCTGTCCCTTGGTCTTTACTTTATCCTGGTCCAGTTTCTTGTAAGCATTTCCCTAGTAGAAAGCTAACTTGTGAGTCTGTGAACTCCTGGATTTCCGCGCTCTATCAGGTGGCCTGAATGTATACAGGATGGACACACTCCTGGGCCAGCTAACTGTGACCATGACCTTATCATTCTTCAGAATCACTGAAAGCTGGAGTCATTCCATTTCACGCCTTCTAATACCTGGATGGCTTTCATACTCTGGTAGAGAACTGTCAAGAAGCTTTATTGAAACTGCTCGTCAGCAAATTTACAGGGCTTAACAAATGACTTAGAGATCCAGAAATAAGTTAAGCATGAGATTATCTTTACTGATTAGGTGAGAAGAGAATTGCTTCTCCTTTATGTCCAAAATTGTAGGAAATGTGAGGATACTCCACTTTTGGCTTTCCCACCCCTTTGCAGTCTCTGTGCTAAGCAAGGCAACTACAAATCCTAAAAACATTCATGTTTTTACCTCTGCCTGATGGAGAACATGGCTACTACCCATGTTTTCTTTGCTATTAAAATTATTACAAATAATAAGACCATAATGTAGGGTTTTAACTCAAGGAACTGGTTACACATGTAATGTATAAATATTCAAAATTAAGCTGTAATTTGCCTAGTGGTGTCAGAACTTGATATTTGCATATTTAAGACAATTCTAAGTTCTGAAGGCGCTACCTCTTAATTGTTTAAGCAGGAGGCCTTCCTACCATAGTCCAACCTTGTCAACGATCCTCAGACCATAGACAGCGTGAAAAAGAAAGGCACCCAAAGGTCATAAACACTGGCCACCATGTCCTTCTTCCCCTCCTGGGACTGTTTAAGTGTCTGAATTTTAGAGAGGGTATAAAGAAACTTGAGAGGATTGAAAAAATAAAAGAAAGATGGCTTAACCCCAACTTGCTTGGCCTCACACAGGCCAGGCCTGTTTCCCACCCTGTCTGTGCCTGGAGGAAGGCTCCAGCACACTCATCCCCAATGCCATGGGCCTATTCTCCTTTCCCATAGACCTAGTCATAGCCTTGGCCTGCTCCCAGCATGCAGCTGTTGATCCCACTCTGGGGGTCTGGCTTTGTTAGCATCGCCATGGAGACATTCTTCTCCAAACTGCTCCTACACAAATACACACACACACACACACACACACACACACACACACAACAGGTGACGGTATAGGGTAACATAACTTTTATACGCACTGGGAAGCCAAAACATTTATGTGACTTGCTTTACTGCATGATATTCACTTTATTGCAGTGGTCTGGAACCAAACCTGCAGTATCTCCAAGGTATGCCTGTATAGGAATTAAATATTATAATATATGCCCTACGTGGAGGATAGCCTTAAATGACAGCTATTATTAAATTATATCAATAATATTATAGGACTTTCTCACTAGTCTTATCCAATGACAATGTTTTAAGAGTGCATGTAGAGGATTTGTTTTTCATCTTATTATTACATTCGAATGAATGACTTCATATTAGAACATTAACAGACTTTAAAAGCCATAGTTAGAAAAGGAGAAATTATATTCACAGAATTGCATTTCAAAAAACTAGCTAGGAATGGGTCCCATTAAAGATGCTGCATTATAATGGAGAGTGGCTTAGCTGAATCAGAGAGAAAAGCTGAAATGTAGAAAGCAATGAAATTGAGAAGATTGGGAAAGGGGAAGGTTGAAGTTATAAAGCAGAAACAGAAGATAAGGTACTTTGAAACTACCCAAAGAGAATAATATTTTGATTCCATATCAAGGATTACTGAATGACATCATCTGTTAAGCCTCCAAAACACTGGGAATAAGAAAGCAATGATTTGGCGAGAAGGCTTCCGAACAAACAGTGATGATGGGAGGAAAGAAGAGAGATTAAATGATCTGCCCAGATGATCACAATGAGTCAGAAACAAAGTCTAGGCTAAAAAGATCTCTCTATAGCCAGCCAGGTGATCAATCCTGCTTCAAAGACAACAACCCTGGACATTAACCCCCCAAGTCATAGTTTAGGTTTTAAAATAACTAGCAGCAAAAAGTAAGACGGCACAGGTCAAAGCAAGACACCGGCAGATCAATAACAGCGAAGGAGACGGGGAGGTTATTCATTTTGTGCAATGGCTTCCTTGACTTTGGAGTGACATTGTTGTCTAAACTCCCTCCAGGCTTCCTCTAAAATATGCCATGACTAACATCTATCCAGTAGATCAGAATGAAATGCCATTTAATAATCCCTCATTGCCTGCATCAAAGGGAAAAGTACAGCCGGGTCCAGAACGGGTGCGTTTGTCATGAGGTCGTGGTGACGTGCATGGGCACGTAACCTCAGCCTCTTCTCTGACGGAAGAGAAATGAAGTGCAAAGAGTCTCATTTCTTAGTGCCTTAGAATAGATCTAAAGGAGAAAAGGCTGCCAGTTACGTGGACTGACACGAGAGGTTCTAAATATGGAAAGCAACAGAGAAAAGTGCAAGATGGGCAGTGGTGAGCTGTCTGCGGTGACTTCTTAGCTCACTTTTCTCAGACCTCTGCCCGTGGCCAGCCTGCCTCTCGCTGCTGCCAACCCTTCCTTCCTCCCTCCTCTCCCTTCTTTTCCTCCCTCCCCTGCATCCTTCCTTTCACATACTCTTAAGGAACAGATGTAGCTGCTCTAGACTTACAGCATTTTATATACACACCTGAAAGCCTTTCCCATATTTTGTTATTTAAAAAATTTTTTTTTGCGGGGGGTGGGGTGGGTGGGTAATTAGGTTTACTTATTTGTTTGCCCTATAAAAAATTTTTTTTGCATAAGTAAAGTTTATTTATTCATTTTAAGTGGCGATACTGGGGAGTGAACCCAGGACCTCGTCCATGCTAGGCATGCACCCTACCACTGAGCTATACCCTCCCCACTGTCATGACTTTACTATGTCTGTCTTCAGCCCTCAATGTAGACTCCCGGAAGTCTGCCTCTTCTCATCTATCTCTATCCTCAGCACCTAGCACACACGCACCTGGCACGCTTGGCTGGTGCTTAAAAGCAAATTGACAAAGGGGCTTCTGCTCCTCACAACTAGTTTCAAATTTAAGAACCATCACCACTAAAACGTTAGCTGACAACACCCAAAGATGTGGCATCAGCCAGGGAATGAAAGTCAAACATAAAACCGGAGGAAAGGAAAAGGAAGGGTGGAGGTGCTGAAACAGGTCCCGGAGTCAGTTCTGAAGACCACGGCCAGCTGTGTGGGGTGATTGTGAGAAAGGGAGGGGGAGCCAAGGGACAGGGCTGGGACCCAGGTGGGGCAATTACGGCACTTGCCTGGGGCACAAAAACTCATCAGCAGGCTAAAAATATAATAATGCAATATAATGTAAAAGGAAAATTAATGCAAAAAATCCATGATGAACAAAATATCAAAGTGTCAGATAAAGAGACCAATGGTCTTAGTAACTCTTCCTTTTGCCTCAGGCTCCATTGTGGCTCAGCACAGCACTGTGAAGGTACATTAAGCAACACCCTGCATGAGCAATCAAGAATTTCAGGGGTTTCATTCTGGTTTCTGTGTATGCTAGCTATAGGGAAGGAAAACTAGGGCTCTGATTAGGTGTCCCAAGCCCCGGAACACTAACTAAGAGCTTGGGCAAGTCATCACTTCATTTCTAAGAGGACGATTGGTGTAATTTTCAAGGTCACAGCAGGAAACAGATGGCACTCTCAAGGGGGCAATTTGCAGAGAGTTTAATATAAGGACAATACAAAGGTGTGGGCACCGTGTAGGGAAATCACAAGGATACAGTATCCCAGGACTAATAGCAGAGAGGAGCTGTCACCCAGCTTCCTGGTCGCAGGACTGGGAGAGGAGAGTGAGAAAGAACAAGAGGAGTCAGTGGAAGCTGTCCAGCCCCAGGGGCTACCAGGTCTCTAAGGTCCTGACATGGCTTTAAAACTTGTCTTCAATTCTTTGACATTCTTTCCACAAAAAGGTGGAATCTGATTTCTTTCCCCTAGACTATGTAGCTCAATCTTAGTGACGTGTTTCTAATAAATAGGCAAAGTGACATGTAATTTCTGAGGCTAAGTTAGAAGAAGGCAGCATGCCTTCAGCATGGCATTCTTTCTCTCTCTCCTGGGACATGTGCCTTCAGTGCCATGGGCTACCAGGTAAGAAGTTTGGCTACCATGAAGCTGCCATGCTGGACAGAGCATGTGGAGAGACCACACAGAGACAGAGGGAGACACTTGAGAACCCCAGCTGATTCAGTTCCCAGATGTTTTGATCATCACAGCCCAGGTACCAGTGATGGACTGACGAAGCCCTTGAGGCAACCTCAGTCCCAACCACCATATGACCGCAACATCATGAGAGACCCCCAAGCCAGAACCACCACACTGAATATTTCCCAAATACTCAACCCACAGGAAACAGGAGAGATAATAAATGACTTGTTTTAAGTCACTAAGACTTGTTCTGGCTGCTATGATAAAATATCACAGACTGGGTGGCTTATAAACAACAGAAGTGTATTTCTCACAATTCTGGAGGCTGAAAGTCCAAGATCAAGATGCTGGCAGATTCAGTATCTGGTGAGGATCCACATCCTAGCTCACAGAAAACCATCTTCTTCCTGCGTCCTCACACGGTGGAAGGGGCAAGGGAGTTCTCTGCAGTCTCTTGTAAGGCACTAATCCCATTTATGAGGGTTGCACCCTTGTGACCTAGTCACCTCCCAAAGGCCCCACTTCCATATACCATTATATTAGGGATTAGGTTTCAACATATGAATTTGTTGAATTAATAATTCAGTATTTAATTAATTAATAACATTAACAGTAATTAATTAATAACATTCAGTCTATAGCAAGGCCCTTTCCATTTATAACCTACACTCTTTGAGACTTCAACTTGGGGCCCCAGGTGCTCCAGCTTTGTGACAGCCTTTGTCTGTGAAGCCCTTGAGCTGAATCACCATCTTCAAGGCAAGCTCCTTCTAGGCTGAGTCAACATCTGTAAAAACCAAGCTGGCTGGTGCCAAGCTCAGCTTGTGGGGCACAGTTAGTGGCTGGACAGCAGGTGCTAATCAGTCCTAGAAAGAGTGAATGTTGTGCCCCGGCCCTGAAACTAGCTTGCTCTTACCAGCTGGCTGTTGGAATTATGTATGAAAGATCAATAAACACTGCTCCCTTTAAAATGCTGACATTTTCCATTTTTAATTCTAACAACGGTACAAACAGAACAAGATTCTGCCAAGGCATTTAAAGGGAAGGAGGCCATCTAATATTGACGAAATCTGTTTTTGCCAATATAATAATTATATTGGAGGTCCCATTCATGTTTTTAAATCTTATGGTATAAAAACTGAACTGAACACTAAACAACTTCAGGGTTAAAAAGTAAACATGCAGAGTCAACTGGAAAAGCTTTCAATGGCTAAGACCAGAACACTTTATGTAGCAAAACAAATGAAGTACCATTGGATTATAATCCAGTGTATAAAATAAAGTTCCATGAGTCCACATTGATATAAATAAGCGACTGAATAAATTAATAAATGGGGAGGAGAGAGAAATCTCCCATGCAGAAGAATTCCAAATAGCTTATGTCAATATGCTGCCATCAAGCATAACTCCCCACTCCTTAAGTGTGGGGTGTGCATGGTGACTTCCTTCCAAAGAATACAGTGTGGGAAGGAGATGGATGGAGAGCAACTTTAAAATGGAGAAACCTGACAAACACTATCTTAGCCAATTCAAGGTCAACACTGAGTCATTTCACAAACCACACTGATGGTATGTATCCTTGATACGATGTGATGAAAATGGCACTTTCCTCTCGTAAGCCCATAACCCAGTCCAATCATGAGTAAAACATCAGACAAATTTCAATAGAAGAGCATCCTATGATATACTTGATCAGTACTCCTCAAAACTGTCAAGATCATCAGAAACAAGGATGCTCTGAGAAAGCATCACAGCCAAGAGGAGCCCAAGGAGAGATGACAACTAAATGTGATGCGGTATCTTGGATAAGATCCTGGAACAGAAAAAGGACAAAAGGCAAAACTAAGGAAATCTGAATAAACTATGGACGTCAGTTAACAGTAATGTATCACAACTGGTTCATTAATTGTAACAAAGGTACCACACTAATGTAAGATGTGAAAAATATAAGAAACTGTATGTGGGGTATAGGGGAACTCTGTACTGCCCGCTCAATTTTTCTGTAAATCCAAAATGTTCTTAAAATATAGTCTATCAGTAATAAAATAAAATTTCTTAAAAAAAAAAAGTAAGCATTCATACATGGGCTTTCTAGCATCAGAGTTTATTTGATGTCTGCCAGACAAGACCTAAAGAAATTTTACTTCCAATATGTATTGGGCCTTCCCTTCTGTCTCTTAAAAAATTGTCTCAGTTTTATTCATCCCTGTTAAGTCTTGTCTTTTCCTCAGCCTGCTCTGCTCCTCCAGCCCCCACCTCCACCATGCTGCAGAAACCCCCCTCACTTAGGTCATCCCTATTTTTTACATCTAAAGATTACTTCTGTTGTTCCTTGACTTCTCAGCATTATTTGACATTTTTCCTTTTCCTTCTTTTCAGAACTCTTATTCTTTTGGTTTTAGGTAAACTTAATTTTTTGAGAGTCAGACATATAACAATTTTTAAAACATTGGAAAAAATGAGTTAAATCCCAATGTTATTTCATATTATTTCACCCTTTATATGGTAGATATAAATTTGCAGCACCAAACTCAACAGTTGATTTTGTTCATATCTTAACCATTAGAAAGGCAGAGTCAAAGAAAAGCTAAAAGGTTTTTTATCCTTACAAAATCTTTTTTCTCCCTGAATCTGAAATATACAATTCTAAAGAAGCAAATCATTTGTAATTGTCTGTGGGACATAATAATTATCACTTAAAGTTATTGGTTGTGCTTTAGGAACACAGCAAAATGTGGAAGACAAAGATGCATATCCCAAGATTTCAGGTTTTGATCTAGGATTTTTTTTTGCATGATGAGCAAAGAAAAGGATAAAGGCACATTCTGTCAGTTTAAAGACATGAAGTGCTGGAACTGGGTATCTGTATGGCAAAAAAAAAAAAAAAAAAAAAAAAAAAAAAAACCCAACTTAACCCCTACCTCACACCACACAGAAAAACTAATTTGAGATGGCAACCAGATATAGACATGAAAGCTAAAACTATATAGCATATAGAAGAAAACATGGGAAGATATCACTGCAACGTTGGGATAGGCAAGCAATTCTTAGCTTACAGAAAGCACTAACCATAAGAGAAAAAACTGATAAATTGAACTTCATTGAAATTAAACATTTCTGCTCATCAAAAGATACCATTAGGAAGATGGAAAGACAAGCCACAGAATGGGATAAAGTACTATTAACTCAGATATCTTACAAACCGTTAATACAAAGAAAACAATTCTATTTAAAAACAGGTCCAGCAAAGGAAACCATAAGTAAAACAAAACGACAACCTACGGAATGGGAGAAAGGCTTGATCTCCAGAATATATAAGCAGCTCACACGACTTAATAAGAAAAAAACAAACAACCCAATCCAAAGATGCACAGAAGACCTAAACAAGCAATTCTCCAAGGAAGAAACACAAATGATCAATAGGCACATGAAAAAATGCTCAATATCACTAATTATCAGAGAAATGCAAATCAAGACTACAATGAGGTATCACCTCACACCAGTCAGAATGGCCATCATTAAAAAATCCACAAATGGCAAATGCTGGAGAGGCTGTGGAGAAAAGGGAACCCTCCTACACTGCTGGTGGGAATGCAGTTTGGTGCAGCCACTGTGGAAAACAGTATGGAGATTCCTCAAAAGACTAGGAATAGACTTACCATATGACCCAAGAATCCCGCTCCTGGGCATATATCCAGAAGGAACCCTACTTCAAAATGACACCTGCACCCCAATGTTCATAGCAGCACTATTCACAATAGCTGAGACATGGAAACAGCCTAAATGTCCATCAACAGATGACTGGATAAAGAAGAGGTGGTATATTTATACAATGGAATACTATTCAGCCATAAAAACCAACAACATAACGCCATTTGCAGCAACATGGATGTTACTGGAGAATGTCATTCTAAGTGAAGTAAGCCAGAAAGAGAAAGAAAAATACCATATGAGATTGCTTATATGTGGAGTCTAAGAAAACAAACGAACAAACAAAAAACCCCATAAATACAAAACAGAAACAGACTCATAGACATAGAGTATAAACTTGTGGTTGCCAGGGGGACAGGGAGTGGGAAGGGAATGGGATTTCAAAATGAAGATTAGATAAACAAGATTGTACTGTGTAGCACAGGGAAGTATATACAGGATCTTGTGATGGCTCACAGTGAAAGAGAATGTGACAATGAATGTATGTATGTTCATGTATAACTGAAAAATTGTGCTCTACACTGGAATTTGACACAAAATTGTAAAATGACTATAACTCAATTTAAAAAATGTTTAAAAAAAACTGGTCAAATGGCTTGAATAGGCACCCCACAAAGGAAGATCTATGTCATCAATAAATACATGAGAAGGTGCTCAATGTCATTAGCCATCAGGAAATTCAAAATAAAGTCACAGCGAGATACCACTTCACATCTACTGAAGGGCTAAACTTCTAAAAACCTGACAACACTTTTTTTTAAATGGAAAGGAGGATTGTACTGTATTTATATAATGGAAAAATGTTCAGCAATAAAAGGAAAAAACATCTAATCCATGTATGAACATGGATGAATCAAAAAATGTATCACGTAGAGAAAAAAAAAGGCAGACACAAAAGAGTACGTGCTATGCAAAACTACTTTACAGTGGGAGAAATCAGAACAGTGTTTGCCTCTAGGGTTGGGAGATTGGGCACAAGGACATCTCTTGGGGGAAAGAAAATGTTCTATATTTTGGTTGGAACAGTGGTTACATGGTGTATACGTTTCTCAAAACTCATCAAGTTGTTCATTTAAGATCTGTGTGTTTTATCATTTAGAAATTTGTCTTCAGTTTAAAAAATATTGGGGTGCAGCCATTATGGAAAACAGTATGGAGAATCCTCAAAAAACTAAAACTAGACTTACCATATAATCCAGCAATCCCACTCCTGGGCGTATATCTGGAGGAAACTCTAATTCAAAAAGATACATGCGCCCCAATGTTCATAGCAGCACTACTTACAATTGAAGCAACCTAAATGTCCATCAACAGATGACTGGATAAAGAAGCTGTGGTATATCTATACAAGGGAATACTACTTAGCCATAAAAAGAATAAAATAATGTCATTTGCAGCAACATGGATGGACCTGGAGATCATACTAAGTGAAATAAGCCAGAAAGAGAAGGAAAAATACCATACAATATCACTTACATGTAGAATCTGAAAAATGACAGAAATGAATTTACTTACAAAACAGAAACAGACTTGTAGACATAGAAAACAAACTTCTGGCTACCAGCAGGGAAAGGAGGTGGGGAGGGATAAATTGGGAGTTCAAGATTTGCAGATACTAACTACTATATATAAAATAAACAACAAGTTTCTACTGTATAGCACTGGGAACTATATTCAACACCTTGTAACGGCCTATAATGCAAAAGAATATGAAAAGATACATATAAGTATAACTGAATCACTAAAAAATAGTATTGGGGGATAAAAATCATGGAGCGAGAAAAGATGTGTAATACATTTAAAAGCTTCATGAGCGATATCAACAAATTTTGGTTCCTCAAGGAAGGCTGTGACTTGGAGATCTGAGGTAGAATAACAGGAAATTAGAAAAAGAAAGAGTGAGAAAATAGAGGAAACAAAATAGGAATGAAAAGAAGAAAAGGGAAAAACACTGGAAGGGAACAGGTCATGCATTGCACCCCCTTAGTCTTCATCCTAGAACTATCTTCGGGGATGGAGCCAACATTTTTTTGAATTGTAATATATGTAATGCATAGAGAAAAGTGCATTAAGTGTACATAGAAAGTCTAAGTAAGAATAATAAAATGCATTACCATCCATGTTCCTACCACTCGGTGTTAAGAAATTGAAACTACGAGGATTCTACTCCTGCTGCAGTTCCTTCCTCCCCATCTCAGGAAGGTGATGCCCCTGATATATGTATGCTGCAGTGATAGACTGATTTTGAAATCCGGAGGAGCAGGCATAACTGTAGTCTGTAAAGAAGCCTCTTCCAACCTCTCATCTGCTAGGGCAGGAGTCTGGCTTCTCGTGTTCTGCAGCCGAGTGGAAAGCTCTGGGAGGGCTCCGAAGGCGGGACTCACTGAGCATAAGATCACATCTCATTCTGTTCTTGGTATGGTACTCAGACTTCCACCTGTGTCTGGTGTCCATGGGACAGAGACCTTCTCCAGAGAATAAACCTCCTTCTGTGAGGGTGATGGAGAAGGGGCTCAAGGGCTGAGGAATGACAAATGACGAGAAACCGCATTTTGAGATCCAGCAGGCTCTCGGATGGCTTTTACCAGTGCTCTTTATTTTGGTGCCGTCACCGCCCCCTCCCTCTGCCCTCCCCATCAAGCCCAGTGCCCCCAGCAATCCCCGGGGAGGAGTCTGCGGCAGGAAGCAGGTTGATTTGTAGCTTGCCTTGATTAGACCTTGTCTCCTTCCTAGCTCTCTGTCTCTCTCTTCCCCTCCCACCCCTGGTGTGTGTGTGTGCGTGTGTGTGTGTGTGTGTGTGTGTGTGTATGTGTGTTTTAGAGGAACTTTAATGGAGTTTTGGGAAACAGTGAAATTGGATGCAAAGTTCAATCTTCCATCCTCAACCTCGCAATCATAAAAAATATTAATTTTCTTCTGTACTACACAAAAATATATGTTCAAGATTAAAAAATTGATACAGGTAAATAAAAAGGAAAAACCACAAATCATCCTGAATGCTACCACGTAGATCTAGCCATGATTAACATTTTGGTATTTACATTTCCAGATAGAGGCACACATGATTTTCCTTACAAAAGTAAAATTTTAGTGCGTATCCTATTTTACGATATGATCTGTTCATGTCGTATATCACAAACTTTTTTTTGTATTATTAAATGTACTTTTCCTACATCATTTGAATGATTGTATACATTCTATTGGCATGATAACCAATACTCTATTGTGAACATTTCTTTTGTTTACTACTGTATAATTTACTACTGTAATCAAACCAATGCATACACTTAAATCCCTTATTTTGATTGTCTAGACTTAAATGGATCCTCACCATGGAATCTCAAAGATGATATCTCTTTGCTGGGATCAAGGGTAAATCAACAAACCAGGGAGAAGGCAGTACCATTTGTAGTATCAGAGGAAAGATCTATCAATTACTTTTCATAAAGTCATGAACACTCAGAATTGGATGCCTCCTACTGGCCTCACTCATTGCCCTCCTTCTGACTTAGAAGAGAGTTTGAAAGGAAAGGAGTAGAAACATGAGGCCAGACTGAGCCACGTGGCTGCTTTCTTTCTGAAGGTGCAGCGGTGGGTTCCAGCTCACTACATATGGCAGCTCACAGCACACTTTTCCTGTCTCTAAAGACCTCTGGGTATTCCGAGAGCAAGAAAGGTCAAATTAATCTCAGTGATGTGTCAAATTAGTAATCATATTAATTCCATATTGTCACCTGCTCTTTGGCAGGTTTGATAAGCCACATGTTAAATTGATTATGCAAATTATCTTAGGTAAATTAAAACATCTGTCCCACACATCACCAGATTTCAAGGTGAAAGTCTTTCTGAAGGTGAGTTTTCAGTCCCCACACTACACATGATGTCTCTTTTGGCTCCACTGTGCATCAGTTTGCCAGCATCTCAGCTCAACATTGAATTCTTTCTTTCTTATGCTACACATCGGGATGCTACATCTTCACGGCAAGGATGATAAGCTGGTTTGTTTTTCATACATAATACATGTTGACACGATCCATGAAAGTAGGAATGAAAAATACAGCGTAACTATAAGCGATTATCTTTTTGCCTCACAAAATGGTAAGTCACGAGGCCACAAAGGAGATACGGGTGGACATACTGGAAATCATTCAGGAAAGTCCAACAGAATATTTAGGCTTTGAGAACTCCTGGGTCTTGTTTACTCATTTCTCCCTTTTAGTGAGTTCACCCAGCCTTGAGTTCATTATTCTGCCTTCTTTCTCTCTGCCACCATCATTTCTTAATTCTATGTTCAATACAGAAGAATGAAGGAATTTTGAAACTCTAGTTTAATAGAAGAATCAGCCCAGGAGCTCGTTAAAAATACAAAGGTTGTCATTTAGTAGGACTGGGGTAGGGGCCAGAAAATCACACCTTTTAAGTGTGCAAGGTGATTCTGATGTAGTGGTCTATAGTCTGCATCTGGAGAAACACTTGTGTCGAGGATGGTTAAGAGCATGGATCTTAGACTGTGACACTGGACTTGAATTCTTCCTCTGCGACTTATTCCCCCATGGCCCTAGACAAGGTATTTAATATAAGTCTCAGTTTCCCAGTCTATAAAATGAAGATGCTACTCAGCACATTGTACACCTTAAACTTACACAATGTTACATCAGTGATATCACAATAAAAATAATGATAAAGACAGATATCATATCACATCACTTACATGTGGAATCTTAAAAAAATGATAAAAATGAACTTATTTACAAAACAGAAACAGACTCACAGACATAGAAAACAAATATATGGTTGCCAAAGGGGAAAGAGGGGAGGGGTAAATTAGGAGCTTGGGATTAACAGGTCCTATATATATAATAGATAAGTAACAAGGTCCTATTGTATAGCACAAGGAACTATATTTAATATCTTGTAATAACCTACAATGGAAAAGAATTTGAAAAAGAATATATATATATGTATATCTCTGAATCACTTTGCTGTATACTAGAAACTAACACAGCATTGTAAATCAACTATACTTCAATAAAAAAAATAAAAATTAAATTAAATTAAAAATAAAATAGGAATACTACAACTTGGATGAAACTTGAAAACACTATGCTAAGGGAAATAAGCCAGACACAAAAAGACAAGTATTATATGATTCCACTTATATGAAGTTTCTAAAATAGGAAAGTGATAGAGACAGAAAGTAGGATGGTGGTTGCTGGGGGGGGGCGTGTGGATGGGGAGTTTTTGTTTCATGGGTACAGAGTTTCAGTCTGGGAAGAGGAACAAGTTCTGGAAATGAATGGTGGTGATGGTGGCACAACAATGGTAGTGTATGTAATAATACTAAATTATACATTTTAAATGGTTAAACAATGAAAAGAAAGGTGTGGCCATAAAGGAATGAGAAAAAATTGACAAGGTGTATTATTTTAAAATGGGGTGAATCATTCTATTAGGTAGTTAGATAAGTGGGGGCACCGGGCAGGTAGGTGGAGGAGAGGGAGGGTGGTCTGGAAGATGACGTTGTGCCCGCCTCCAGCATAAAGGGACTTCACTTCTTCTAAATGAGTGCCAGCAAGAAACTGTTTAGAACCCGACAGCCTCGACTATGCGGCAAGGAGAAAAACTTAACCGGACATGACTCAGTGCTCAGTGTAATATAATTAACACTGTGGTTTAGGCCCCCATGGGTTTTTCTGTGTACACCAGGGGTAAGGACATGCACAAAGGAAACAAACATGGCTAGGCATTCCAGGGGCAAGAACCGTCAATCAATCAAAAGACCACCTCCAAGCCAGGGTGTAAGAGAAAGGGCAAAACAAGGACCACCGCTTTTCCTCCCTTGGATTCGTCCGCCTATCGTTCTTGGAGGTGGACTTTTCGTTGCTTGAATAAATCCTTTAAAATCTTTCACTACACAATGCAATCTGTCTTCCATCTGTAATCTTTCAGGTATGACAAGAACTGGGGTCTTTTCTGTTTCCCCTTTGGGTAACAATTCCTGCTCCCTAAGGCTGTTGTGAATCTTGAGTGACATAACGTATGAACAGTGCTTCTTACTTAACACAGGGCCCAGGATGGAGCAAAGGTTCAGCAGAAGGTAGCACCACCTGAGACCCCGTCCCGTGCATGGCAACGGGGCATGGGGTGTCCTGGGAGGGGGAGTCGTTGTAGGCCAAGACTCATCACATGCAGCCCAGACTTGATCAGATTGGTGACAGGGACATCTCAGTTCTCTGCAGTGTGTTCAGAATGTCCGGGGTGACCCTCCAGTCCTACAGCTACTTCTGGAAGAGGCTGTCCCCTACTCCATGGGATTCTCCCTGCTCCACTGCTCCCATCAGAGGAAATAAATACAGCTCCAGAACAACATTCTCCTGTTCAAGCTGTCCCCTGGGAGGTGACATGCCACCCAGCAACACAGTGGAGAAGAGGAGAGGGAAGCCTCACCCCGGGGACCCCGCCGCCATCCGGCTCCTCGCCTGCCTTCGGTGAGTCATCCCACCAACCACGCAGCTCATGAGCGGCTGCTATGATCTCACCTCACCTCTCTCCCCTCCCTCTCCTTTGAATCACCTCAGTTCTCCACACAACTTAGGGAATGGTTGACGTTTTATAGAATACACACTTAAACATTCTTTTAAAGAAAACTCCCACCGTGGCAAACAGCAAGAACTAAGATTGTTACACAAAATTAAATTTAATAACAATAGCATTTTTTGTTTTCCCTTTGGCTTCTTTGAACCCTGATGAAGCAAATATAATTTTGATTTCTAATTAGTTTTAGCTCCCACTGATACTAAGCTGCTTTGTTTAACTGTTACAAAGAGTAATTAAAGGCTTTTCTTTTTCCTATTTTTTCATCTTTCTTCCCAAACCCTACTGGCAAAGAAAAAAAAAAGTCTCGCTTCATTGAATTTTTATTTTTAAAATGTTGATGAATAAATAAATGGCTTTTGTTTGGAAAAGGTAATGATGAAGTCATTAGTCTGGGGGATGGAGTGGGCAGCCCAGCAGGCTTTGTTTTCCTGACAGGAGTTTCATAAATGGTCTTCACTTCTGTCTTATCAGGATAAGGACACAAAGTCTCATGTTGAAAGCCTAGGGGAAAGCTCAGAAAAACATGTATTTTTCAGCTTAACAAAATGATGTCACTTAGGTTGTGCCTACAAGATATCGAAACAACTGGTCAGTCCTGCGTAAACACTAAACCAACACCACCGGCAAATCTTACATCAATTTGATAGGGAGAAAAACAAGGGTTAACATTCATGCTTGAATTTACGACCTACTGTTTTGAAATATGCAGACACAACACAAGTAACCTTTGAAAAACAAGTGAAATTCTGAAAAGGTATATTGGGAGGACTTGAGGTATAATCTACATATGCACACAAATAATAAACAAGTCATTTTAGAAAAATAGACACTACACATAAATGTAAAAAAAACTGTCAAATAACTCACAGTTTCACCTTCCAGGATTAACTACTGCTCTAGACTTGAATCCTATTCTATTCCTCTGTATCTGTCTCCACAGATGTATGTGTGTGAATGTGAATGTGTACATACTGGTGTAACAGGGAAGAACAGATCTGACTCCATATTAGATCTGTTCCTTTGGCTCTAACCCTGTGCTCTGTTTTGGGTGTTTAGTCATGTTGGTTCTGCAGCTTTTATAAAGGAGTGTTCCCGATAGCCTGAAATATACAGGAGCGCCCATTCTCAGGCTCTGATCTTTAAGGGTATAACACTTTTCCATTCATATAGAGATAAAAGTTGCAGAACAGAGAATAACATTTGTCTTGTTGGAGGTTTAAGGAACATCATGACCTGACCTAGGTGGACAGTTACAAGAACAAAGGATTCCAGCACCAAGCAGTTTGCAACAGTACCACACCCTCCACCCCTTTTAGGATAAAAGGAGCCAGGTCAGTTCTGACTTAGGGAAGATGGTTCTCCAGGACATTAGTCTGCCATCTTCTCAGTCTGCTGGCTTTCTGAATAAAGTCATTATCCCTTGCCCCAACACCTTGTCTCTCAGTTTATTGGCCTGTCTTTTGGTGAGCAGAATGAGTTTGGACTCAGTAACATTGGCATCATAGTTTATGGATTAAGACTTAGATGTACAAAAGAAAAAGGAAGAAAAGAAATTTTCTTTCTTCCCTATAAGTGATCTCATCTCATTCTCAAGATTGTACCTTGCCTCTGGGTACCAGGCTCCCACAATCAGGGGCCTCCTAATTGTAACCCCAGGGTTCTCAGTTTCCCTACCCATCTGGTCCTCTTCACAGCCCTTCTCCAATCCCTGCCAAGGTTCACCAGGGGGCTGGAAGTGAGGACATCTCCTATTATGGGCTGAATCTTTGTGTCCCTTTCAAATTCATATGTTGAAGCCCTAACCCCCAGCAGGTTGGTATTTGGAGGTGCAGCCTCTGGGAGGTAATTAGGTTTAGAGGAGGTCATGAAGATGGGGACTTGGAGATGGGACTAGTGTCCTTTTAGGAAGAGGAAGAGCGATCAGGGCTGTCTCTCGCCTCCAGCCACGTAAGGACACAGTCAGAAGCTGGCTGTCTGGGAGCCAGGAAGTAGGCCCACACCAGGAACTCAATCTGCAGCCACCTCAGTCTTGGTCTTCCGGCCTCCAGAACTATGAGAAATAAACGTCTGTTTTTTTTTTTTTTTAAACATTTTTTATTGATTAATAAACGTCTGTTGTTGAAGCCACCCAGTGTGTGGTATTTTGTTACAGCAGCCCGAGCTGACTAAGACGCCAGATTCCACCTGTGTAGCTGAGGGCCATTTATTCAAATCCCTGTGCCTTGGGGGTGATCCGTGAAGTGTGATAATCCTGCCTAATCTTGGAGATGTTGAGAAGAATGACTGACATAACATGCCAGAAGCTTTCTATCTCTGCTAGGTACAAAACAGAACTCCACAAATACTAGTTCCTGCCTCCGCTTTTTCTCTGCCTGGAGAAACAGACTCAGTGTAGTTGAAGACTGTGTGTTCCCTCTCTCAGGAGTTAACTGAACTGCCAAGCAGAGGCTCAGCGCTTAACCGTAAGGAGAATGGATCACTTTGTCGAAGTTTAAGGTATCAGTGCGTTTGGAGGGCTTTTCAAGCCCTCCCCCCAACAAATCACTCTTCATGAAAAGCCATTGGCCCCGTGAGAAGCAAAAATACTGTGTAAACTGGAGGCTTAACTGTCTCAGTTATTTTACTCCCTATTAACTACTAGCAAGTCCATAGGTGTCAAACACGCGTTTTAAAACTCTGCCTTCACAACAGCCTCTTTACCCCACCTCAAAACCCCAAATGTCATTTAGCTATGCACAAAAATACATTAACATCAATTGAGTTTTATAAGTTTGGGGATTGTTTTATGACTCCATTTAGGATAAATGTGAAAACCATAGGTTAAACAACAACAACAAAAAGGAATGAATGTCTCTACCTTAAATTAACATCTTAGACAGAAAACACATGAAAAGAACTGAGTTCCCAACTGTTTCTCCATCGCGGATTGCAAATGATCATTGAGTGGATCCAAAGGAGCCCCTTCAAGGCTAGATCAGACTTTCTTCTCTTCTTTGCAAAGGTCTGTAAGTGTGCAGACCTACTCAGCATCCTACTGGCTCTGTAACTTCAGGCCAGGAAGCTGTTAACTTTGCAGACCCCATTCTAGTTCTTCTGGATATCTCCCAAATTAACCTAGCAGTCGATTTCCCCCAAAAGTCTGCCAGGTTGTATTTTTAAAATATCTTTTCCAGTGGACTCCTAAACCATCCCCTAGATGGGTAATATGCCTGGAAATTGTAGGACCATAAACAACCTTCTTCTCCCTGGGTCCCCCTTTACCTGAAGTGTACTTCAGACATAATGGTCAATTGCTCAAAAATATCAGCGGTGAGTTAGACCCAGCAATCAATAGAACAGAGCCCCGAGGTATTAAATAGAGTGATGATCTAAAGGTAAAGTTTTAGTAGCTGCAGCTGACATGCTAAGCAGGAATTTTCAGAGCCCAGTGATGATATCTTTTCTAGGGTGTCGAAATCTCAGCAAAGAGCTTCCTGCTGCAGATTGAACAGGACAATTGATCCACATTGCCCCCTGCCCTAAACAACCAAATCTTCAACTCTATGGCCCTGAAAACCACACTGCAAAATTTGTGCCTACTGACCATGGAAATTCAGTTACATTGAGTTTAAATGGAATTCAGAGCTGAGTTCAGTTGTGGCTCTGCTCTGCCCCAAGGACCTCAGGTGTGTCATTTCTGTGGACCTCAGTTTCCAACTCAGTAAAATGCAGGCTTACACTAGTCAGATCCCTAGACCAACCCAAGCTCAAAAACCAGCAGAGAGTTTGTTCAACAGAGAGATCCCAGCCAGTGCTCAGAGAGGCTGGCAGAGTCCAGACTGGTCTTCACAGATGACCTGGCTCTGCCAAGAGTTTAGGAAACACTGGATTTGGAGCTCACTGGGTCTTTCCCAGCCCTCAGATTTCTGATTTAAAAACGTAAAACTATTGTGGGTAAGAACAGACAGATGTCTTTACAGAAAATACCTTGCCATGTTATAGGAAAAGCAGGCCAGCAGCAGGTACCAAGGGCATCTTAGGATGCTAATGCCCAAGATGGTTTTATTACTATTCACCTCTTCACACAAAGGTCCACACACATCTCCTTTCCTTTCATCTGTTCCTGGTAGCTTCCATTAACTGTACCTCCTTCCTGCAGTGGGAGGGGGTTGGCACCCTTCTCTCTGAATTGGTAGCACGGTTTCCACGTGAGGAAGCCTCACTTGTGAGTTTTTTCTAGCAAAAGAGCACAATCTGCATCTAGCTTCTCTCTGCCATGTGAAAATCTGGGATGGATATCCAACTCAAAGGTCAAACTCTCCTGTGTGTTTTTCCATCTGTTGGGAGCACTGTTCAGCTAGGAGCTTTCCTTCCACATCCAATGCCCTGTAATTTTGTCTCCGCAGCATCCATCAATGAGGTTGATGGTAAGTTCCTCCTACTGTGGCTCAGACGCTAATAGTGGAGGAAACACAAGAGCCAGAGGAGTCAACCTCTAACCCAGTAAGTGATATTGAGACTTTGCAGAGGATTATAGAGGCCCATCTGGATATGAAAAGAGCCCTTGTTTGCAACTGAGCCCAAGCTGCTCCGCCTTCAAGTCACTCTGTCATTTTGATGGGGAAGAGGAAGCTGTGTGCGGCTTTGGCAGTTTGCTACTGTCTGCAGTGTAATTCCTAGTTCGGAAAGAAAGCAGGGACGCTAACTAGCTTCCCCCATAGAACCTCTGTTATTACCGTGTAAAACCCTGCAGAGGACAAAGGATTCTCCCTCCCACCGTGAAGATGCACGATGTCATTTTCAAAATGGGCTCAGAAGGCACAAGCACAACACCACTTACATTTAATTCTGCCAAGTCAAAGATTACTTGGGAGGCAATCAAGTTCTAAAACTTCAGGCGTCTTTTTACTGCTTGTACGTCCACCTCCTCTGCGTAGGGGGGATGATTGATGGCTCAGCTCCAGGCCTTGTTTGATTGGTAATCGAAGGACCAAAAACCCATCTTTTATAGAGGTCTCTACTGTGTGAAAACAACAGAGGTTTGCTCCAAATGCTAGGCGCTGCTTCAGACAGGCGGTGCTATTCCAGGCAGACCCCCCTCCCGAGAGTGACACTGTTCAAGGATGTTTTCCACTTTCTTTAGCCCGATGAGCACTCAGGAACTTCCTGACATCACGGGCCCATACAGTCACTGGAAATCCAGCCGGTGGCTCTGAAGTATATTTCTTGCTGATTATTATAATGTTTAAATCGGGCACATTTAGTGTAAATGTATATACCGCTCCGGGTGACTATTTGTGCTCTACATTATACTCAGATGTACAGCCTTGCATGGGAGGTGGGCAGGCATGTTCCTTCTAAGTGAGGCAAGTTCCAATGAGGGAAAGCACCGTGTAAATCATTACACTCGCATGAACGCCAATGTGGGACGAAGTCTTAGCAGTCGGTTCAGCTCCCAGTGCCAACGGATGTAAAATGTGCATTTCAGGAAAAGAGCCACCAGTGGCCAGCAAACATGTGAAAAGATACTCCAAAACATTCATAAATTTTAAGATGCACATTTTAAAGTCTGTTATATTGGCAAAAAATAAAGTTGGATAATATCCAATGGTAGTAAAGATGAGGAAAAACAAGACTCACACAGAGATGTTGGGACTCTAAACTGGTATATAAGGTTTTGGGATGGAAATTTGACACCATAAATTAAAATTTTAAATTAAATTTGACACAATAAGTCAATTCCAGGTTTAGGAATTAATCCTGCAGACCGACTTTGCTGTGGACTGCCTTGTGTCCCCTCAAAATTCATGTGGTGAAGCCCTAATCTCTGTTGTGACTATATTTGGAGATGGGGCTTTAGGAGGTAATTAAGGTTAAATGAGGTCTTAAAGGTAGGGCCCTAATTGGATAGGACTGTGGCCTTTTAAAAAGAGGAAGAAGGGGGAAAAAGAAAGAAAAGAAGAAGAAGAGAGAGAGAGATGTGAGGACACAGCAGGAAGGCAGCTGTCTGCAAGACAGGAAAAGAGGTTCCATCAGGAACAGAACTGACTGGCACCTTGATCTTGGACTTCTCAGGCTCTGTCTAGAACTGTGAGAAAATGTTTCTATTGTTTAAGACCCTAGTCTATGGTATTTTGTTATGGCAGCAAAAGCAGACTAACTAATACAGACTCTCTAAAGTTTGCACAGGTATGTTTAAGAATTGCCACTGTACCTCTGTTTGTAACAGCAAAAAATGGGAAACAACCTAAACGTCCACCAACAGGAAACTAGAACTTTGACACAATGGAAACACCGGGCACTGAGATGCACTAAGTGTAAATTTTGATCTTGGTATATAGTCAATTTCCAATTTTTGACCTAAGCTTCCCCTTGGCTGCTGGAAGATCAACTCGCCAAATGATTAGTTCAGTTTCATTTCTGACATTCCCAAACTTGTGTGTGATTGTGAAATTGTGTCGTAGCCACCTCATACGTAGGCAGACTGACAATGTCAGGAACACCAAAAGGCCTGCCAGTCAGAACTTTTGTGACTGTCTATGAATAGCATATGGGACCATGCTGGATGGAAGCCAAACTGCAAATCTCATGTGTTTTATGTTCTGAAACTCTACCAGAGGGATGAAATAGGAGTTATTTTTCATGTGCAAATTTAGGCATACCTCAGAGATACTGTGAGTTCGGTTCCAGACTACTGCAATAACGTGAATATCCAATAAAGCAAGTCACACAAATTGTCTGGTTTCCCAGTGCATATAAAAGTTATGTTTACACTATCCTGTAGTCTATCAAGTGTGCAACAGCATCATGTCTTTAAAATACCATGTACATACCTTAATGAAAAAATACTTATTGCTTGTTCATAGCAGCACTATATACAATAGCCAAGACATGGAAGCAACCTAAATGTCCATTGACAGATGACTGGATAAAGAAGTTGTGGTATATTTATACAATGGAATACTACTCTGCCATTAAAAAGAATAAAATATTGCAATTTGCAGCAACATGGATGGACCTAGAGATCGTCATTCTAAGTGAAGTAAGCCAGAAAGAGAAAGAAAAATACCATATGATAACACTCATATGCAGAATCAAAAAAGAAAGAAAGAAAAAGAACACTATGAGCTCATCTACAAAACAGAAATAGACTCACAGACACAGTAAACAATCTTATGGTTACCGAGGAAAGAGGGTGGGAAGGGATAAATTTGGGAGTTTGAGATTTGCAAATGTCAGCTGCTATATATAAAAATAGATTTTAAAAAACAAGTTTCTTCTGTATAGAACAGGGAACTATATTCAATATCTTGTAATAACCTTTAATGAAAATGAACATGGGAACAAATATATGTATGTATATGCATGACTGGGACATTGTGCTGTACAGCGGACATTGACACATTGTAACTGACTGTACTTCAGTTAAATAAATAAATAAAATTAAAAACTTATTGGTGAAAAAATGCTAATCATCATCTGAACCCTCAGTGAGTCATAATCTTTTTGCTGGTGGAGGGTCTTGCCTCAGTGTTGATGGCAGCTGACTGATCAGGGTGGAGGTTGCTGAAGGTTGGGGTGGCTGTGGCCATTTCCTAAAATAAGATGACAATGAAGTTTGCATCCTTGACCGACTGTTCCTTTCACTTATGCATTCTCTGTAGCCTACAATGCTATTTGATAGCATTTTACCTATAATAGAACTTCTTTCAAAATTAGAGTTCATCTTCTCAAACCCTGCAGCTACTTTAACAACTAGGTTTAAGTAATATCCTTCTGTCACTTTCATAATCTCCACAGCATCTTCACCGAGTTGATTTCATCTCAAGAACCACTTTCTTTGTTCATCCATAAGAGGCAACTCCTCATCCATTAAAGTTTTATCATGAGGTTGCAGCAATGAAGTCACATCTTCAGGCTCCACTTCTAATTCTAGTTCTCTTGCTATTTCTACCAGGGCTGTTTCTTGTTTGTTTTTAATTTATCTTCCTCTGCACACACACACACAAAAGGTCTCCAACTTACGGAGTGAAATGTCAGATTCACGTGTGGCCAATATCAGTACATGTATAAAATTTGCAAAATGTATTCATTTTTCACTCTTTCTCAACTCCATCTTTGCGGTAGCGGCAGTGGTGGCCACGGTTCAGTTGCCAAAATGCAGCTCTTTGTCTGTGCCCAGGAGCTACACACTCTCGAGGTGACCAGCCAGGAGACCGTCACCCAGATCAAGGCTCATGTAGCCTCACTGGAGGACATCGCCCCAGAAGATCAAGTCATGCTTCTGGCAGGCACGCCCCTAGAGGATGAGGCCACCCTGGGCCAGTGTGGAGTGGAGGCTCTGAGCACTCTGGAAGTAGCCAGCCGCGTGCTTGGAGGTAAAGTCCATGGTTCCCTGGGCTGTGCTGGGAAAGTAAGAGGTCAGACTCCCAAGGTGGCCAAACAAGAGAAAAAGAAGACAGGCCAGGCCAAGAGACGTATGCAGTACAACCGGGGCTTTGTCAATGTTGTGCCCACCTTTGGCAAGAAGAAGGGCCCCAATGCCAACTCTTAAGTCCATTGTAATCCTGGCATTTCTCTAATAAAGCCACTTAGCCCCCCCCCCCCCAAAAGTATTCATTTTCCAAGACATTAAGTGTATGTTAATACTGTATGGAAAGACGGCCTCTAAACTTGAAGCTGCTTAGGTGAACTGCAGGATTTTACAATTTTCTTGGGCCTTAACTTTCAATTATCCTTTGCTCATACCAGGCAATATGTGATGACCAAACTTCTACCATTGGGAATTGCTAGTAGGGATGTTTGCTAATAACCCCTTTAAAAGACTGTTTCTTGCTTATCCTTGTGGAGCTCCAGCATCCAGCACAGGGTAACTTGCTCTCTCTCAGTGAAGGGGCAGATGGCTCTGTTATTTGGTGGTGCTCCAGCTGTCCAGTGGAAAAGCTTTATAATGCTGGTGATGTGAGCAGAGAAAATCCTTGGCCTTCTCAAGATAGGTTCACTTCAAAAAACACGTGCTTAACTCCTTTAATTTGTGAGTGCTGTGCATGGTGCTAGGCTGAGAAAGACAAGCAGAACAAAGCAAAGGAGGATGTGGTCAAAGGAAAGTGTGGCTGAAAAGTGGCTTCAGTTGTTGTTAAGAGTGGGGTAAGGGAGAAATAAAGACGTGCAAAGCTGAAGTAGTGGAAATTCTCCAATAAAATTGAAATTGAACTGAGAAAAAAGTGGCTCTTTGAACATAGTTTTAATTGCATTCTACAAGTTGATTTGGCTTGCAGGCTGTTGGAATTGTAATTTTCAACTGCCTTCAAAAATGGACATTTAAAATAATGTCTGGTCTCACTGAACAAGTTTGATATCTCAGTTGCTCTTGGGTCAATTGGCTTATAGACTACTTTCACACACACTCACACACTCACACACATTTCTTATTAGATTTTCAATTTCCTAATTTGATTCTACTGATAATGCTTAATATCCAAGATTCATACTACTGTACCACAGATTTGTTTTCACAGCAGTAAGTCTTCTTTTTGATTCCACTTAAAACAAACAAGCAAACAAACATAGCACTTTCTTCTATAACTGTTCATTATTGAATCATCAGAAATGAGATTAAAGTATAAAGAAGACCTTACAATCACCTATAATGCCACCATCCATGGTGAACATTTTGGTGGGTTTCCTTCCAGGCTCTCCCCTAGGTAGATATACCAGGATATTGGAATTTTGGCTGAGATCTCAAGATAATAGATGCTACATTCCACGGGAAAGTTGGCAAACCCAATGTAAGACTTGCAAAAAGAGACGGTAGAAACTCAGAGTGCACCTTTAGCTGATCACCCGCCTCCAGCAGATGATAAACATCAAAGAAGATGAGGAGATGGGAATCCAAGAAGAAGATTCCTGGGATGGGTCAGTCAAATGCTGAGGCCCACACTCCTCTGGTGACCTAAGACCTCTTTCTGTCCTCCGGAGAGCAGGAGAAGTCCTTTCCTCAGGGATAATTCCCTTTCTCTTGACATTTTCCTTGGAGGCTTCTCACATAATTACCTTAATAGCTCAGGCTCTTGAAAACAAAAGCTAGAAAAGGAAGTGGTTTCCAGGCAATTTTTGATTTCTACAACACCATTATAGGCTTTCCCTTTGTAAGGAAGCCTTTCTCTTCTTGACTGGAATAAAGAAAATGAAAAATTGCAAGTAGAAACAAAGGAATATCTTAAAAACTTATAGCACTTTTTAAAAACAATAAATGCTGGAGAGGGTGTTAGAAAAGGGAACCCTAAAAAAAAGAAAAGAAAAGGAACCCTCCTACACCACTGGTGGGAATGCAGTTTGGTGCAGCCATTTTGGAAAACAGTATGGAGATTCCTCAAAAAAACTAAAAAGAGATTTACCATATGATCCAGCAGTCCCACTCCTGGGCATATATCCAGAGGGAACTCTAATTTAAAAAGATACATGCCCTTCAATATTCATAGCAGCACTATTTACAATAGCCAAGACATGGAAACAACCTAAATGTCATCAATAGACAACTGGATAAAGATGTGGTGTACACACAAACACACACACACACACACACACACACACACACACACACACACACACACACACACACGGGAATACTACTCAGCCATAAAAAAGAATAAAACAATGCCACTTGTAGCAACATGGATGGACCTGGAAATCATTTTAAGTGAAGTAAGCCATAAAGAGAAAGAAAAATACCATATGATATTACTCATATATGGAATCTCAAAAAAAAAGGACACAGATGAATTTATTTACAAAACAGAAACAGACTCACAGACATAGAAAATAAATTTTTGGTTACCGAGGGGAAAGAGGGTGGGAAGGGATAAATTGGGAGTTGGAGATTCGCAGATACCAGCTACTATATATAAAATAGATATATAACAAGGACCTACTATATAGCACAGGGAACTATATTCAATATCTTGTAGTAATCTATAATGAAAAAGCATGTGAAAATGAATATATATATGTATGACTGAAACATTATGCCATATACCAGAAATTGACACAATATTGCAAACTGACTATACTTCAACTAAAAAAAAGAGAAAAAAACATACTAGTATCATACCAAACATCCTGTTGTTTAAAGTTAACATTATATAGTGGACACTTTCCATTAGAGTAAATGAAAAAAAAAATAGAGTAAATGGTCTTTGAAAACATAGGTGTAATGACTGCATAGTGTTCCATTTCTTGAAAAGAAATTCTGAGAAAGCCGAAGAAGTCAATGGAAAAATAGCCTTTTCCAGTAGCAGGCAGCTCATGGCATCAGCTTCTGCAGCTTATGGGTTTTATCCAGCATACTCTCTCCTGGGTTCACTCCCCAGTACTTCCATTAAAATAAACAAACAAACAAACAAACAAACAAACCTAATTACGCCCCCCCAAAACCCTACTGTTTTAAAGATTCCAAATTTTAGGGGAATATTTAGAAACTAAAACTGCTCTAAGTAAAAAAGAAAAAATACACAAAATCCTACAATGATTTCCCATAACATTCAGGATAAATTGCAAATTTCTCACATGAGCACCCAAGGCCCTTTTCTGATTCAGAGCCCTGTCTATTTCTCCAGCTCCATCTCCTGCTCTCGCACACCCCACACCCTAGGGTGCCCCAGGTGCATTCATTCATTCCCCCCAACATGTCCTGTTGCTTCATACCCATGTGACTTTGCCCAAGTTCTCTCTTTAACATCCTTCCCCCATTTCTTTGCCTCTGGAAAACTCTCCTTAACCCCACTATTCATAAGGGAAACCAAAGTCTGTTTTTGCTTTTGTTGAATGCTTTCTAGCTGTGTGTACTGTCAGCCACATCTCAAACCCAGAGCCCCAAGCAGACGCAGGTTATTCTCTTCTATAATCCTTGTCTTCCAATAACGGCATTGGGAAAATGTTAAACATCAGAATGTGCTAATTTAGAGATGACCCTTGAGTGTTGGTTAAGGTTGATTTAAACTCAAGCAAATGCAAAAGCCAGTGCCTCTGGGCAGAGAAAAAATCAGTTGTGCTTCCTACAAACTTATTAGAAGTACCTAACACACACACAAAAGAAAGGCTCTCCTTTACTGGAAAAGAGCTTTCGGTGCATCATCTAATTCTTACTCATTTGAAATGTAATTTGACACATAAATTGCTTTTCCTCACTTTTGATCGATTTTTCAAAACACCTTGAAATGAACATTGTTTTCCCATTTATTTTTCTCTGTTGAGAATGTCCTTCCTTGAATAGAATGTGAGGAAATTTTTGGATTTACTTTTCAAGATTTAGTTAGCTCATTTTAGAATATGTAAACTTTGGACCAAATTAAATGAAAAATTTAAGGCCCCTGAGAAATATTCAGTCCTTCCTTTGCATAAGTAGTATGCCTTCTTGTAAGAAAAAAAGCCCAAACAACTCTGAAATGTATTCCACTTTTTCCTTTTCATTTTTTCATCCACACTGTTGAGAGATAGGAGTAAATAAACACCAAGAGTATACATTTCTTTTCTAGAATGTGTTGATTTCTAAATTCTGTCTTATCTGCTCAAAACTGCCTTAAGGGAGATGAAAAATATTGCATTGAAAGAAAAAAAAGTTACAGGTCTTAGCACTAGAAAATCAACAACTGGCAAGTTCTTTCGTTTGTTTATTAAATATTTATCATGCACCTACTATGGGCCAGGTAGGGAGGTAGGCACCTCTGTAAGAAAAATCACTTGGATCAAGGTCATTAATGTTACTAATGATCTCTATCTTTGCAAACCCAAAGGTCAGTTCTCTGTTCTCAACTTACTCCTCCTCTCAGTGGATTTCACCCTCTTTCCTTCTCCCAAGACTTGCATCTCTGGGCTTCTGAAGCACACACTCACCTGGTTTTCCTTCTAACCTCCTGGCCATGCCTTCGCTCTATCACTGGCTGGCTCCTCTTTCTCCTGAAAGCTAACTTTTGGGCCTTTCTTCTTCTCTAATCCACATTCTCATCCTAAGTGGTCTCCTCTCGTTCTGTGGTTTAACATCATCTAGATGCTAATGATTCCCAATTCTGTATCTCCAGTCCCCTCTTTTCCCTGAGCTCTGGACCAGATCCTACATCCAACCATCCATGTGATATCTCCACTTGGATGTCCAATAGGGATTTCAAGGAGAAGAGTTCCCCCCATTTTCCCCACACAAAGCTGCTCCTACCTCAGTCTTTCCCATTTGGTATATTGTATCATTTGCTTGACCGAAAGTCTAAACGGTAGGAATTGCATTCGGCTGCATGTAACAGAATCCAGTCTAACCAGAGAGCAATTTTGTTTGTTTGTTTTCACATAAGAAGACCAGAGGCAGGCAGACCAGGGCTGGACAGTGGTTCCTCAAAACCAACGATGTCCTGGCTCTTTCTATCTTTTTTCTTTACTGTCCTCATGGTTGCAGAATGGCAGCCCCACCTCCAGGCTCACATCCACATGTCAACGGAAAGAAAAGGAATGAATTAACAATGTCAAGGGCACAGAACTTATATGGGAATAGCAAACCATTTCCAGAAATTCTTAGCAGACTTCTGCTTATCTCTCAGTGTCCAGAACTGGGTTACAAGCTCCACTTTAGATGCAAGAGAGGCTGGGAAATCCAGGTTTTCAGCTGAGCACAATGCTACCCCGCACAAATCAGGGTTTGATATATGGAAGAAAGGTAGGCTGGATACGAGACAGGCAATAGCGGCGCCCGCTCTATCGTCCTGGACTGCACGCTCCTAACTTTCATCACAAATCCCTCGGCAAGTCCTGCCGGTCCCACCTCCAGAAGACCTAGCAAATTCAACCACTTCTCTTCATCTCCATTGCTCAGAGCCTGGCCTGAGATACCGGCATCTCTCCCTCAGCCCACAGCACATGGCCTCCGACCTGGTCACCTCTTCCACACTTGCCCTCTCTCTGGCCCTTTCTTCACACTGTAGCTGTGTACTTAAAAGTACGAATGTAATCACATCACTCCCTTTGTTAAATTCTCCAAAGGATCTGTTATAGCGTGATTTCCCCCAAGCAGACCCGAGACAAGCTGTTTATCTGAGAGGTGCAGGACACACAGGGTGGGGCTATGCAGTGAGACCAGGGAGGGCAGGCGGCCTGGGGAAGGTGTGGTACCTCGCCCTCCTCCCCAGGGGCCACTGCAGCTCAGCCCAGGGGAAGCACTGGGAAACGGTGTAAAACCCTTGCTTCAGAATTACGCCACCCCAGGGGCAGGGAGGATTTATGCACCAGCCCCCAAAGGTTGCTGGTCTCACTCTCTTGGCTTGAGCACTCAACCCTGAACCTACCCCTTCCCTGACCTGATTCACAGCAAAGCCGGCACTTCCTTCCACTTATTAACCTTTCTGTTTACAGACCTTCACAGCTTCTTCTGTTTGAAGCAGAATCATAAGAGGGTGCAAGAGTCACTTTATTTCTTTAATAGGATAAGAAGTTCAAAATACAATTTAAGGATGACGGATGTTCGCCTTAGGAATTTGCTAAGTTCTATTAACAAAATAGAAACAGACTCACAGACATAGAAAACAAACGTATGGTTACCAAAGGGGAAAGGGCAGGGAGGAATAAATTAGCAGTTTGGGATTAACAGACACACACTACTATATACATAATAGATAAACAACAAGGTTCTACTGTATAGCATAGGATCTAATTCAATAGCTCATAATAACCTGTAATAAAAAAGAACGAAAAAGAATAGATATATATGTATAACTGAATCACTATGTTGTACACTAGAAACCAACACAGCATTATAAATCAACTATACTTCAATAAGAAAAAAGAAATTTGCTAAGTTCCAGTCTCATTTTAAAGTAGTTAAATTTCTGTGATGTTCTCTTTGATAGACAAAAAAAATGCATATAACATCTTTAATAATATAGGAAAATGTCAAGTAGGGTGTGTAAAGCTTGGAATATTTCTTTAAAGGCAATATATTATGGTATATATCACCTGATGATACTAGCAACTAATTATATGCGCATGGTATCTGCATATGGCATTACTGTGGTGGTGGGTATAGATGAACTGTGAGTGAACAACTTTGGATATATTTCTGCTTTAGATTAGCGAACTACTTGTCTTTATTTTCCTTTCTTCTTCAATTGTTCTACAAAGTAATCATTACAAGCAACTGTGAGAGCTGCCACCATGACCACGAATTCATTAAAATCCACTTTGTTGTCCTTATTGGCATCCAGGTCCTGCATTATCTTATCAACCAACTCGGGATCCTTTTGGCACTAAAAAGAAGAAGAAAATTTCTAACTCCCAGGCTTTGAGGTTCATAGTGACAACTGAAATCACATCTTCCTTTTAGCTACATGAAAGTTTTTAGTTCCATTTTTAGCCTCTAAGGCAATTTCCAAGTGCCTGTTTGCAGGTAGGTGAGAACCAGGCACACATTCTAAATGGGGCTAGGCCTCGGCCCCAGGGCCATACAATCCTGGCTCAAACCAAAACGCCAAGAGGAGCAAACAGCAGCACATCCAAGTGAGCAGCTTGTGCTGAAAATGCATTTACACCACAGGCCAAGGGGCCAGGCTGGGGGTGGGGGGCAGGCGGGACATGGAAAGCTGGAAGCTTTGAAGCCAAAAGGGACAGTGAGTGGCTCTGCCCTTTGCCAACAATGGGACGTGGAGGAAATCACTTAATAATTTTAAAGTTCTTTATTTACCAAAAGGGGAGAATTATATTTCCCCACAAATTTGGAACACACTTCAACACACTTTGGAAAGTCCTTAGCACCAGGTTGTTAGAATTAGCAAATAAAAATACAGGACAGTTGGTTAAATGTAAAACTTTCAGATGAATGATGAATACTTTCTGAGCTTGAGGCCCCAACATTGCATGGAACATATAATATTTTATCTGGCACCACGCCTGACACACAAAAACAGGGGCACCCAATAAAGGGGAGATCTTATAAGGGAGACACCATTTTATCAGTAGGAAGGAACCCAAAGAGGAGATCAGGGTTCAGAAAGGGTGGGATTGTGAAGCCCCCACCTTCCCTGAGATTGGTTGATGAGAAATGTTTCCAAAAGTGTAGTTCATTTCCTCCAGGAATTCCCCACTGTCCTCTCATTAGTTGCCAAGCATTTAATAGCTGGAAACTTAAATTGAATTGCTCAAAATCAAGTCAGTCAAAAACAATGATAAACTTCACTTGAATAAATCGATGTGCCAACAGTCCAGGGGACTCCTAAAATTACTTAAAAGATATTGTAAGGAATTATTATGTTAAAATTTTTTAATTTTAGTTTCTTCTCATAGAGGGTGGGAGAAAAGCGTGTCATAATTACAATTCCTATTGTCTTAGTACTGGGTTTGAACAGAATAACATCAAGCCAGGCTACTACAAGTGCTAAAAAATCAATTCAAGGCAGCTCTATACATCCCAGAGTAAGCATTTTTCTCAGAGAAGGCTGAGAAATCCTTACCCCATTGTAAGGATTCACGTGTGGATGTGTTGAACTCCCGGCTGTTTTGGGAGGTAAACCTGTTTGCTACCCACCTGGTCCCTGGCCAGACATACCATTGCCAGCAGTCCCAGTCAGCTTGTGCTTGGCTAACAAACTCTCCAGGTATTTGTCCTTCACTAGAAAATTTGCCACCACCGCATAACGTACCCCAGGCTTCATTTCTGGCCCCAATCACACTATTTATTCATTTACAGACAGCTGGACAGAGCTCCAGGTATAACTCGTGTCACTAGTTGTAACTCTAACTCCTGGTGCAACTAGATATATCTTTGATGGCTGCACCAGGATGTTGAATACTTCTTGAAAGCCTCAAATATCTCTTATCACACCTGGAAACTCTAACTACAGCACGAAAGGAAAGGGCACATGCCTCCAGGCACAGAAAACAAAGAAGATCTCTAGTTTTTGCGTCCCTGTATTTTGCATCTCGATAGAAATTATACTGTGCGTGTGGCAGAACACAGGAGACTACATACACAGAGGCCATGCCAGGACGTGCGCCACATCCACCCTAGATTGGATGGGGAGAAAAGCGGACTCACCGAGAGGAAGTCCGTGAGCTCTCGCTGCAGGAGCATTTTCAGCTCCCCCTTGTTAAGCTTGAACCTGTCCCCTTCCCTGCAGGAATAGCGGTGGAAGATCATGATCATGGTGTTCATGGCAATCTCCAGCTGGGTGGGCATGCTGGTAGCAGGACGGATCCCTCTGGCACAGGCCACCAAAGCCGGGAGAAAACACTTGTTCAGAATAGGCGGGTGGGTAAACAACACTTTAATTAAAACAGAACATTGCCATCCCCAGGTCACCCCACTCCCCAGGTGACGTTTGTTAAACCGTGATCATCTTCCATTACCCGGGGCATTCCGCCCATCCTGGGCAGAGCGAGCCGCAGAGGAGACCTTTGCTGGGAGCCCCACTCCCTGACAATGGCGCTGTTTCAGCGCATTTGAAAGTTAGCAATCAGACAACAAGCACAGAGCCATGATAAAACATAGGTTAAAAGGAAACAAAAAAAGGAAGAAAATACATTACTTTGTACCTGTTCAGCAGCCGCACCGCTCTGGCGACAGGTGTTTACAGTTAAACTAGAAGTGTTCATACAAGGGGGGGCAGTTCCCGCCTCCGCACACCTGTTCCCGAGAAGCTGAAATTGCCAGGGATGAGATTCGAATGGAAGGGCCCCTGAGTCTGTTTTTAATCACAAGAAGGAGCAGGTGTGAGCTGCTGCCCCAAGGGCCATCAAGGAAGGGCTGGCACCCACTGTGTGCCCTGGAGGAGAAGGCAAACAGGGAAGAGAAGCCCCGGGTTACCCCTCATTAAGGGCAGTGTGGGTACAAGTGCTGTCTTGGTAGGAAGGTGATGGCTGGGAAAACTAAAAACAGGAGCAAGAAAGGCTGGTTCAAACCTGGAGCCTCCTCAGCAAAGCCAACAGCTGGGTCAGGGGTCAAGGGACTACGCTGAGAGCAGGCTTGTTAAACTAACAGTGAGTTGTGCAGCTGTTAAAAAAGAAAAGAAAAGAAAAGAAAAAAGAATGAGAAAGTGCTCTGCCAATTTAGAAAGGAAAAAAGCAGCGACTCAGGGTGTGTAGGAAAAAAATAAGAATAAGGATACATATGTGTGCATACACTTCAACTTGCAAGTAGCAGGTGTAAGGGCACGTTCAGATGATCACGCGCAGAGCAAATGTGACGCTGCGTTTTGCAAATCACCTTGACTGTCTCACCTGGATGTGCCTTTTTTCCTGAAATTAATGATAACTTTCTATCATTATTTCATGAGTTCCTTGACTTTTGGTAAAGAAAAAAGTTAGGAGGCTTTTTAATGTGTTGTACAACTTTACTATTGTAATCTGTTGGTCAATATTTGTTACTAAACATTTCTGTGATGTGAGATTTTAATTCTGGCAGTGAGTTTGGAAAGTTCTTGAAAGCCTGTGTTTTCTAAAATAAGACAAATGTCTTCTACATGTCCATTTGCTTTTTATTACAATTTTAAATAAGACACTCATGTTAATTAAAAAGGGGGGGAAGAGGGTAGAATGGAGTGGTTGGGAGTAAGATCTCTCATTTACATCTTTTAGACTGATTTTAACTTTTTTGGTTAGGGGAATGTATTGCATAGTCAAAAAAACCCAAAGTCTGTAGAATGAGTCCTTGAAGCTGTGCATGCAGGAATCCACAGCAGAGGGATTTCCAAGTGAGAGAAACTTAACAAAGAAAAAGTCACTGGAAAAATCAAAGCCAGACATTGGCCACTGTGCTTTTAAATGCTGCCTATCCTCTCAGGACTGAACTTTAATTATATAGGAAGCAAACCAGTGGTATCTCCTTTGTAATTCCTTTCAACCAGCCTGTTGGGATGTGCCCTCAATGGGCCCACCCCCACCCTCTTACCAGACGGTGGTCCACTGGGACCTCTGGAGAGGTCCCCAGGGCTGCTCTCACCGTACACCCAAAGCCCAGTTCTCACAAATATTTTTAAATTAGTTTTTTTAATTGTTAAAGGAATAACGCGTGTGGTAAAATAATAATATTCTGCATACTCAAGAGTATAAAATAAAAGTAAAACTCTCTCCGCTATTTCCCACTCTTGTCCCTTTCGGTTAACACTTTCCTGCATGAGAGGCAGGCTCGTGATGGTGAAAAGTATGACTGCCTGGCTTCTGCTCTCACCTCTGCCACTGACGAGCCATGCAGTCCTGGGCTGGTCTTTGACACTCTGTCTCATTTTCCTAGTCTGTATAAATGGGATCGCAATAGTACCTACCCAGCAGAAAGGATTAAATGAGTTAAAACATGTGCCTGGAACATAGTGAGTGCTTTGCATGTACTGGCTGTTACCCTTACACAGAAAAAGGATGTGTTTCTCATTTATTTAACTGTGTATAATATTACATATATATCCTTAAACATATATATATATATGTATAATAGCATCAACAGGTGAGCACCTTGTTTTTTTAACTTAATATATATCAGCACATATAGACCCTATTCTTCACTGAAGTTGCATTTTATTCCAGTGGATGAATGTCCCTACATACATAGTCAAGAAATATTTATCAGGCACTGGAGTTATGCCAGGCCTTGTGTAAACAGGACAGAAGAAACTCGCTCTCTGAGCAAATCTTGTTGCTGTTTTTATTGGGGTTGTGTTAAGTACAGAGGATGCAGGGAACACTGATGTCTTTTTATGTTGGGTCTTCCACCCAAGAGCACCCCTATGGTTCTGTGACCACACTTCTCTGAGTCTCCTCAATTTTTTTTCTTTTTTTAATGGAGGTGCTGGGGATTGAACCCAGGATCTCGTGCATACTAAGTATGTGCTCTACCACTGAGCTATGCCCACCCCGCTGAGTCGCCTCATTTCTGAATGCACTTTCCCCTCTTCGACGGTCAAACGTCCTCCAGTGATTTCAGCTGTTACTATAATTGCAGTCACTTCACAAATCATACTTTTTGGCCCAGATCTCTCAGCTCCAAAACCACTTATCCAACCGTCTGCTGGACCGCATTCATACCAGAATGTCCCACAAGCTTCTTAAACTCAATGAGAACCAAAGCAAAACCCATGCTTTCTCCCCACCCATGCCTGCTCCGCCTGCCGTCTTGACCGGCTCACTCATCCAGCTGCTCCCGTCACCCAGCGTCTGACACTATTTTCAAATACCAGTTGAACCCATCCATATCTCTCCATTCTTCTCCACCTTTGGGACTTGGCAACTTCTGCTCTCTATTACTGCTCTCTCTACTCACGATTCTCCATTCTGAGCCCCATTCTGGGGTCAGAGTAGTTCGTCCAAAACACAAATCGCCAGCCACCCACTCTCCCGACCATTCAGGGGTCTGATCTGCCTACAAACTGACTGAAATGTCGTGCTCCCCCAGTCTTCTGTTCTGGGCCCACTGCCTGGAGTGCTAATTCTGTCTACTCCTTAAGGCTCAGGTCAAACATCTCCTCTTGGACGTTTTCCCACGTGTTTCCCGATTCCCCAGCCCCACTCTGATAGGTGTCCACCTCTGTCCTCGCTGTCCTCCAGAGCGTCCCTGTTTCTTTTTCATCATTCCATTCATCACACCTTCTTGTAATCACTTTTTCTGGTCTGCCCACATACTCCCCACTCTCCAGGCTTTGGGTCCCTCAATGGCAGAACTGACATCTGGTTCATCCTTATACTTTACGGCATTTGGCACAGGATCAAGCACATGGTGGAAATGCTCAGAAATCTTTGCTGATGGATTGGTTAATGAGAAAATGCCTGAGAGAGGGAAACTAAGCTCTCCAAAGAGTTGAGCCCTGTCTGGTTTAACTGTCTAAAGAATTATTTGATTGCCTTTATTCACATACAAAATTTGCTTCAGAGACAGATAACAGTCATTTCAAAGAATATAAAGAGTTTGAACTTTGAATTCACTATTTTCAGGTTAAACTGCTGAAGTTATAAAGACATTAAAATGGGTAAGTCTTATGCAATATATGGATCTCAGCAGTATTATGTTTAAATCATATTCAACCACAAATTAATCTACTCGGAGAATTCAGTTGGCAGGCAAAAGTCTTAATAGATTTTTTAAACTGTAATGCTGTAATCTGATTTGAGAGATAGGATGTGACCTATGTATGCTTTGCTCTTGGGGTTTGAAAGCAAGGTGGTTTCTACTTGGTTTCTGCCTGTCCTTGGCAGAGCTAGATATTTCCTTTGGTATATGCTGCCCCTTAGTGTCAGGCTGAGGAACTGCACCTGAAAGCTCTCAATTCCCAGAAGATGCTTGAAATTGTAAGTCACAGGGCCTTTCTTCAGAGGCTTATCTACGATGTAAGGCAGTCCCAGCCTCTGCCCTCCAGGAGACTTTCAGAAACAAACATAATGTCAAAAGGCTCAACAGGGCCCTGTCAGGCTAGGGACACAAATTTCCAGGTGATGTGAAATTCCAGGGCGGGCATGGGAGACATACCTGTTAATAGCCCAGAGGGGTCCTCCAGCAGCACCTTACTTCTCTACGAATCATTAGTTTTACTTTTCAATTTCTGGTATGAGTCATAACCCTAGGGCTAAAAGGTAGAACTTTGCATCTAGGAAATAGAGTGACAAGAATGAGAGAAATGGAAACATCAGATTTGGGGGAGTTTAAATGTAAGGATGATTTTGCAGCCACTATGGAGAATAGTATAGACGTTCCTTTAAAAACTAAAAACAGGCTTACCATATTATCCAGCAATCCCACTCCAGGGCATATATCTGGAGAAAATGCCAACTCAAAAAAATGCACATACCCCAGTGTTCATAGCAGCACTATTTACCATAGCCAGGACATGGAAGCAATTTAAATGCTCATCAAGAGATGACTGGATAAAGAAATTGTGGTATATATATGTATGTATGTGTGTGTGTGTGTGTGTGTGTGTGTGTGTGTGTATGTGTATATATACACACACACACATATACATATATATATACACACACAATGGAAAACTACTCAGCCATTAAAAAGAATGAAATACCATTTGCAGCAACATGAATGGACCTAGAGATTATCATACTAAGTGAAGTAAGTCAGAGAAAGACAAATCTATGATATCACTTATATGTGGAATCTAAAAAACAAAACAAAACAAAAATTATTTACAAACCAGAAATTGGACCCACAGGCATAGAAAACAAACTATCATTACCAAAGGGGAAAGGGATGAGGGAAAGGATAAATTTGGAGTTTGGGATTAACATATACACATTACTATAATAAATTAGATAAACAACAAGGTCCTACTATATAGCACAGGGAACTATATTCAATATCTTATAATAACCCATAATGGAAAAGAATCTGGAAAAGTATATATGTATGTATATCTGAATCACTATGCTGTACACCTGAAACACAATGTTGTAAATCAACTATACTTCAATTTTTGTAATTAAATGAAAAAATTTTAAAGTAATGATTATTTTAGAGAAAAAAAGCAAGTGTAAATCCAGAGGTGGGATGCAGAAAGAGTAGAGCTGTTGGAAAGTAGGGCTTCAGACATGGAGCCTGAAAAAGAGGAAAATGTGAAAAACTGACCATCCTGTTACCAGGGACATGACTGACACCCTGGGGCAGTAGGGATGGGGAAGGAGGGCAGAGAGGGTGGTGCGCTGAGCCTGCCACAGATTCCTAGGAGGGTCTCTGACTCTGGGCCCAGGTCAGAATCATACCAAGCTGCCTCCTTCCAAAGTTTCCAGTTTTGTCTTTTTAAGTAACCTGACTCAAATATTCTGTCACTTTCATGACTATGACATGAACGAGTTTAAGACTGTTATGTGGGGTAGGAAGGAGGAGTTACAAAAGGGCAGGAGGATGTTTTGGGCACGATGGCTATGTTCATTATCTTGACTGTGGTGATGGTTTCACAGGTGTATACATGTCAGAACTTAAAGTATGCTTTTTAAATATATGCAGTTTCTTGAATGTCAATTACAACTCAATAAAGCTATTCAAAGAAAGAAAAAAACTTTCCCAGAATCACATAACTAGATTACAGCAAGCTGAGATTCAAACCTGTTTGTCTGACAAAAAATTAAATCCTACAGCCACTTAAAAGTAGAATTATAAAGACTACAGAAATACAAAAGAAAAAAAGACTACAGAAATGTCAAAAAAATTTTTTAGCAAAACAAGTGAAAATAACAAAATAAAAATCATATGTATGCTATAATGGAAAATTTGTGTGCAGAAAGAAAAATAGGGAAAATACAGATTTAATAGCTCTTTAGTAGCATTGTGGATGATTTGAAAATTCTTTAATGCTGCTGTTAAATTGCATTTTCAAGTAAAACATCAATTATAATTATACACTATTCAAAATTATCTACCTTCATTAGGCAAGTCTTTTAAGGTATAGTGTTGAATTGTAAAACTTAGCATATAAAATTCTAGACTCAAAATCATCATGTAATTTTTTTTACATACATATAAGAAAAGATAAAGGAAATATGCAGAAATGTTAATAGGTTTTTTTTTAAGGGTGATGTTTTTTCTTTTTCTTGTGTTATTCTTGGCTTTGTAATTTAAAAATCTTCAGTAATGGCCATATCTTACTTTTATAACAAAGAATAAATAAATAAAATGAGTTGTTTTAAAAATCATAGGGCTGACAAAGCATTTGAACCACCGGAATACTGCCTTAGCGCTAATCCCCACAGACCTCCCTGAGGCACTTTCCGGTTTATGAAGCCCTTCTCACACACCCTATTGAGCAGCAAGTATTTGCCCAGGTCTGGATACAGTCTGCGAGAAATTATATAATTCAGGACAAATGCTTAAAATATTACTAAAAAAAACACATTACAGATACTTATTAAATACTTAACCAAAGCTCAGGTGCGTGACCTGGCTGCGCCCCCTTCTGCACTAGAGGACAATGACAACCTTGGGCCAAATGCCCTTGAAACTCCTTTTCCTTTTAAAACATTTTTGATTCCAAAATTAGTTTAAGGATCAGTGCGTGTGTGTGTGTGTGTTTGTGTCCGAGTGGGCTGGCGTGAGATTTAAGAAGAATGACTTCAGGAAACCATGCGGACAGTGAGGTAAGGGAAGAGGTCCCCGAGGAACTTCCTCCCCGCACCCTTGCCGCCCAGAAAAACTGGTTTAGGGAACCGGCCACGCCTTCCTGCCAGGAAAGTCAGATGTCTCTGGTCCAGCAACTGCAGAAAGGCGATTTCCCTTCTCTCTCCCTTAAACCATGTGGCTTTCATTCTGCTGAATGAAACAAGAGGATTCCTGCAATTGGCTTCAATCTACTCCAGTGGGTGGGAGGTAGGTGATCTGGCAGGAAGGGCATAGAGAACACATGAAAACTGGCCATGAGTCAGGGGCCAGTTGAAGCTGAGTGCTGGGTACATGGGCATTCTTTAGAGTATTCTACTGTTCTATTTTCCATACAGTTGAAATTTCCCTTTTTTAAAAAAAAAATTGGTTTTATTTATATTCAGAGGCGGTACTGGAGATTGAACCCAGGACATCATGCATGCTCAGCATGCATTCTACCACTGAGCTATACCCTCCCCGCCAGATGAATTTTCCTTAACTAAAAGTTCGTGCGCACACACACACACACACACACACACACACACACACACACACACACACAATCCCCATCCCTGTCAGCATGAGAAAAAAAGTTAACCAAACTGGAATTATCTCCCGAGAGGAAAAGAAGTAGCTTAATGGCACTGAGTATAAGGAGGATAATTGACAGAGGAGAAGCTGCCACTTGCTTTTTGTCACTGATGCCAAAAAATGACGAAGAGTAACTTAAATGATATTAAAGGAATATTTAAAAGAAAAAAACAAACCCTAATCATGAAAGCTGTTAAACGTTGAAATAAATTACTAGGAAGAGATAGCTAAGGAAATTCTTTCCCTGCAAATAGACAGTGAAACTGAGCTATTTATACTGATGTCTAAGAAGGAGGACATTAATGCTTATTCGTTGCCCAAAGTTACTCTTAGGCGAAGAAGGCAGGTGCACCTTGGTCTGACCCTTAAGCAGTCACTGTGACTAGACTGAGCTGCGCAGGTAGAACGTGTTGGGCCAGGTGGCATCCATGCCACAGGCCTGAACCGTAGCTCACGTTTATTGTCAGGCCTAGCTTTCAGCAAGTCCAACAATTGCACTTCAGCTAAAACCTCACCCATTCTCAGCAAAATTTCAGTGGGAGCCAGCCTTCAAAACGTCCCCCAAGGAGTCTTGTCTCCTGGTATTCACCCGCCCACGCTGAATGGAGCGGACCTGTGTTACCAATAGGATATTGTGTGTAACTGAGGAGGCTAGGGCATAAAAGATGTGCTGGCTTCCTCTTGACTTACTCTGGGATCACAGACTCTGTGGGATGTCAGCTGCCTTGCTGTGAGGATACCTAGGAAGCCCTGTGGAGAGATCCACGGGGCAAAGAACTAAGAGCCAGCACCAACCTGTCAGACACGTGATAAGCCCCCTCAGAAATGGGCCCTCCAGCCACAGGCACGCCTTCAGATGATGGCAACATGATCTTTTGGGAAACCCCGAGCCACAACCACAGCTACACAGCTTCCAAATTCTGTCCTATAGGAACTGTGCGAGACAATAAATGTTTGACACTAAATTGGAGGTAAGTTGTTATGCATCAATAAAAATCTAATATAGTTGGTTAGGTAAAAGTTTTGTCTTTTTTATACAACTCTTCAGAAAAATGGTGCAATAAAAGCAAACCTGTTCCTTCTATTAGAAGTTCACAGAAATAAAAATGTGAATGGTGAGATTCTCATATGTGGTCCCAGAAAGGACACACACCGAGCTCCTAAAGGGAGAGGGCACCATTTCCTACTGTCTATGGCACCTTTCTCCACCAAGCAGGAGTGACAATCTATGGGCAGTAACAGTGGCTTCTCTGCAATGACCTCCTTAACTATCTTAATAGAGTTAATATAGGGCTTTAGAAAAAAAATCACGGTTTAACCAAAAGTCGGTTTCTGCTCCAGAAATCATCACCTCAGATCACAAAGTCGTATCGCTTTGTCACTCCTCAGGGTCCTTGAGTAATACCTGCTTTATTAAAGTTTCTCTGATTATGTCTGAAGCTCAGCAAAGAGCACTAGTACTTATTTGTCATGAGACTGTGATCTGCACCCCAGAACTCCAGCAGCCTTTTCCCAGCCCCTCCCCAGCTCCCCACGGTGAGCTGGTGAGCGCTGAGTCATTGCAGAGTCTCCAGGGAGAAAGGCTTCTCCGTTCCAGCCTCCTTCAATAAAAAGCAACCTAAAAAGTTTTCTACCTCTGAAATTTCATCTGTAGCATAGCCATTTTTCTGCTATTTTCTGTCACAAATGAGGTTAGAGTTCCTGGTGTAGACCCAGCATCTACACTGGCTGCAGTAGCAATGGCCTCAAAGTCAAGCAGGGCAAACAAATTAAGGCCTCTGGTGGTTGGTGGCCACAGTGAGAATGGTTTTCTCATCGGCCAATTCTACAGGGTGGTTTGGACATCATCCCTGGAAGATGCACCTCAAGCACCATTTCTCCACGGCCCTCATGAGAGTTTGGGAAGCTGCGTATGCTCATTTCAGTGAATTTTGCTTCAGCAGCTAGAAGCTGGCTAGCTTCCATTGCCTGTGGTTCAGAAGCCTGACTGATGTGCCCCCTTCAAGGGCAGCTCTGCTAAGCTGGTTGAGTCTCTAGGGAGCCCTGCCCTTAGTCCAGAAAGCAGCAGACTCTCTCTCCACAAAGACTTGTCATTGATAGACTGGATTTGCCAGTTTCAGGTTATGTTACAAACTTACCCATAAAGTCCCAAAGCTTAATTATGGGTGGATCTTTCTAGACCACTAGCTTACCTGGAGTTTGGTGTCTGCTTCCACGTGACTAAGGCTCATCACTTTCAAGCAGAGCTGGATGGGGTGCTGGGGGTGAAGAGCCCGCATTACTTGCTTTTCTTTCTGGCTTTAATATTATACATCTCCAAACACCTGGATTCCAGAAAAGGTTTTGCTCATTTTCAGCATGCTAACTCCTCTTTCCAGCAGTTCAGAAATAGGTTGTTGGTGGTAAAATTGGCTCAGATACCCTAATCTTAGTCAACTCTGAGTTCCCAAGTTCATATAATAATGATACACTCCTCCAAATTTGATTTGACTCCTGATCATATGGACATCATTTACCTTTCTCCAGCCAAAGCAAACTGTTTTGGCTATAATTAAACAATCTTTTAGATTTTTTAAATTCTATGTATCCATCAAGTTGAGGCATTTCTCTTTGGACGTTACAACCTTACAAGGATTGTTTCTTATGTGTCATCCCTCTAAAGGAATGTGAGTTGAAAAACTCTTGTCTCTACTCAGTTATAAACATATAATTGTGAAATAAAAGTTCAGAGGCTACTTCTGAATAATTTGTGTTTTAGACTCTGTCAGAATTAGCCCCCGATTGTTACTGTCTTTGGATGATGGACACATGGAATCTCAGTTCGATCAGCCATACCCCCCATCACACTCTTGACATGATGCTCCGGGGCCGGTCTGTGCCAAGCCTGGACGGGTGAGAGTAGATGGCAGAAGACTGAGAAGAAATGAAGGACTCTGTGTCTGAAAGCCCTTGGGTTTCACATACTTCCGGAACTCCATCGTGATTTACTCAAGAGAGGCTCCACTTAAAACTCTCAGAAGATAACTGACAAATTGAAACTAGTCCTGGCAGTCCATCTTTCAGCAAGCAAAGGTTTTTTTTTGCTTCCAATTCTGGTTAGATAAGAACTTCCAGGAAGCCTTTTTAAAAATTGGGTAGGGAAATGACAGGCACAAATTAGATAAGGAAGAAGTTCCTAGGAGCACATGGAGTTAAATTTCATTATAAATTACATTTTATTATTCCTAAAAATCTTAGATAGGAAAGTTTCTGGGGAAGATTTTAGGTTTGGTTATTAAAAACAAGAATGGGATAGATCAGGGAAATTTTTACCTGAAGAATGACATCTCAGAGGGAGTATGTTTAGAACCCAGATTTCATGTGCGTTTCATATGCAAGTTCTTATATTAGTGGGCTCTGCCTGACACTGTTTCCAATGCCTGCCTGCTCAAAGCTTCTACTCTCTTGGTTTCCGTCACTTCTTGCTGTGCTGATTCCCCCCCCAGCTCTCTAACTCCTCCCTCGGTGTTCTTTCCTCAGCAGGAACCTTTAACGCCAGCCACCCTTTAAATGTGGGTGTGGACAACTGAGGCAGCTTCGTCTACTGTGATGGTTTTACCTACAAACTACGTGATTCCAATTCCAAGTCTATTTCCCTGACTCTGACCTGAGATCTGAAACTCCTGAGAATCATACCAGGATGGTTTTATTGGCACCCATCTAGAGTACAGAGCTACAATTTCTTGTGACACGCCAATGTTTTTCATAACCCATCCATTTACATCTTTGCTTCTATACTTACACTCCCAGGAGGAGACAATAGATTGTTTATGGCTTTTATTGCTCTTTCTTTGGGCTTGAATTGATTATGCATTTAACTAGTTATGATGTTTATGTCAGCACATATCAGAGTAACCAAATAAAAGTAGTTTAAACTTTATAAGGACATTTGTTATCTCACACAACAAAAGTTGGTTATTTCAGTGTTTCAACAATGTCAAGGACCCAAGACCTTTTGTCTTTCCTCCTCACTATCTTCTGCATGCTGGTTCTCATCCTGGGCTTGTCCCCTGATGGTGACAAGGTAGCTGCTGCAAGTCCAGACATCACATCTTTGGACCATCTATGGCAGATTATTTTGAATTCATTCATTTCTCCAGATTTTCTATATTTTCTAAAATTATCCTTCTATAGGGTCAGTTTGGTAGAGAACTAGGTTTGCGGGCTGTATCAGATGGGCCTCCCTTAGAACTGCTTAAGCAGTTGTGCCTAGAGAAATGCTACTTGACTCTGCTGAGGGAAGCACCTAGAATCAATCTTAGATTAGTACCTACTCTGAAGATGGATGCTGTTTGAACATACCATTCCCTCTCTTTGAAGACTCAGGAGAAATTTCTGTATGGTCTTTGTGTTAAGAAGAGCCCTGATTTGCTGAAGCAGTTATCTTACGGACTTGATAAATTGCCTGGCTGATAAGATGTTCTCTTTTTCTTTGGCTGCTCAAAGGCCTAGCGTCAAGTCTGTGGGCCACCTAGGCCAAATGCACAATTTTTCCGTCTGTCGTAAGCTCTAATTCCTACAGCAGAAGCCATGCTCAAACTATTTGACAACAGGTACAATAAAGGCACTGATCAGAATGGGCAGCAGGTGTAAACAAGAAGCATCAGCCTGCCTCGAGGGCCAGGCATCTGGTGTAGACAGGCGAAACAGAGCAAGAGTTAAAAAAGAAATCTCAATGTATTTTTGTTTTTTTCACATTTGATAGAGACAGGAATTCAGATAAATAGTCCATGATGATAAATTGGACTGACACTCACCTCAGCGCTGGGGAGACAATAAGGAGTGGCAGGGACTGCGGTAAATTGGAGAACACATGCCCTCTTAAGATTAGTGACTGCTCCTCAGATCCAGGTCACTGTTGCCAGATTAGAATATGGCTCAGAGCTTCCAGAACTTTCAGTATTTTAGAAAAAGCCGGAAGTCCTAATTTTTGAGAACTCCTAGATTTTAAGACACACTCAAAGAAAGAAAATTTTAAAAGCCCAGCCAAAGATAAGCAGACAAACATTAACAGGCCAGTGCAAGCAGTTAGGTCCAGCTGAAGCCAGTCAGCTTGTGACTTCTGCTTTCTGCTGTTTATTTTGTATTCACCTCTCACCTTCCTCAGTTTTACATTCCATTCTTATTTTTCTTTCTTCTTTCTCTTCTACTCATAGTATTGTCCTCTATTTTATGTTTCCTGATATTTCACTTTAAATCCTACTGGGGACAGAGTCAAATATAAATAAACTAACCACAGGACCTCTCCCCTTAGATAGCCCATCTGCATCTCAAACTCCCTCTTTACACTAAATTAAACTGACCGTTTTCACTCCCTTGCCCCCTCACTCCTCCTCTGGAGGATCCCGACGGGACCCTTCTCTGCTCTCTCAGTCAACAGCAAGACCCCCACTCACCTGATGCCTGAGCTGGAAACCTGAGTGTCCTGCTATTTCTGGTCCCTCCTCCTCTCATTCAGTCATTGCCGGGTTCTACCTCCCGAGTCCCCCATTCCCTCCTCTCTAAGGCTAGCATGGTGGCTCAGCCCTTGCTATTTCTGGCCTGAATTACTGTAAGAGAGAGGACTCACCTCCTGAACCCGTTTTGCGCTTCTTCAAACTCAGCCTCCAGGATGCACACCTGACCCCCACCCTCCCTTAACCTCATGGAGCGTCCCCACCATCTCCAGGTTAAATGTAAGCTCCGGGACGCGCTGCTGCGCGTCTCACCTGCCCCGTCTACCTCGCGTGGAGCACCCTGCTCCGGGGACCTTGTTGAGCTCAGGCAGCAGTCCTCCAGGGAGGCCTCCCTGACATCGCTCAGCTCCCCAGAATGTTCGAGCCCTCCGAGTGCTCCTGTGCCACCTCATGCTTTCCTGTCCCTGCACAAGAACTGGGTTAAAGGGAAATAATAGCAGCTAACATTAATCATCACATCCTCTGACCAAGCACCATTCTAGGCAATTTAAATGTATTCATTCATTTCATCCTCAAAATTCATATGAGGAATTATCAGCCCTGTGTTCCTGCTCATTAAGTTGAGGCAAAAAGAAATTAGTAGCTTTCCCAGTCACCACCGTGGTTAAGTGGGGATTTGAACCCAGGGCATCTGGCTCCAGGGCTCTGGCTCTTCACCACTAGGAGGCGCTGCTGGTGGTGGGGTCTATCTCAAGCAATTTCTTGGGAGACGCAGAGCCTTCCCATTGTTATGCAGAGATTTATGGGCTCCAGCTCATAAATGACCGCTCTTCCTGCTTTGTCTCCTGATAACAAACAGCATACCTGCCCCGCCCTGAGTCTGGACTCCGCAGCCACAAAGACTTTCTCAGACCTGTGTGACTCCCAGCCAAGGCTCCGGAATTCTCACTCTCCACCCCCTGAAATCAAGATAAGAGCTTTCTCCTTACCTCATCTCCCCAGGAGGCAGTTTTAAGTTTAAAAAAAAAAAAAAAAAGTGGAAGATTCTAGTTTCTAAAGCTGGTAGTTGCAGTTTGAGGAAGGAGGGCTCTGGGCCACAAGCTGGGGGCTGGGGAGGACAAACAAGTTCAGAGGGTGGTTGCCATGGGGATTCCTGCGAAAAAATTTCTTTACCTTGGCCACAGAGGAGAAAGAAAAACCGGGGGAGAGGAACCCGAGGGAGGAGCCTGACAGTGGCGCAGAGCCCCAGGGTTCTGACATGTCCCTTGTCCTGCACAGTCAGTCCTTCTGGCTCCTGTGACCATCCTGGCCTCCCGCTTCCCGCCCACATAACCCTCAGAACCTCAGGAGTCATGTCCTCTCCAAGCTGAAACATCCGGAACAACCTTCAGGCTGTGACTTTTGGCCCTCCTAATCTGCTCAGCAGATTTTACTTTTTTTTTTTTTTTTTTTAACATTTTCTTTTATAGAGTTAAAGTAGATTTTACTTTCTTTTGCTCATGCCTTCCCAGACGCCAGTTGCAGATCACTCCCAAGAAGACGCAGCTCCTCTCTGACCAGCCAGCGCAGGGCACGCCTGGACTGGCAGCCCTGGCCTAAGATGGCTCTTGGCCTGGAGAACCACCACTCTTAAGAGGAGAAGGGGGCAGACGCCAGTCAGAGTGTCCAACACACAGCAGGATCTCTAAAGAAAAAACTCCAGGATAGGTTCTGAAGGCTGAAACATCTCTCTAAAATAACCATTCTAGCCCACCTGAGAAAGAAAAATAAAGGATCCAAACTGTAGGATTATGGAATGATAGACCCTGGGGAGGCCAGAATGAATGCACGGGAGCAGAAGGCACATGTGAAACGCCCGCACTGCCAGTTAATGACGGATCCTGTCGGAGCAGAATTCCCAGGCACAGCCAGCCACATCCTGATGTGGCCTGGGGTCCTGTTCTTCCCTGTCCCCAGGAACATATTAAGATCACCACAGAGAGAAGCAGAGTGATAAGGATTTTTATATTCATAGTTGCTTTCCATAAAATGCAAAATGAACAGATGTGTAAGAGTTCTTGGATCAGCAGTCTTTTATCTCCCTCGAGGCTTTTCAAATTGCTGGTGGAGTGCAATTAGCAAAAATCCAGACCGTGGGAAAATCTACAAACAAATAACCTGTTGTCTTCAACAAATAAATTGCAAGAAGGAAAAAAAAAGAGAGAGAGAAATTAAGAGTCTTAAAAGATATTCATCAATTGCAACATGTAAACTTTATGTGGATTCTGTTTTCTGTTTTTTTAACTAAAAAGAGAAACTAATTATGACATTTGAGACAAGAGGAAATTTGAAACAGAGGATATTTGATATGAAAGGATTGCTTGCTTTTAAGGTATGATTTTTAGATTCCTTTTCTTTTAGAGTCACTGAAACATTTACAGGTGAAATAATACTATTTCTGGGACTTGCTTCAGAATTAACGGGATGGGGAGGTGGAAGGGGTAGAATTGAAGGACTGATGGTTGTTGGTATTGAGTGATGGGTACATGGACACAGATCTTCCTTACGCAATTCTATCAACTTCCGTGTGGGTACAAAATTCTCCATAATTATGAATTTTTTTTAAGTAAAAAAAAGAGATTCTGGTTTTAACTTACAGAAACTATCATTGGAATAAATTACCATCATTTCGCATTTTGCTCTGAAATTTTTTAAACTGTAAATTCTGATAATTCAGCTATATCTTAAACAAAATCTCCCATCTATAAAAATCTTTAGTTGGAGGAATTTTCCTTTCTGTCACCAGTAAGAATTAGATACAGTCCCCTCCAAGTGCCCAGGTGGCTTCTGAAAGAAACACAGAACATAAGGCTTGGCTAAAACTGTGCTCCTGGGATTAAGTAATTAAGTCTAGCCCATGCTACATAGAAGCTCTAATTAAACCCTTTTATGTGCTGAAGTCATGCACCCCAGGCTATGTGCTGAAGCGGGAGGGAGGACCTCAGACCTGAGCCAAGACCCGATGCTGAGAATTAATCCCTCATCTGCAGGTGAGCTGGCTGGCGCCCAGGGCTCAGACTCTGAGCTATTGAGTACCAGCTGTAGGGGCTGCAGCCATGCCCTCTTATTCTCTACAGAAGAAAAGAAAGAAAGAAAAATAGAGGATTTTCTAGAACAAAGGATGTTCCAAATGGAACAGAAGTTTTCTGCAACTCACCCAGAATAATTTAGGTTACCTCTCAGAGATAATACAAAGAGAAATGGGACCAGATTTCCCAAGGCTGGCACCTTTCAAGTGTCACTGCTTAAGTGGTAAAGAGTGGCAGGAGAAAAATATGCCCAAAATATAAAGTAAATAAAGAAGGAAAGACACAGTGTCATTTCTCCCAAGGTGCTCATAGCTCTGCATGATCATTACATTCAAAATTTGTGACATTTAGACTGGCAAATATTTAAGACTGCGAAAACTCTGTGTTTACAACAGTTTGGGTCAAAGACACTCACACTTCGTTGACACATGTAAATTGGTGCACATCTGAGGAGGGCAATTTATCATGATCAAAATTACACATACCCTCTGACCCAGAAATTCTACTTCTAGAAATACTAGTGTATCCTAAGACACTCCCACCATCAATGTCTCCCCATCTACTGGACCATTCCCATCACCATATTCCAAAGATAACAGATCACTCTCATTGCCTCTCTTGCTTCACCTTCCTCTGCACCCTTTCACAATTAAACTTGCAGTATGGGATTATCTATCACCACTGCATTCAATTCCTTACTTCTCATTCTTTCTTGAACACACCCCATTCTGTCTTCCTATCCCCATCACACCGTGGAGACTGGTTGTCTTGTCAAGGTGACCAGTGTTTTCCATGTGGTGAGATCCAATGGTCACTTCTCTGTTCTCATCTCACTTGACCTCTCAGTAATATCCCAAACGATTGACCATTCTCTTCTTTATGCCCTTGGCTTCCCTGACAGCATATTCCCTGGCCTTTCTTCCTGCTCCAGTGGCCAGTCCTTCTCAGTCTTCTTTTACTGGCTTCTTTTCTGCTCAAAAAGTTATAAGTACCAAAGGCCTTTGTCCCAGGTCCCCTTCTCTTCATCTATTATCTTCCTTAGGATACCTCACCAAGTACTTTGCTTTAAAAGTGCTAGTGATGTGGCAAACACTCAGATCTGTTATCTCCAGCCTTGATTGCTATAAAAAGAAAAATCTAGAATCAGATATCCAAATGTCCTCCTCAACGGTTCTACTTGAATGTCGACAAGCATCTCAAACTCAAGATGTCATGGCCAAAATAGAACTCTTGACTTTCAACCTCCAAATTTGCTCACTTCTAACTATTTCACCATCATCCATGGACAATACGGTATGATCTTTGATTCTTCACATCTTTACCTTCAAAATACAGCCCAAATTAATTCCCTTCTCTCCATATCTATCATCATCCTCATTCAAGCCAACATTATCTCTTGTTTGCGTTGCTGAAATTTCCTGCTTCCCTTTTGTCCTTCTATAATCCATATTCTGTAGTAGCCAGCGACTCTATCAGTAAAACAGCCCTATGGCATCCCGCCTAGAATGAAAGTCAAGATCCTTACTCCCTTACAAGTCCCTTCAGTTATCCAGGGCCTGCCACCCTCTCTAACCTGCTTGTTCATACTCTCCTTCCCCTCCCCAACTCCCATAAAGCTTTTGCTTGGGATCTTCCAGTGGCTGGCTCTCTTGTCCTTTATATTGCACCTTAAATTTCACCTTCTTAGAAACCTTCTCTGATAATCTAATACAATACACTCTTAGCATTTACCCTCTCTCAGAATTTACCATGATCAGATATTTTTCTTATTTTTGGTCTCTGTCCAATTAGAAAGCTAACTCAATGAGAAAAGGGATCTTGTCTATTTTGTTCTCCACAATATCCCTCACTGCTTTGAGCATGATTTGGCACATAGTACACGGTGGAAGAATGTTGAGTAAACAAGTATATAAAAACATAGAAAGATACTCACCCAAGATTGCTTGAACAGCATTACAAGCAGAGCAAAAACCTGGGAACAACCTAAAAGCTAGAGGATTCCTTAATACTAGCACATCCATACAATGGATACAACCATTTCAAATAATGAGGTCAATCAGTAAGTGCTGATATGAAATATTGTCCAAGATGTGTTCATACACATAGTGGGGCAGCCAGCCTTCATCGTGGACCCCAGTCATCCTCGATTCCTGGCATTTATGCTCTTATGTAGCCTCTTCCCAAAGTGAATTGGAGCTAGTCTGTGTGACCAGTAAAGTGCAGATGACAGTGTGTGGGACTTCTGAGGCCAGGTTCTAAAGGGCACTG